>NW_023425558.1:835853-1315853 GCF_014108245.1 Pipistrellus kuhlii | reverse complement strand
ACCAAGGTACCTGCCCTTGACCGGAATCGAACCTGGGACCTTTCAGTCCGCAGGCCGACGCTCTGTCCACTGAGCCACACCGGCTAGGACAAGGCGGAGAGCCCGTGGATGCCGGAGTTAGGGATCTGGCGGTGAGGTCCGAGGCGGTGGACCCCGAGGAGCCCCAGAGCTGCCCTGTGCTGAGACACACACACACACACACACACACCCGCACACACACACTCTCACAGACACACACACACACCACACACCCACACAAACATGCACACACCCACAGACACACACACACACTCTCACAGACACACACACACACCACACACCCGCGCGCACACACCCACACAAACACACACACACACACAGACACACACACACAGACACACACACACACACAGACACACACACACACACACACACACACACACACACACACACACGCGCGCGCACACCCACACACCAGGCGGTTTCGCCGGTGGCGCTCTGAGAACCGGGCCTGGCCGGTGGCCTGGCCGCCCTGGGCCCAGGTTAGGGTTTCGGGCGAGCGGCCCATGAATGATTGATGTGCGCTCAGCTTGGGTTTCACGCGGCCGCCTGCGCGCCGGGCGCCATGCCGCGGCCCCCGCGTGGGCCTGCAGACGCCGGACCTGCGGGCAGCCGGCCCGCCCCGCTCCCTGCAGCCGGCGGCCTCACAGGTAAGCCGGCCGCTCGGGGCCGCGGGGAGCCTGCAGCGCGGGGGCTGCGGGGGAGGCCACGGGCGAAGGCCAGCTCTGAGGGACAGCGGGGCCCCCTCGGCCTGAGCCGGGAGAGGGGCACGGGGAGGGGGGGGGCTGGAGGAGGGCGAAGAGGCCTTCCTGGCCCCGGGCCCCGGGGCCGGCGCAGACCTTGCTCCCCTGAGGCCCGCGCTGCACCGGAGGGGGAGGGCCGGGTCCCAGACTCTCTGTCACCCTGACTGCCTGTGCGCCCAGGGGACCTGAGCCCTCCTCTTTGGAACCGTAAACCCTGTGCCCCAGGACACCAGACAGCCAAGTGGTTCTCAAACTGTGTTCCCTGGGGCCCTGCGGCACCCTCCCTTCCTCTCAGCTGAGCGCCCCCTTTAGTTCATGGGAGTTCCCCCACAAAGTGCACTCAGAGGAGAGATCCACCGCTTTAAAAGCAGGCTGCAGAGCCTCTGGGGTAGTGCGCTCGGCCGCGACGCGACTCCGAGGGGCCGGACGGTCGTGTCTGATTCACGTCCTGGTGTCTCCCTTCCGCCTCTGACCGCGGGCGTGTCCCTGAGCCTCTGCGTTTTCCTCTCGTCGCCTGCAAAACGGGCTCAGTGAGGCCCCGGCCAGTGCCCCCGGCTTGGGGAGCCTGCCCCGCGGTGACGAGGCGGCGCAGAGGGGGCCGTGACGGCCGGAGACGCACAGCTCCCTCACACCCGGCATTCCGCCTCCCTTGATTCGCCAGGCTCCACTCGGTGCCCAGCAGCGCCCGGGGACGTCAGATGGACACGGCCATGGAAGCCACGCTGGGGGTCTCGGGCCACGGGCCCCGCGCGGAGCTCGATGAGGAGGACTACTACCCCCAGGGGGGCTGGGACACGGTCTTCCTGGTGGCCCTGCTGCTGCTGGGGCTGCCGGCCAACGCGCTCATGGCCTGGCTGGCCGGCTCGCAGGCCCGGCACGGGGCGGGCACTCGGCTGGCCCTGCTGCTGCTCAGCCTGGCGCTGTCCGACTTCCTGTTCCTGGCGGCGGCGGCCTTCCAGATCGTGGAGATCCAGCACGGCGGGCACTGGCCGCTGGGCACCGCGGCCTGCCGCTTCTACTACTTCCTGTGGGGCGTGTCCTACTCCTCCGGCCTCCTCCTGCTGGCCGCCCTCAGCCTGGACCGCTGCCTGCTGGCGCTGTGCCCGCGCTGGTACCCGGGCCGCCGCCCCGTCCGCCTGCCCCTGTGGGTGTGCTCGGGGGTGTGGGTGCTGGCCACCCTGGTCAGCGTGCCCTGGCTGGTCTTCCCCGAGGCCGTGGCCTGGTGGTACGACCTGGTCATCTGCCTGGACTTCTGGGACAGCGAGGAGCTGCCGCTGCGCGTGCTGGAGGTGCTGGGCGGCCTGCTGCCCTTCCTGCTGCTGCTGGCGTGCCACCTGCTCACCCAGGCCGCCGCCTGCAGCGCCCGCTGCCGCCGCCGCCGCCCCCCCGCCCCCCGCGGCTTCGCCCGCGTGGCCGGGACCGTCCTGTCGGCCTACGTGGTGCTGCGGCTGCCCTACCAGCTGGCCCAGCTGCTGTACCTGGCCTTCCTGTGGGACCTGTACCCCGGCTACCTGCTGTGGGAGGCGCTGGTCTACTCCGACTACCTGGTGCTGCTCAGCAGCTGCCTGAGCCCCTTCCTGTGCCTGCTGGCCAGCGCCGACCTGCGGGCCCTGCTGCGCGCCGTGCTGTCCTCCTTCGCCGCCGCGCTCTGCGAGGAGCGGCCGGGCAGCCTCACGCCCGCCGAGCCGCAGGCCCAGGCCGACTTCGGGGGGCAGGCGCCGCCGGAGCCCACGGCCGAGGCCCTGCCGCCGGCGACGCCCCTGGCCCAGCCACGGGCGGACCCCACGGCCCAGCCACGGGCGGACCCCACGGCCCAGCCACGGGCGGACCCCACGGCCCAGCCACGGGCGGACCCCACGGCCCAGCCACGGGCGGACCCCACGGCCCAGCCACGGCTGGATGCTGGGGCCCAGCCAGGGTCAGACTCTGGGGCCCAGGCTCAGCTGAACCCCACGGCCCAGCCAGGGTCAGACTCTGGGGCCCAGCCAGGGTCAGACTCGGGGGCCCAGCCTCAGCTGCACCCCACGGCCCAGCCAGGGTCAGACTCTGGGGCCCAGCCAGGGTCAGACTCTGGGGCCCAGCCAGGGTCAGACTCGGGGGCCCAGGCTCAGCTGAACCCCACGGCCCAGCCAGGGTCAGACTCTGGGGCCCAGCCAGGGGCAGACTCTGGGGCCCAGCCTCAGCTGAACCCCACGGCGCAGAAACAGGCGGACCATCAGGCCCAGCCCCAGTTGGACTCTGTGGCCCCGACAGAGGGGAGCCCCGAGGCCCGGCCCCCGGGTCCGGCTGCCAGCTCGGCCCCCAGCCCCTGTGGCGAAGCCTCATTTGCCCCGGAGAGCCGGGCCGCGCCCGCGGCCTCGGAGGGAGAGGCCCCCGAGAGCCGGGCCGCGCCCGCGGCCTCGGAGGGAGAGGCCCCCGAGAGCCGGGCCGCGCCCGCGGCCTCGGAGGGAGAGGCCCCCGGCAGCGCCCCCCCAGAGGAGGGTCCCGGCGCAGGGCCCACGTGAGGGTCCGAAGCCCAGGCGTGCCCCGGCGGAGTCAGACAGCCAGAGAGGCGGGGCCCCGTGGATGTCGTCCTGGGAAACCCCGCCAGGCCCCTCGGGGCTGCAGGAGGGCGCCCGGGAGTGAGAATGAAGCGGCCAAAAGTCCCAGACAGTCTGTTGTGAGCGTCGTGGCCCTGTCGGCGTCCCACCCAGCTCTTCCATGCTTGGGCCCCCCTGCCCACCCCACACACGGGGGCCCAACAGCCCTCCCTCTGTCACCGCTGAGGGTGCCCTGCCCGGCTCTGCCTCCGACACCCAGGCCCGCTGACAGCTTACGCTCCGAGGGGAGAGACAGCCGGGGGCCGTCCCAGGGCCCGATCTGGCTCCCTGCATTCCTCCCCCCTTCTCCTGGCCCATCCTCTAACCCAGTGGTCGGCAAACTGCGGCTCTTTGGCCCCCTGAGTGCGGCTCTCCCACAAACACCAGCTGCGGGCGCGCGGACAGCGCGATTGGAACTTGGTGGCCCGAGCGCAGAGGTGGGCTTTCCGCTCTCCAAAGCAATGTCAGCCGCTCTGTGCTGTGGGCGTTCGGCTCTCGGCACTGCCCTAACCCGAGCATGAGGACAGAGGAGGGAGGGCGGCCGGCAGAGCGACAGGAGCAGCGGCGGGAGCAGCCGGGCCGCCCGCCGCGGCTCTGGGTGTGCCTCCCCTCGGAGCGCCCGCCTCGCCTGCTGTGTGAGCGCGAAGTGAGACCGTGAGAGGCCCCTGGCCAGAGCTGGGGCACACAGTAGGTGCGCAGTGAACAGAGCACCCAGGGGTGTCCCTGCAGGGCCGGGGCTGGAGGGTGGGGCGACACCCGGCCTGAGCACATGGGTCTGTGTGCTTGGGCCGACCAGCTGTGCCAGGAGAGCTGTGGCTGCAGACACCCAGGTGGCCTTGGAGGGCATGGGGCCGCCTCCGTGCCCTGGGCAGCCCCGGGGGACTTCAAGGTCTGCTCCATGCAAGGTTTCCGCTGGTTTCCACGTGCCCGGCAGGGTGGCAGCTGCAGGCACAGAGTGCCCTGGGCCTGCCCCCCTCCCAGCGCCTCCGAAGCACCAGCCCGGGGGCAGAGACGAGAGCTCCGGGGACCGGTGGCCTCCGAAAGGGCAGAGGTCACACAACATGTCCGGGCAGAGCCAGCCAACCCCCTCCCTCTCGAGCTGCCAACACGGCGAGAATAAAACTGGGAAGTGCTGAAGGTCTATTTTCTGACCTCCACCCTACTTCCCTTTCTCGCCACCACTCTCGGCCGGCTCCCACGCCGCCCAGCTTTCTCTCAACCCCCAGGGCTCCCAGACCGGCTCTCTGTGGCCTTTCCGCACACGTCCCTGCTTCCCCATTCGCTCAGCCTGTGGTCTTCAGCAGCTGAGCAATACCGTGACCAGCAGATGTAAACGGCAGTGGCATTTCACGCTACCCCTCCGAGGCCTGCTTACATCTTCAAAAGGAAACTGCTGGGCCGGCGAAATGGTTCTGGTTCCCAGCTTGCTCTTCACCCCAGCCTTCCCCTCTGTAAAATGGGTGATGGCGTTCCCCCTGCTGGGTTGGCCGCGGCGTCATTCACAGAGTGCCCGGATGGGGGCGCTCTGGGCGGTGGTGACAGGAGCAGCGCAGTCCTAGCGTTTCCCAGGATGGAGTTGTGGACACGGAGGCCGGACCGGCACCAACTTGTCGAGTTCATTCATTCAGCAAGTATTTTTTTAAAAACATTTTTGTTGATTTCCGAGAGGAAGGGAGCGAGATATAGAAAGATCGATGATGAGAGAGAATCATTGATCAGCTGCCTCCTGCACGCCCCCACCCCTGAGTCCGCAGCCTGGGCCTGTGGCCTGCCCTCCTGCGTCACAGGCCAAAGCTCAGCTGCTGAGCCTGCGGGCCGGGCCATCGGCGAGTGTTCACTGAGCACGGCTGGGGCCTCCCACGCGGTGGGCTTCAGGGCGTGGCCTCGGTCCCTTCGGGGGCTGTTCGAACCCCGGTTTCACGCTCAGCGGTGCCCCCTCCACCCGGAGGCTCTGCCTGGACACTCTGTAAATGGGGGATCAGTGACAGTGACTGATCCCTACCAAAGCCTTGGATCCTCGCACGGCGAGTGCTCAGTATTTGTTAGCCGTCCGTTTGCTTACACCAGTGAGCACCCGCAGGCCTCAGCCGGGCCTGGGCCCCGCGGTGACCCCGGCCGGAGCCCAGGCCGCCAGGCACTGGTCCTCCACCGTGGCCTCCTCCGGGCTCCACACGCTCTTAAAGGGCACACTCCCTCCGAGCAGATCCCTCCTCCCTTCCCCCGTCACAGGCCCCAAGGCCTTTTCCACTAGACCCTCAGTGCCAGCCGCCTGCCTCCACTCTGGCCCCCAGTCCAAAGCCCACCTCTAGGAGCCTGGGCCAGCCCCGCCCCCAAGGTCCCCAGAGGAATCCCGCCCGTAACGGAGGACTGCCATCCAGGAGAAAGGGCAGTGCCATGAAGGGTTTTGAGGAGTGAAGAGGAGTCCTCTGGGTGGCCCCGCATTCCGCAGCCCCGCCCTCTGCGCCCCTGTGCCTCCCTGTGACGCTCGGGGGAACCCATCCTTTCTCCAGACAAGGAGCAGGGCCCTCTCCCTCATGGGGGCCGGACACCGATTGCTTCTGAGCGCTGTGAACATGACCATTTCTCAATCCGACACACAGGGCTGCCGTCCGTTCATCCGCTCAGCGGGGTCCTCCCGTTCTGGGTGCTAGGACACAGCGGGGGCGAGGCGGAGGCTGAGCTTGGTTTGGACATCCCGGCGGGCAAGGCAGCCGCCAGCCAGCACACCGACAATTCTGTCACCTGCACCAGCCGTGCCTGAGGACGATGCAGGGGGACGGTGATGACCAATCCCTACAGTGGGCCAGGGGCCCCGGGGGAGTCTGAGGAGCCGGAGAGCGGTGGGTGGCGGGAGGGCAGCCAGCGAGGGCCCTTGGAGGAGGAGGCATCTGAGCGGAGGCCGGAGCCTTCCGATGAGGGAGCAGGCCGTGCCGAGTCCGGGGTCGGACGGAGAGGGTGTGTTTCTGGGACGGGAGGTCAGGGGCCACTGGGCCATGGACAGGGAAGGGGTGGCCGTCGGGAATGAGGGGCGGACGGCAGGGTGGGGGTGGGCAGCAGCCACTGCGGGTGTTATCTGGTTTGGGGTGTGGGCGCAATAGAAAGGAACTGTGGCCGCCTCCCCTCCCGTAAGCCGCCCCATTCCCGCCCTGGCCGGGCTGGCCTGCCCAGGTTTATGGGGCAGTGAGTGGGGCAGCGAGGACTTTGGAGCCAAACAGAGCAGCCTGAGGCCAGAGGGTGGCTGGGAGGCCCTCTGCGCCCTGAGCTGCTTCCTCCACGGGGTGTGGTGAGGGGCACGGGAGGGCACACTGGGCCCCATGGAGCCCTCGAAGGCTCCTTCTGACTTCCGCGCCCCCCACCTCCCCCCCGTCTGAGGAAGGGTCCTTGCCCACCCCCCCGGTCACCCAGCGCAGCAGATGCTCAGAGGAGTGAGGGGAAGGGGCTGGTGCGGGGACTCAGACCGCCTGTGGGACCTGCAGGAACACTAAGCCCGTCCCGGTGGCTGCAGGGCGGAGCGGCGGGCTGACCACCAGGTCTCTGTGGGGGGCGCTTGGGGAAAGACAGGAAACTGAGGGATCTGGGGGTGGGGGTGGGGGTGGGGGAGGACGGCTCATTTCTACTTTAAAAAATATATATTTTTACAGAGAGGAAGGGAGAGGGATAGAGAGTTAGAAATATCGATGAGAGAGAGACATCCATCAGCTGACCCCTACACACCCCCTACGGGGGATGTGCCCACAACCAAGGTACATGCCCTTGACCGGAATCGAACCTGGGACCCTTGAGTCCGCAGGCTGATGCTCTATCCACTGAGCCACACCTACTTTTAATGAGGAGGCCCGGCCAGACCAGGTGCTCCCGGGAAGAATGAGGTGCTGGGGGCTTCCACTGGCTCCCACAGCTCCGCTTTATTTACGTTGTCAGCCCGAGCCGTGCTTCTCTCACCTGGAAGGAGGCGGTCCCACGTCCCAGCGAGAGTGTGTTTGGGGGTGCATGGCGGGGTGTGTGTGTGTGTGTGTGTGTGCATAGCAGGAGGGGGTGGAGGGGGCGTGTGGCGGGGGGGGGGGTGCATAGCAGGAGGGGGTTGGAGGGGGTGCATGGCGGGGGAGGGGGGTGCATAGCAGGAGGGGCTGGAGGGGGTGCATGGCGGGGGAGGGGGGTGCATAGCAGGAGGGGGTTGGAGGGGGTGCATGGCGGGGGAGGGGGGTGCATAGCAGGAGGGGCTGGAGGGGGTGCATGGCGGGGGAGGGGGTGCATAGCAGGAGGGGGTTGGAGGGGGTGTATGGCGGGGGAGGGGGGTGCATAGCAGGAGGGGCTGGAGGGGGTGCATGGCGGGGGGGGGTGCATAGCAGGAGGGGGTTGGAGGGGGTGTATGGCGGGGGGAGGGGGGGAAATGGCAGGGGGGCGGGTGGATGGCCCGGCCCGGAGCACGCACAGGGGCGGAGGCGGGCGGCAGGTCTCCATCCTGCAGCGCCCGGGCTGCCCTCCCCTCAGGGCCCCGGGCTCCCAGCCTCGGGGCGGGGCTCCCAGGCCGCCCGGGCCAGCCCCCGCCCGGCGCCCCCCGCGCCCCCCGCGCCCCCCGCGCCCTCCGCCCCCGCCCGGCGCCCCCCGCGGCCCCCCCCGCGCCCCCCCCGCGCCCCCCCCCCGGCGCCGGCTCCAGCCCCGCCCCCGCCCCGCCCCGCCCCCCGCGCGTGACCAGGCCCCGCCCGCCGCGCGGTCACTTCCTGGTCCGCTTCCTGCTCCCGAGGCCGCCGCGGAGGGTCGGAGCCCGAGGCCGGAGCCGCAGTCCCGGCGCCGGTGAGCGCGGGCCGGGGCCGGGGCCGGGCGGGAGGTCGCGAGCCCGGGGAGCCCCCCGCGTGCCCCCCCTCGGCCCCGCGCCCCGGCCGCTTCTCCCTCCCGGGCCGGTCCCATGGCCCCGGGCCCCCCGGTTCCCCGCGGACCCCGCTCCGAGCGGCCCAGGGACGCGCCGCGCTCCCCGCCCCCCGCCCAGCCCTGCGGGCGCCCGGCCGCCCGGGCACCCCATCCCCGCGGCTCTGCACGCCCCGGGGCTCCACCGGGCCTAGCGCGGGCCCACAGCGGAGACCTGCCTGCCCCTCCGCCCGCCTCCCGTCACCCAGCTCCCCGGCACCCAGCTCCCCGGCACCCAGCTCCCCGGCACCCAGCTCCCCTTCATCCAGCTCCCCAGCACCCAGCTCCCCGTCACCCAGCTCCCCGGCACCCAGCTCCCCGGCACCCAGCTCCCCGGCACCCAGCTCCCCGGCACCCAGCTCCCCGGCACCCAGCTCCCTGTCACCCAGCACCCAGCTCCTGGATCCTGGGCGGGGGCGCCTGCTGGGAACTGACCCGGGGAAAGCTGAGCTCGCTGTGGCTTTGACTCCGCCCCCCGCCCCCCACACACCAGAGCCCACGAGGGGCCAGGGAAGGGTCCTGCCGGGCCTCAGGGCTCAGCGTCTCCCTCTTCCCTCTGCACCGGTGACCCCGTCCTGCAAGGGGAACTGGGAGCCAGGCGGGTAGTGATGGCCAGGCCCCAGGGGCGTCCCCGCCCCCCTCAGGCAGCCCCGGGAGGCAGGGCTGCTGGGCTGGGTGGGAGCTGGGAGGCTGGGCACTGGGCTGGGTGGGAACTGGGGGGCTGAGCACTGGGCTGGGTGGGAGCTGGGAGGCTGGGCACTGGGCTGGGTGGGAGGCTGGGGGGCTGGGCGCTGGGCTGGGTGGGAGCTGGGAGGCTGGGCGCTGGGCTGGGTGGGAGCTGGGAGGCTGGGCACTGGGCTGGGTGGGAGGCTGGGCGCTGGGCTGGGTGGGAGCTGGGGGGCTGGGCGCTGGGCTGGGTGGGAGCTGGGAGGCTGGGCGCTGGGCTGGGTGGGAGGCTGGGCACTGGGCTGGGTGGGAGCTGGGGGGCTGGGCGCTGGGCTGGGTGGGAGCTGGGAGGCTGGGCGCTGGGCTGGGTGGGAGCTGGGAGGCTGGGCACTGGGCTGGGTGGGAGGCTGGGCACTGGGCTGGGTGGGAGCTGGGGGGCTGGGCGCTGGGCTGGGTGGGAGCTGGGAGGCTGGGCGCTGGGCTGGGTGGGAGCTGGGAGGCTGGGCACTGGGCTGGGTGGGAGGCTGGGCGCTGGGCTGGGTGGGAGCTGGGGGGCTGGGCGCTGGGCTGGGTGGGAGCTGGGGGGCTGGGCGCTGGGCTGGGTGGGAGCTGGGGGGCTGGGCGCTGGGCTGGGGGGGGGCTGGGGGGCCGGGCGCTGGGCTGGGTGGGAGCTGGGGGGCTGGGCGCTGGGCTGGGTGGGAGCTGGGGGGCTGGGCGCTGGGCTGGGTGGGAGCTGGGAGGCTGGGCGCTGGGTGGGTGGGAGGGCGGGAGCTGACGCCCCTTCCCGCGGCAGACATGTCCTTCCGGAAGGTGGTTCGGCAGAGCAAGTTCCGGCACGTGTTCGGGCAGCCGGTGAAGAACGACCAGTGCTACGAGGACATCCGTGTGTCCCGCGTCACCTGGGACAGCACCTTCTGCGCCGTCAACCCCAAGTTCCTGGCGGTGATCGTGGAGGCCAGCGGTGGGGGCGCCTTCCTGGTGCTGCCCCTCAGCAAGGTGGGCCCGGGCCCGGGCCGGGGCGGGGCGGACGGGGCCCACGGCCGCAGGGTAGCTCCCTCCCACGCTGCCGGGAGGTGGCCCATCCCATCTCCCCCCACGGAGAAAGGCCTGTGGCGCCCAGTCAGGGTCCCGGCAGCCACCTCCCTGCGCCCCGGTGTGCCCGGAGGCCGAGGCCAGGGAGAGCAGCCACGTCCGGGCCCGGTGGGCCGGGCCGGGTGCCTCATTCCTGCCCTGGGAGGGCAGCTGAGGGTTTGGGAGGGGGGAGCCGGGAGCCTGAGTCCCCCTGACCGGCCGTGCCCCTCACGCCCGCAGACGGGCCGCATCGACAAGGCCTACCCCACCGTGTGCGGGCACACGGGGCCCGTCCTGGACATTGACTGGTGCCCCCACAACGACGAGGTCATCGCCAGCGGCTCCGAGGACTGCACGGTCATGGTGAGGCTGGGGCTGCGGGGGCCTGGGCTGCGGGGGCCCGGGCTGCGGGGGTCTGGGGTTTGAGGCCGCTGGACGCCAGGCCAGGCCTGGGCCTTAGCAGCAGCCTCGCCGCCCACAGGTGTGGCAGATCCCGGAGAACGGGCTGGTCTCCCCGCTGACGGAGCCGGTGGTGGTGCTGGAGGGGCACACCAAGCGCGTGGGCATCGTCACCTGGCACCCCACAGCCCGCAACGTGCTGCTCAGCGCAGGTCCGCCCGCCCCCACCCGCCCTGTCCCGCTCCTCGCCCCGGGCCCTCGGAGACACGGGAAAGCTGGGCCCGGAGGAGGCTCCGAGGGGCGCCGGCTGACACACACACACACCCCGCCCCGCAGGCTGCGACAACGTGGTGCTCATCTGGAACGTGGGCACCGCGGAGGAGCTGTACCGCCTGGACAGCCTGCACCCCGACCTCATCTACAACGTCAGCTGGAACCACAACGGCAGCCTCTTCTGCTCCGCCTGCAAGGACAAGAGCGTGCGCATCATCGACCCCCGCCGTGGCAGCCTGGTGGCGGTACGGCCCGGGGCGAGGCGGCCGTGGGCGGGCGGCCGGGCCGGCCGGGCGCCGCGGCCGGCGCCCTGACCACCGTGCCCCCACAGGAGCGGGAGAAGGCCCACGAGGGGGCGCGGCCCATGCGGGCCATCTTCCTGGCCGACGGCAAGGTGTTCACCACGGGCTTCAGCCGCATGAGCGAGCGGCAGCTGGCTCTCTGGGACCCGGTGAGTGGCCCCGGCCGGCCCTTGGCGGGGCGTGCGGAGTCACCCGGAGAGACCGTGGTCCCAGGTCCCCAGCCCAGCACCGCAGGCTCTCCTGTTGCTGCCCCCGCGCTCAGGCCTCCCTGTGCCTCCGGCTGCCTCTTTGCTCGCATTGTTCTCACCAACCGGAGGGTCTTTCCCTCCTTGGCCGGCCTGCTCCTCCCCGGCTGCCCGCTGAGACCCATGCAGAGGCCCCGCTTCCAGGAAGCCGCCAGCCCTTCCCGGAGTGCTCTCTCCAGGCTGGACTCTGGCCTCCCGGGCCCCTGAGCCAGCCGGTGCCTCCTGGCGATTGTCGGCCCCTCCCAGGGGCCTGGGCGTGGTCTGCAGGCCTGGCGTGGGCCGGGGGAGCGGGTCCTGGGAGAAGGGGCGCCAGGAGGGCTCGGCGGGCTCACTCTAGGCTAGGGGTGTCGAACTCAATCAGAGAAGGGGCCAAAATCTAAAATCCAGCCTAAATCGCGGGCCGAATGGTTTACTGAACAGTCATAAACTGTCATTGTGATGGAAATGCAGCGGAGTGCAGTGATGACAGCGCGGTGCGGGCCACATTGCAAGGCCTGGCGGGACGGATTTGGCCCTCGGGCCTGGTGTTTGACACATGTGCTCTAGGCAAAGGCGTGGAGGTGGAGAGAACCCAGTGGCCTATGTGTGAGGCTGGCTGGGGCAGCCCAGCGGAGCGCTGGGACCCTGAGGGGAGGGAAGGGGAGGGGAGGGGGGCCTAGCCTGGCCTGACGGCCCTTCCCCACACGCCAGGCAAACCTCGAAGAGCCCATGGCCCTGCAGGAGCTGGACTCGAGCAACGGGGCCCTGTTGCCCTTTTACGACCCGGACACCAGCGTGGTCTATGTGTGCGGCAAGGTGAGGCTGGGCGGCCTGGTGGGCAGGGCCGGGGGGAGCCCGAGCACTGAGACCCGTTCCCCCCGCCCCCCACACCGTAGGGCGACTCCAGCATCCGGTACTTCGAGATCACCGACGAGTCCCCGTACATCCACTTCCTGAACACGTTCACCAGCAAGGAGCCGCAGAGGGGCATGGGCAGCATGCCCAAGCGCGGCCTGGAGGTCAGCAAGTGCGAGATCGCCCGGTAAGAGGCCCCCCAGACAGCTGGCTTTGGGGGCGGGGAGGGGGGGAGGGCGGCCTGGGGCCGGGTTGGGAGGTTAAATTATAGCGGACTGCGTAGGAGGCCCGGGGCTCGGGGCCAGCCTTGGCGGGGCTCGGTGAGGGTGGCAGTGGGGAGTACAGGGAGCCGGGAGAGCGGGCAGGGGTCCCATGCACGGCTCCTCCCTCCCTCCCTCTCCAGGTTCTACAAACTGCATGAGCGCAAGTGTGAGCCCATTGTCATGACTGTGCCAAGAAAGGTGAGGCCACCCCGTTCCCCTGTCCCACCCTGGCCCTTCTCCAGCAGACAGGCTGTGAGGGGTGAGGCCTGCTGGGTGTGGGTGCCGTCAGTGGGCTGGCAAACACCAGGGTGTCCCAGGTGCTGGGCTGTACTGGGCAGGGGACGAGCCGAGATGGGTGAGAGCCAAGGCTGGCTCTGGGGGAACCGCAGGAGACAGCGGCTGGCAGTGTGGCTGGGCAGGGCCTCCGGGGGGGCAGCAGGCCTGGGGCGGGCCCTCCCGGGGTAGGCAGCAGGCCGGGCACAGGGCACAGAGCTGGGGACGGAGAGTGCAGGGAGGCTGGCTGCAGTGGGGCTCCCGGGAGGAGGGGTCGGGCCACGTGAGGCTGCATCTCATGCCCAGCCAAGAGCGCTGGGCGTGTCTCCTCCTGCAGCCAGCATTTGCTGAGTGACCCTTCGGTGCCAGGCACGTCCAGGGAGCCGAGCTGTGAACAGACTGACGGCTGTCCCAGGCGCTCCCGGCCGTGGGCACAGCCATGGCGCTGGGAACCCCCGTCCCTGCTAGGGAGGCGGGGAAGGCTTCGGAGAGGGAGCAGCGGGCGTCCAAAGGGAGGTGAAGGGACAGAGCGAGCTTAGGCGGGCGGTGCGTCAGGGCCGGCCACGGGGAATGGGCTGACAGGTGCAGGCCCGGAGGCCAGGAGAGAGACGAGGTGGCCACCCAGAGTCCTGACGAGAGGACGCTGATGGTGGGCCCCCGGCTGATCCCCACCCCTCACCCCCGCCCAGTCCGACCTCTTCCAGGACGATCTGTACCCGGACACGGCGGGGCCCGAGGCGGCCCTGGAGGCGGAGGAGTGGGTGAGCGGGCGGGACGCAGACCCCATCCTCATCTCCCTGCGGGAGGCCTACGTGCCCAGCAAACACCGGGACCTGAAGGTCAGCCGGCGCAACGTGCTCTCCGACAGCCGGCCCGCCGCGGCCCCCGCCCCCGCCGCCCCCGCCGGCCCGGCCGCCCCCAGCAGCAGCCTCGCGGGAGCCGGGGTAGGTGCTGGGCCGGCTGGGCGGTGGTGGGGAGCCCCGGTGAGCTGTGCGCGCCAGAACCCCAGAACCGTTTGCTGTTTGCCTCTGAGCCTCGGGCCCCTCCCGGCCTGGTGATGCCTCAGGGAGGGCTGCAGCCGTGACCCCTGACCCGTGTCCCTGCAGGAGGCGGCGAAGCTGGAGGAGGTGACGCAGGAGCTGCGGGCGCTCAGAGCGCTGGTCAAGGAGCAGGGGGAGCGGATCGGCCGCCTGGAGGAGCAGCTGGGCCGCATGGAGAACGGGGACGCCTAGGACCACCGGCCTCAGGCCACCGCCGCCATGCCCTCCTCACCGCCCGCCACCCGCTCCTCACCAGCTCTGCTGTCAGGTCACACTGCTGGCTGGCTGTCCCTGCCCCCCGCTGAGGGCCTCTGGGGCAGGTTCAAGGGCCAGTCCACACCCTCACCCGTCCTGGGGCCCAGGCTGGAGCTGCCTGGCTTTTGTCATTGTTACCGTGGAGGATTTTTGTACCAACACAAGCTTACACTCTGAGGGACCACCTCCCACTCCCACCCAGCCCCGCTCCCTCCCTGAGGAGGAGGGGGGATGGGCTCTATATTTTCATTCCAAATAAAAGTCTCTTTCTAAAAGCCAGTTTGCCGTTCTGCTGCAGGCGGGCTGGGAAGGAAAAGGGGACAGATGGGGCCGCAGGGACCATCCGCCTGGGAGAGGCCTGGGGCCGTGAGCATCCCCCGCCGCCAGCTTCCCTGAGGACGGAGGCAGAGGCACGTGGGAACGTCAGGGCCACATCCGGCGGAGCTGGCTGCCCCTTCCTCTCGGAGGCGGTCACAGCCCCACGCCTGGCCGGCCCAGCCGGCGAGAGGCCCGAGGGCCAGGGTGGCCCCACGCGGCTCGGGGGCCTGAGGCAGAGGTGGGTGGGGTCTCGTGGGCAGGAAGCGGAAGCGTAAGCGCCAAGTAACCCCCAGCTGCAGCCGAGCGCGGGAGCTCAGTTCTCACTTGGTCCAGTTGGAGCCGGAGGTGGGCACCCAGTGCTGAGGAGCCTGCGGACCCATGGTGAGCGCAGAGCCCGCTGGCCCTGGGGGCGGGGGGCGGGCAGGATTGGGAGTGAAGGAAGGATTCCCGTGGGGCTAGAAGCCGGTCCGGCAGAGGACGGAGCAGAGCCAGGACAGGTGTGGGCAGGAGCCGGGTCCTTCTCTCCCTTCGCCTCCGAGCTGGGCCTCCCTGGGCCTCAGGCTGTGACCCAGACCTGCTTAAGGCCCCCGAGAGACCCTCCCTGCCCCGCTGGTGAGCCTGCCCGGGAGGGAGTCTTGCTTGTACCTCTGCACCCTTCCCCCAACGCCCCCACCTGCCTTGTTCCAACCGCAGGCTTCCTCTGGCAGCTGTACCCGCCTCCCCAGCCGAGGCCCCCAGGGACAGAAAGCTAAACTGAACGGAAACGCTGTAGCTGGGCGGCAGCGGAGCAGGGGGAGGGTCTCAGGGACCCTTTTCCGGGGCCTGGCCAAGCGGGCAGTAAGCAATTGCCTTGGGACTGGTTCCTCCATCCCAGGCCTCAGGAAAAGCCAGCCCAACACCAACCCTGCAGGCTCCCTTCCCCTCCACCCCTGGCCACCTGGCAGGCTGCAGGCAACCGTTTATTGAGCACCTGCTATGTGCCAGGAGTTGTTTTGAGGTGCTTGAGCCAGAAAGAGCCCCGTCTTCCTGCCGTTAATTCTGGAGGGTGTGTATGGGGGAGGGGGGGATAAACCCAATAAAAAGCAGCATTCCCACTGGGCTGAGTGGGGGTGGGTAGTGGAGCTGGGTTGCAGGGATGAGGTCAGGGTGGTGAGGTCAGGCTAGGACTGAGGTCCTCAGAGCTAAGGTGAGAGTGGGCCATGTGGCTGGCAGGAAGGGGAGGGGGGCAGGGCATTCCGGCAGTCCCGAGCCCCCCAATCCCCGCAGAGCAGGCTTAGAAGGCGCAGTGGGGGGAGATGGACGGTCTCACGGGGCAAGTGAGGAGGTGGGCTTTCTGCTCCACTGTCCCCACTTTGCCCAAAAGGCAACCCAGGGCCCAGTCACCCCGCTGGCCCATGGCCTGGGGACGAGCCCTGCCCGTCTCCCCACAGGACCTGCCCTGCGCCCTCGGGCTCGGGACGCTGCTGGCCCTGCCAGGGGTCCTGGGCTCCGGTGGCAGTGCCAAGGACACCGCGGGCTCCAGCTCTGTCACTGTGGTCCTGCTGCTGCTGCTGCTGCTGCTGCTGCTGGTCACCGGCCTGGCCCTGGCCTGGCGCCGCCTCAGCCGGGACTCCGGCGGCTACTACCACCCGGCCCGCCTGGGCGCCGCGCTGTGGGGCCACGCCCGCCGCCTGCTCTGGGCCAGCCCCCCTGGCCGCTGGCTCCGGGCCCGGGCGGAGCTCCAGGCCCCAGACGAGGACCCGGAGCAGCAGGAGGACGAGCAGGACGAGGAAGACTACAGCCTCGGTGGCAGCTCCGGGGAGGCCCAGCCCCGGGAGGAGCAGCAGCGTGGAGAGGAGCGCGGCCCACAGCCCGGGGGGCCCGCACAGGAAGCCCACGGCGGCGGCCCCGACGGGGGCCTGGGCCTCGGCCCCCAGGAGCTGCGCGGCTCCGGCGGCAGCGCCGAGGCGCTGCTGAGCGACCTGCACGCCTTCGCGGGCAGCGCCGCCTGGGACGACAGTGCCGGGGCGGCGGGGGGCAGGGGCCTCCATGTCACCGCGCTGTAGGGCCAGCCCGGGGCACATCCCGGGCCGCGCCTGCTTCCCCATTGCCCTGACCCGGGCCCCGCCGCCCCTCCCCACGGAGACTCAGACTGTCACTCCACCCTCAGTGTCCCCAGGGCTGCGCATCTGCCCCTCCAGGAAGGCACCCTCCCCCGGGCACTGAGCAGCCTCTGAAATAAAGTCCTCCAGCCTCTGGCCCTGCGATGACCCCGACCCTGAGCAGACGCCCCTCTGGCACCACCTTGCCCACGCCTGCCCCCAGACGGCCGAAGGGAGCCAGGCCAGTGCCAGGATCGGATCTTTATTTCTGCAGGCACAGCTCTGCGGGGCAGGCCCTCCCCGCAGCTGGCCCCTCATGATCCAGGGCGTGGCCACTCCAGCAGAGGCTCTCACACTCACTCACTCCTGCCCCACGGCCCCCTTAGTGCCCGGGGTGCCCGCGGCCCCGCCTGGACTTCTTCTTCCCTGCGGGGGGCCGGATGGGGAGGGGCACGGAGCCCGAGGGCGGGGGCGGCGGCGGCAGAGGCGGCAGAGGGGGCTCCAGGGGCTCTGGCGGGCCGGGGCTGGGCCGGAACCCCTCAAAGGGCGAGAACGTCAGGGGGCTGCGGGGGAAACCAAGGCAGAGTCAGGGGACTTCCCCACCTGCCTGGGGACAGGCTGTGAGGGCAAGGTGTCCCCGAGGCGGATGGGAACCGAGGCTGGTGCTGGCTGAGAGCCCCGCCCCGGCCCCCCTCTGCGCGGAGTACCTGAGGGGTGTGCGGGGGCTGCTGTGGAGGCGCCGGGGGGAGCGCAGCTTGGGCTGGAAGGAGAAGCCCTCCTTGATGCTGTCCAGGACGGAGGGTGCCACGTACGTGAAACCCTGGGCAGAGGCGGAGGGAAGCTCAGCAGCCGCTGCTGCGGCCGGTCCCAACCAGGGCCTGGGGCCCGGAGGCCACCGCCCGCAGCCCGGGGCCCGGAGCCCACAGCCCGCAGCCCGGGGCCCGGAGCCCGCAGCCCCAGACCTACCAGGAAGGCCTGGTTGGCGCTCTCGCTGAGGGCCGTGTCGTCGGGACTGTCCACTGGCGTCTGCCGCGTGAAGTGGGTGTCAAACTGGCTCACGTCCTCTTCCGACTGCTGTGGGCAGACCGGGGTGGGGAGGGGTCAAGGGGTGTCCAAAATGGGGTCCTCCACCCACCCCTGGGCCCCCCACTCACCAGACAGGGCCTGAAGGGGGGGTCCACACGGCGGGCCAGGAGGTCGTCCCAGTTAATGTGCCGGAAAAAGGGGTGCCTCTGTGGGTAAAGCGCCCAAACATGCCAACGGTTCGCCCCCTGGGCTCTCAGTAACTCTGCCCTCCAGCACCCCGATGGTGGTTCAGACCCACCTGCACGTCAGCGGCGTCCCCCGGGCCGCCCCCCATCCGCTGGCTGGGGTTCCGCTTCAGAAACTAGAGGACAGGACAGGGGAGGGCTGGGACAGGCAGTGCTTGGTGTCCCCTGTCCCCGGTGGCCGGCCGGGAGGGGGCAGGGAGTGGAGAGGAGGAGAGTGGGAGGAGGCGGCCCTGGAGTGTGGTCTCTACCTCCTGATGCTCAGACTTCCGAGGTTTGGTCCAGTGCCCCCTTCTCTACGAAGCCTTTACGAAGGCCCTGGTGGCTGGCATCACCCAACTCCAAACCTGCGTGCCCCGTGCCCCTGGCCGCCTCTCCAGGGAAGAGTGGCTAGCTCATCGCCAACGGTTCGCCAATCAGCAGCTGCTCTGCAGAGCTCAGCCCCAAGCTCAGCATCTGGGACCGCAAAGCGGGGCTCCCCGGCCCCACAACGGCACCTGCACAGGCTGCAGTGCGCGGCTCCCCACGGCCCAGAGGCATCAGGAGCCGCCAGGGCTGGGGAACGAGAAGGGCCGGGCCAGGGCAGAGGGAGCCACCTTTTTGACGAGGTCCCGGGCATCCGGGGTGAGGTACGGGGGCAGCACCAGCTTCCCTTTGAGGATCTTGTCCATGGTTTTCTTCCGGTTCTCCGCGGTGAAGGGCGGCTGGAGGGGAGGAGGGCAGAGCAGGTGTGGGCCTCCCGCCCGGCCCCGCCCCTGCCCGGAGAGGGCTCCTCCCGCCCTCGCCCTGCCCTCCCGGGAGCCGGACTTGCCGATCCAGTGAGCATGTCGTACATCAGGGTGCCCAGGCTCCACCAGTCCACCGCCCGGTTGTGGCCGCTGCGCACCAGAATCTCGGGGGCCCTGGAAGCCGGCGGAGGCATCAGTCATGCCGGCCCTCCCCGCTGTCCTCCCGCCCCTGGGCCTCGCCGGCCGCCCCTTACATGTACTCGATGGTGCCGCAGAAGGTGTGGGTGACGGCTCCCTCGTGAATGGACTCCTTGCAGAGCCCGAAGTCCGTCAGCTTGATGTGGCCTGAGGAGGCACGATGGAGGAGTGGTCAGGGCCCCGGGCCGCCGCGGGCTCCTCGGCCGCCCCTCGGGCTCTGACAAGTGGGAGACGCACCCTGGCTGTTGAGCATGATGTTCTCGGGCTTGAGGTCCCGGTAGATGATGCCTTGGGAGTGCAGGTGGCCCAGGGCCAGCGTGATCTCTGCCAGGTAGAAGCTGCAGACACAGGCCGGGGGCAGGAGTGAGCGGGGCAGGCAGGCCCTCGGCTCCCGGGGCCCGGGAGAGGCGGGGGCACCCACCAGGCTGTGTCCTCCAGGAAGATGCCCTCTCGCTCCAGGTGCGTGAAGAGCTCGCCGCCTGCGACACAGACACGGCAGCAGCTGTGTGTGGGGCCGCCCCTCCGCTCTGCGAGCCTCGGTTTCTCCTCGGGGGCGTGGGGCTCACAGTTCCCGCCCTACCTGCCTCACAGAGCTGCCGTGGGCGCCTTCAATTCAGCAAACATCTACCGCCGCCTACTCGGTGCCCGGCCCTGTGCTGGGTGAGGCTGGGGACAGAGGTCAGAGACCCAGCCATTGCCCTCAGGATGCTCAGTCTAACGGGAGAAGACGTGACAGATGGAGGCGACAGCTCTGCGAGCTTAACCCCAAAATTCCTCCCAGAGGAGACTAAGGAGGACGGAATCAGTCCCGAGGAGGGGGGCCAGGAAGGCGTGGCGGCAGCGGGACTCAGAGGGGACGCCGAGATGGCGCTCAGGGGCTGGAGCGCACGGGCTCCCAGGCGGGTGGGGGAAAGCAGCTCCATGGCGGACAGGAGGCCCCGAGAGGCCAGGCCATGGTCAGGCTGTGTCCGGGCAGCTACAGGGAGCCATGAGTTCTGAGGAGTGGAGGGAGCAATGCCAGCTGAGATGACAACCCTGGGAGTCAATGGAGGAGACACTGGGAGGGGCTGAGCCGGAGGGAAGACACAGCTGTGCCCTCCCCGGGCCCCCATGGAGAGGATGGCGGTCATGGCGGAGAATGGCCTGACTGGCTGGGACCTGACTGGATGCAGGACACACAGGAGGAAGGCGCAGGGCATGAAGGGACAGTGGGATGGAGGACAGCCCTCTGGACTTCTAAACAATCCCACATTCTCATCCACCCCCCGCACAGGGAGGGACAACAGGCATTAGATAGATGTTTGCTGAATGAATGAACGAATGAACGAACGAACAAATGAATGAACGGATAAAGGGGTGGACAGAGACTGACAGACGGTGTGGGGGCCCCCGGCTGTCCTACACACCACAGCTCTCCAGGCTTCCCTCGGACCCCAGACCTTCCTGTGCTGGTTCCCGGGCCTGCCCATGCCCTCCCGCGCCCCCTCCTACCACTGAGGCACTCGAGGATGAGGTAGAGCTTGCCGCCAGTCTGGAAGGCATAGGCCAGTTCCACTATGAAGGGGTGTTTCACCGACTCCAGAATGTTCCGCTCAGCCCGCGTGTGAGCCGTGTCCTTGGCGTTGCGCACAATTTTGGCCTGGAGAGGCAGGGGTCGGCGAGAAGGTGGCACCTGGGGCCATTATCCTTCAGCCACCCTCCCTCACCCTCAGCGCCGCCCTGCCCGCCCGTGGCAGCAGCTCCTTGGTGTGGGGGCGCCTGTGCCCGGCATCCCTGGTCTCTGCCCACCGGGCACCATTAGCGCCCCCTCTAGTCACCATTCCAAAACGTGTTCAGGCATTGCCAAATGCCCCGGGCGGCCAGGCTGCCCCCGGCAGAGAATTAACGCCCAGACAGCACCCTGTACATTTCAGTCACCCACAAAGCACATCCGTGATGGGGTCCCTTAGAGTAATGAGCTAAAATTCCCATCTCCCAGCGATGCGGCCGTCCCAACGCAGCCCGCTCCCGGATGTGTGTGACGCTGGTGTGAACACACCCACTGTGCGGCCGAGTATGTAAAGTGTAGCGCTGCCCTGGCTGGTCTGGCTCGCTGGTCAGAGCACCAGCCTGAGGACCGAAGGGCCGTGGGTTTGACTCCCAGTCAAGGGCACGTGCCTTGGTTGCAGGCTCAGTTCCTGGGCCTGGCTGGGGCGTATACGGGAGACAACCAATCTATGCATCTCTCACATTGGTGTTTCTCTCCCTCCTTTTCTTCCTCCCTCCCTCCTTCCTTCCCTCTCTCTTTCACTCTGTCTAAAAATCAATGGAGAACTATCCTCCAGTGAGGATTTTAAAAAAAAAGCATGGTACTCACAATTATGTAGAGTACATATTTGTGAACAATAATAAATGACTATGTTACTGACTTATGTATGTGCTATACTGTACTTTTCTCTCTATTTTAGAGGGTGCTCTTCCTACTTATAAAAAGTTTGCCATACCACAGCCTGCCCTGCGACACTGCAGCAGCCTCATACATCTGGTTTACGGCATCTTTGTGTCTGACTGAACCCTGTGCTGTTTTGCACGGGAGTGACAGGCTCTGCCATGCTGTGTGGCGTGCAGCCGGTGAGACCATCCAGGTCTGTGTAAGTGCACTCTGTGATGTCTGTACACAATGGGATTGCCTGACAGTGCATTGCTCAGAACGTATGCCCTCAGTAAGTGGGGCATGACTGTGGTCACAGCTGACAACAGACCAGCAAACGCCCAAGATGGCGCCTGCCTCCTCCTTCACGGCCCCGCGGTCCTCCCACGCCTCGTGCGGCGCGGTGGGAAGGGCAGGCCTGGTGGCTGAACGAGTCACTCACCTTCCTCAGGACCTTCATGGCGTAGATTCGGCCCGAGTTGGTGCCCTGCACCTTTCGCACCTGGAACACCTGTGGGGCAGGGAAGACAGGATCAGCTTCCCCCTCCACACCCTGTCTTCACAGCACCCGCCCCACCCACCGCCCTGACACCCCGCCCTGAAGCCAGACGGAGGCTGCGCCCCCTAAGGGTGGGGCAGTAAAGACTGCCAGTCCGATTCTAAAAGGATGTGCCCTTCCACCCTTTCCGCCTCCGAGTCCGGGGGAGGCTCCGGGTGGACTCTGCCGGAGGCCCGGGAGGGGCCGCACCTTGCCGTAGCCGCCCTTGCCCAGCACGCGCAGCAGCTCGAAGCAGTGGGGCCCGATGCGCTCGGGGCCGGGGTTCACGCTGGTCTCCGTCAGCTCCACCTCCTCGTAGTGCCCCGCGGGCCTGCGGACACAGGGCGGTGGGGGCGAGGCTGCCTCCCCGGGTCCCTCCCCCGGGCCCGCCTCCCCCGACACGACCGTCACTCACTCCAGGCCAGCCGCCCTCAGGTCGGCGAGGGGACACGCGTCCTGCGAGAAACCGGGTCAGAGGCGGGAGGTGCGGGTGCCGCCCGGAGGGAGGGGCCGGGCCGGGCTGCTGGGCCCGGAGGGAGGGGCCGGGCCGGGCTGCTGGGCCCGGAGGGAGGGGCCGGGCCGGGCTGCTGGGCCCGGAGGGAGGGGATGGGATGGGGTGCTGGGCCCGGAGGGAGGGGACGGGCCGGGCTGCTGGGCCCGGAGGGAGGGGCCGGGCCAGGCTGCTGGGCCCGGAGGGACGGGACGGGATGGGGTGCTGGGCCGGAGGGAGGGGACGGGATGGGGTGCTGGGCCCGGAGGGAGGGGCCGGGATGGGCTGCTGGGCCGGAGGGAGGGGCCGGGATGGGGTGCTGGGCCCGGAGGGAGGGGCCGGGATGGGGTGCTGGGCCGGAGGGAGGGGCCGGGCAGGGCCGGGCTGCTGGGCCCGGAGGGAGGGGACGGGATGGGGTGCTGGGCCGGAGGGAGGGGCCGGGATGGGGTGCTGGGCCCGGAGGGAGGGGCCGGGATGGGGTGCTGGGCCCGGAGGGAGGGGCCGGGCCAGGCTGCTGGGCCCGGAGGGAGGGGCCGGGATGGGCTGCTGGGCCGGAGGGAGGGGCCGGGCAGGGCCGGGCTGCTGGGCCGGAGGGAGGGGCCGGGATGGCGCTGGCAGGCGAGGGGCCGGCCTGGGAGGGGAGGCCGGAGCGGAGAGAAGGGAGGACGGGGCAGGGCCCGGAAGGCGGGTGGGGACGGCGGGAAGGAGCCTGACAGGGCCGGCTCTGAGAAAGACGGGGGTCTCGGGAGCGGGGTCCGCTCGGGGGGGAGCCGGGGGGTGGGATCGGCTCTGGGATCCAGCCGCGCCCGGGAGGCCCACTCACCGCGGGGCTGAACTCCGGCTCGCCCTCGCCCTCGCCCTCGCCCTCGCTGCCTTCCTCCGTCTCCAGGTCCAGGTCAAACACGGCCGCCATGGCGGCGCCGGCCCGGGGCCCCTCGGCGCGTTCCGGCCGCGCAGTGACTGACAGCCCGGGCCGGGCCTCACGTCATCTCTGGGCGACGGCGGCGGCGCGCGCCGATGACGCAACACACCGGGCGCTTCGCACTAGCGAGGAGAAAATATGGCGTCCGTCGCAAGGTCTCTCGGGAATTGTAGTTCCAGGTTACCGAGATGCCAAAACCTGCGGAGCCGCTGTGGAAACCTTCAGTCTTCCCAGCACAGCACAGCTCTCCGGGCGGCCGGGGAGGCGCCCATCTTGGCCCTTAGAGAGTCTGAAGGGGGCAGAGCTGGACGCGCATACAGGTGTGAGTGTAAATGCAATTCCCAGCCCTGATGGGCCTGTCGCTGCCAGGCTGGCCAGGTGGCGATGGGTCAGGTCTTCCATCTGTTCGCCCCTAAAAGGGAGGCGGCTGCATCCGTGTCTCCCTAACGTGCCCCCGCGCCTCCGTGTTCCAGGACCCTGCAGGCCAGAGCATTTGCTCAGTGGCTGCTCCGTGCCCAACTCACTGCCAGGCTTTGCCGCCAGGTTCCTGCCAGAAAGGCCTTGTGTCTCACTCATCCACCTGCGAACGTAGGCTTGTGTTGGAATTTGCTCTGCTGCCAATATAAGCACGTTTTGTAATCCGGCTACCTGATACGAAATAGGCGCTTAATAAAACTTTGTTAAAAGAATGAATGAAGGAACGAAGGAACACACCAACCCAGGTCTGTGACTTTAGACTTGGGCATGCGTTCTTGCTGGATGGGGCTCTGTGGTGGTGTGTGTGTCTGGGTTGGGGTGTGTGTGTGTGCGTGTGTGTGTATGTGTGTGAATTGGACCAGATGAGGCCTGGGTGAGTGGATTTAAGCTTGGAAATACAGATCTCAGGGGCCTCCGTGCTGGAGGAGGGTCATCTGGTTGGGTGTGGCCCTGTGGGTGTAATTTCACCTCAGGAGGCCCTCAGGCTTGGGTGCTGGTGTGGATTCTCCTGGCAGGCTCCCACACAGGTCAACCCCAAAGCCTGGCCAGTGTGGCAGGACCCCCTGGCCACCCTCCCTTCCCCTTTCCCCATGGCGCTGAGCCGAGAGATGCTGTCCAAGTCGCAAGAACCTGTGGCAGACCCTGGGCCTGTGGGTAGTCCGTAAGCCTTTATTTGGAGGGGGATGCTTGGAGCTGTCCGTGGCTCCTCTGCCGAGCGTGCGGGAGTCCTTAAAGCAGCCTCCCCTGAGGGAAGGGGGAGACCCCTCCGCCAATGCGTTAGGTGTACCAGAGGCCAAAGCACCGAAGCTTGGTGAACATACATGATGCGTGAGGGGCTGTTCTCATGTGCCAGGGCCACATATGAATCAGGGCAGGAGGTTAGCAAGGCCTAGAAACTGAGGGCATGTAAGACAGTAAAAGCAGGAACCTGGACCCTCCACCTGTCCCTCGGCATTCTGCCCGCTGTGATAGGACCTGCAGGCCGTGGTTTTCCCTCTTGGAGCCTCTTTCCTCGTCTAACCGGCCGGTCATGTCCACGTGGAGGGGAGATGTACCTGCTGACCCGGCTCAGGTCAGGGAGCAGGCGCGGCCTTGCCGGAAGTCAGCAGCAGGCTCTCCAACTGTCCGGGAATTCGTTAAAGGAGAGGGTGAGAGTGAGAGCACAGGGTGTTTGGTCTCAGGTTTTCTTGGGATTTGCCCAAGGCCAGGGCCTGCCAGGTTCTCTCCTCCTGTCGATGGCAGGAAGAGAGAGATGCTTGGAGGGGTGGCAGGCTGGGCTTGGTGTGTGTGTGCTGTTGTCCCTTCATGGCAAGAGTCCTGGGCAGCTGTGGCCTGGACTGGCCTTCGGGAGGGCAAGAGGGCCCAGCGGCCTCCCAGTTGCTATCTTTTATGGCCCTTAATCCCAGGAGGCCTTGGTGTCAAATGGCCCTGCCTCTCTGGAGTGGTGCTGAGGCCTAGGCGGGGGCCAGGCCAGGGCGGGGGCAGGGCTGAGGGCAGGGAGGCAGGGAGAGTCCGGAAGCTGAAGGCAGCGGCGCCCCCTCCAGCGCTCTGGCCCTGCCCCCGGCACCAGTGCTATCTGAAGTGGGACAGGAAGTGCGCGACGGGGTAGTGGGGCCCGTCGATGCCCAGGCCCTGGCAGAGGCCCAGCAGGCGGAGGCGGGCCTCGGCGGGGCTGGGCCCGGCGCAGGCCAGGCTGCAGCAGGGCTCCTCGTACTCGCCGGGCCCCGGGGCCTCCTCCAGCGACGTGAACTGGTTGAAGCGCAGCAGGCCCCGGGCCTGAAGGGCCTGCAGTGCCTCCGGGCTGGCAGCGGAGCGCAGCGCCTGCCGGTGCTGGGACAGGAGGCAGGTGACGCCCACCAGGCAGCCCCTGGGCCGCGGGCGCGGGGGCACGGCGGGCCGCAGGCCGCAGGCCACCATGGCGGCGGCCAGCAGCAGGTCCACGCCGTACAGCTCCAGGATCCAGTCCCGCAGGTAGAAGCCGCCCATGCGGGGGTTGATCTCGAGGAGCCGGGGCCCGGCCGCCGTCAGCTTGAGCTCCACATTGAAGACGCCGTCCAGCAGCCCGCAGCCCAGGCAGCAGCGGAAGGCCGCCTGCACCAGCTGCGCCTCCTGCTCCGCGGCCAGCCCGCTGGGCATGCAGGCGGCCGTCTCGGTGAAGCCGGGCAGCCGCGTGGGGCCGTTGTCCGAGACGAAGGCGGCCAGCAGCCGCCCCCGGAACAGCACCAGGTCCACGTCGTGCTCGGTGCCCTCCACGAACTCCATCAGCAGCATGGCGTTGCCCCAGCCCAGCCCGATGCCCGGGTGGTCGGCCTCGCCCCGCAGGTCGCGGGCGATGCGCGAGAAGTGCCGGCGGCACTGCTGTGCGTCCTCCACCAGCCGCACGCCCACCGCGCCCGCCCCGAACTCCAGCTTCAGGACGCCCGGCAGGGGCACCTGGCGGGCCGCCCGCTCCACGTCCGCCTCGCTCTCCAGGGGGCAGCAGGGCACGGCGTGCAGGGCGGGCGCGGGCCAGGGCGGGCCGCGGCAGCGCAGCAGGTGCCGCTGGGTGCGGCTCTTCTCCTTGGCCAGGCGCACGGCGGCCAGCGGGCTGCAGGGCAGGCCCAGCTCCCGGCACAGCAGGGCGGTGAGCACCAGGCAGTCGTCCCAGAAGGAGAAGCAGCCGTCCAGCCGCAGGCCGCGCTCCCGCACCAGCTCCGCCAGCTGCCGCGCGAGCTCCTCGTCCCGCCTGTGCTCCGTCACGTCCAGGTGGATGAAGGTCTGCACCAGCCGGGCGGCGAAGTGGTTGGGGTCCGAGTCCACCAGGTGCAGCTGCAGAGACCACAGGAGGGCGGCACGCTCAGGTCAGCCCGGGCCGGGCGCTGAGGAACCAGGAGGGGGTTGTGGCCCTCTGGGGAGTGGGTTTGCCAGCATTAGGGGCTTGAGAAATACTCGCAGACGACGGAGTGAATGAGGTGCAGCCTGGGGCGGGGAGCACCCTAGGAGGGGCAGTGCTTACCCTGGGAGCCAAATGAGAGCCACCAGAGGAGAGGGCAGAGGGGCAGGGTGCAGAGGGCAAGTGTGCCATTTCCCACAGCAGACAGGGCTTGTAGGGAAGCCCCAGGCCCGGCTCGGACAGGGTCAGTGTCTTTGGGCATCACGCTCTCGGCCGTCACTGTGCTGACACGGGAGGCATGCACAGAGGAGTCCAGGGGCCACAGCTCCAAAGCTCACTGCCCGCGGGGGGAGCGGACACAGCAGCCGCACCCAAGGCAGAGCAGCCCCTAGGAGGGCGGGGAGGGTGGTGTCCGCGGTAACTGAGGATGTTGAGGCATTCCGGGTGAGTGTGTGCGGACACGGAGGGCAGGGCCGTGGAGGCCCAGGAACGGCTGGGGGAGGGGTGTGTACCGAGGGAGAGGGGACAGGGGCCACTGCAGCAGACGGAGGCCATGGCGAGCCTTGCTATTTGGCCCGTTTTGTGTCTGTTCAGTGGGGATAAGCATGTCTGTGCTGCCGCCTGGCTCCAGACCCTGTAATGAGGCCACTGCTGTGAGCTCGGCTCGGGGTCTGTAAGCTGCTCCCAGCACCTCAGAGGCGGCACCTGGCCTTCCTGGGGGAGAGGCCCAGGCCCCCTCGCCCGCCCGGCATTCTTAGCCGGGCCTGGCACTACTCCCGAAGCCGCCCGCCTCCAGCCTGTCTGCCCGGCTCCGCTTAGACCTGCAGGGACGGAGCCGCCGGCGGCTCCAGTGGAGCATCCACCTATGAACCAGGAGCCGGTTCGATTCCCGGTCAGGGCACAGGCCTGGGGTGTGGGCCAGGTCCCCAGTGGGGGTGTGCAGGAGGCAGCCGGTCCATGATTCTCTCTCATCATTGATGTTTCTCTCTCTCCCTCTCTCTTCCTCTCTGAAATCAATAATAATAATAATAATAATAATGAAAAAATGCGGGTGCGGGGACAGAAGTGGGCTAGACTTCTAACCTGGCGGCTGGCTTGGCCCCTAGGACTGGGGCCCAGCGCCCCAGAGAGATCGCGGGGGGCCGACCCCACCCCTAAGGCCGCTGCCGGCCCCGCACCTCCAGGCCGTAGTCGCGCGCCGCCGCCCACACGAACTTCTTGCTCTCGCCGCCCGCGCCCACCACCAGCAGCCGGCGGCCCGCCATCAGGCAGCGCGCCGAGCGCCGCAGCATCGTCTCCACCAGCGGCCCCGCCGCCGCCTCCGCCTCCTCCGCCTCCGGCCCCGCGCGCCGGGCCCACAGCCCCTCGAGCGCCCCGCACGCCTCCAGGCACCGGCCGCCGCCCAGCGACAGCGCCAGCGCCACCGGGGCCAGCGCGCCGCCCGCCGCCGCCAGCGCCAGGTCCACGCCTGCGGGGGGGGGGGGAGGCTCAGCGCGGCCGCCCCCGCGCCCTCCGCTCGCCCCCCGCCCCCCGTGACCCCGCCCCCCGCCCCCCGCCCCGCGCCCTCCGCGCCCTCCGCGCCCCCCGCGCCCCCCGCGCCCCCCGCGCCCCCCGCGCCCCCCGCGCCCCCCGCGCCCCCCGCGCCCCCCGCCCCGGCCGTGCCTTCCGCCCCCCGCTCCCCGCGCCCCACGCCCCCCGCGCCGGCCCCGCCGCACTCACCGAGGAAGTCCGTGCCCGCCAGGCGCCCGCCGCGCTGCTCCGCGCTCAGCCCGGCCTCCAGGGCCAGCACCGCGGCCAGCGCCGCCTCCGCGGCCGCCCGGACGCTCCGCCGCACGGCCGCCGCCTGGGCCGCCGCCCCGGGGCCGCACTGGGCCAGCGCCGCCTCCAGCGGGCGCGGCAGCGAGTCCTGGTGCCGGGGAGGCCGGTCCCCGCGGCCCACCGCGCACACCACCTGGGCGGGCTGCGGCTCAGGGACCGGCCGGGAGTCCTCCCGGGACACCCGCCCCTGCCCCCTGCACCCTCCTCCCCTGCACCCTCCTCCCCGTGCACCCCCCCCCGTACTCCCCCTGCACCCTCCTCCCCGTGCACCCTCCCCCCCCATCCCCCTGCACCCTCCTCCCCCTGCACCCTCCTCCCCCTGCACCCTCCTCCTTCTGCACCCTCCTCCCCGTGCACCCTCCCCCCCCCCCCCCCTGCACCCTCCTCCCCCTGCACCCTCCTCCCCCTGCACCCTCCTCCCCCTGCACCCTCCTCCTTCTGCACCCTCCTCCCCGTGCACCCTCCCCCCTCCCCCCCTGCACCCTCCTCCTCCTGCACCCTCCTCCTCCTGCACCCTCCTCCTCCTGCACCCTCCTCCCCGTGCACCCTCCCCCCCTCCTCCCCCTGCACCCTCCTCCTCCTGCACCCTCCTCCCCCTGCACCCTCCCCCCTCCCCCCCTGCACCCTCCTCCCCCTGCACCCTCCTCCCCCTGCACCCTCCTCCTCCTGCACCCTCCTCCCCGTGCACCCTCCCCCCCTCCCCCCCTGCACCCTCCTCCTCCTGCACCCTCCTCCTCCTGCACCCTCCTCCTCCTGCACCCTCCTCCCCGTGCACCCTCCCCCCCTCCTCCCCCTGCACCCTCCTCCTCCTGCACCCTCCTCCCCCTGCACCCTCCCCCCTCCCCCCCTGCACCCTCCTCCCCCTGCACCCTCCTCCCCGTGCACCCTCCCCCCCGTACCCCCCTGTACCCTCCTCCTCCTGCACCCTCCCCCCTCCTACCCCCCTGCACCCTTCTCCCCCTGCACCCTCCTCCCCCTGCACCCTCCTCCTCCTGCACCCTCCTCCCCCTGCACCCTCCTCCCCCTGCACCCTCCTCCCCCTACACCCTCCTCCCCGCACATGCTGCCCCTGTGCCAGGTTCCAGGCCAGGCCCCTCGGGACACCCGAGAAGCCCACCTCCAAGCCACTGCCCAGCTGGCCCCTAGACCCCTGGGGACTCCACTCAGGTCCCACCCAGCTGGGTCCTGCTCCCCTGGGCTCCAGGCACTGGGGTTCGTCAGGGGCTGGGTCGGCCTCCGTGGGCAGGAGCTCCTGGGCAGAGGGCTCAGCCCCCCGCTCTGGCAGCACGGGGGTCAGTGAAGGCCTGATGGGGGCGGGGTGAGGCAGGGCTGGAGGGGGGTGAAGGGCCAGACCGGGATCCTCCCAGAGGCAACCAGGACCCCCCTCAAAGCGTCTGGCCTCTGGCCCAGCCGCCGTGGCTCCGCTGGTTGGAGCGTTGTCCCGAGCACCAGAAGGTGGTGGGTTTGATTCCCGGTCAGACCAGGCACATGTCTAGGTTGTGGATTTGACTCCCCAGCTGAGGTGTGTGCAGGAGGCAACCGGCGGATCTTTCCTCTCTCACATGGATGCTTCTCTCTTCCTTCCTCTCCAAAATCAATAAAAACGTTATAAAAATAAACATCTGCTGAAACCAGTGTGGCTCAGTGGATAGAGCATCGGCCTGCAGACTGAAAGGCCCCAGGTTCGATTCCGGTCAGGGGCATGTATAATACCTTGGTCGCGGGCACATCCCCAGTAGGGGTGTGCAAGAGGCAGCTGACCGATGTTTCTCTCTCATCGACGTTTCTAGCTCTCTATCCCTCTCTCTTCCTCTCTGTAAAAAAAATAAATAAATAAAATAAACATCTATAAAATGTTTTCCGAAAAGATTTGTCCTCTCTGCCCGGGGCCGTCAGCCGCTCAGCGGGGCAGACGGGGGTGTGAGCAGGGTCATGACCTCGCCCGGCCACGCTCACCTTGCTCAGCAGGGGCCGGTCACCCTGCGTCCGGCACACCACGGCGCAGATCCGGAGGGCCAGCGCCGGGCCTGGCGGGGCTCCTGGGGGAGAGGGAGGCCTGAGCCCAGCCCGGCAGCCAGGAGCCCGCGCCGAGCGCCCACCGGGCCGGCTCCGGCGGCTCTCACCTGCGGAGGGCAGCCGGACGGGCGGGCACACGGCCTCCACCAGCACACTCTCCTCCTCCTCCAGCCTCTCCAGCAGCGCCACCACGGCGTCCGCCACCGTGCCCGCCGCGGCTCGCGGGTGCAGGCGGAGCGGCTGCCGGCCCCGCCAGCGCCAGCCGCCGAGCCCCACGGCCACCTGCAGCCACGGGGAGGGGGAGGGGCTGCGGGAGGAGGCGCCACACCCTCGGAGCCCTGAGGGAAGGAGGGAGGGGGCGGCCACAGGACACACAGGGGGGAACTTCCCAGCGGGACTTGGTGCCATCCTGTGGCCGGAGCCGTTACCTGCCGGGCATCGCCCAGGGCCTCCGAGTGCAGGAAGGCCCTCACTTCCGCCTTCACCAGCGCCTCCTGGCCCTCCCGGCGGCTCAGCTGCACCAGCCGCAGCCCCGGGCCAACGGCCCCTGCGCGCAGCAGCGCGGGCGGCTGGCAGGCGAAGGCCAGGGTGGCGGGCACGGCCACGCCCCGCTGCGCCAGCAGCTGCCTCGCCAGCAGCCGGTCCTCCAGCAGCCGGGCCAGCTCGGCCGAGGCTCCGGTGGGGCAGGTGAGGTCGCGCGCGAGCTCGGCGGCCGCCCCCCCCTGGCCGGGCCCCGGGCCCAGGCCCGCCAGGAAGTAGGTGGCTTGGCGCGGGGGCACGAAGGCGTCCAGGAAGCTCAGGCCCCCGGGGTGGAAGCTCACCGCCTTGGAGACCAGCAGGGCCGCCTCTCCCGGCCGCCCCGGCGCTGGCGCCTTTGCCAGCCACGTGGGGGACAGGCAGAGCAGCATGTTTCCTGCGGGCAGGCAGGGAGAGCCGCCGGTCAGGGCCCTCCTGCCCCAGGCCCTCCTCCCCCAGCCCGGGCCCTGGCAGCGGGGCAGCTGCACCCTGGGACGCCGGCAGTTGCCAGGGTTGGCGGGTATTTTGGATGTGGCCGGCCCAGGGCAGGGCTGCCCTCTCTGCAGGAGGGGGTGGGGGGACTGGGTGCACACTCACCGGGACTCTGGGTCCCACCCTCCAGCAGCACGGACAGAAAGGTGCTGGGGGACCCCAGAACGCACAGGGTCACCTCTGCCCCAGGGCAGCCTGAGGGAGGAGAACACGCCCGGCTCACCAGGGGCTCCCGCTGGTCTCTCTGCCCCCCTCTCCTGCCCCCCAGGACTCTCCTGCCCCCCCCCCTGCCCCCCCCCCCCGGGCAGAGAGGAGTAAAGGGACCGAGGGGAAGCCGGGGGGCGAGGAAGCTCTGGCCGTCCCCGCCTGGGAGGCGAGCTCCCTCCTCTCTGCAGCTGGCCTGGGAGGCGCTGTGTTTGGGGGACCAGAGACCTTGGTTCTGGCCTGAGCTCTGCTCCCGGCTTTCTGGGCCCCTGGGCCCCGTGCAGCGGGAGGAGGAGCCTCTGCACCCCGTCTCCCAGTCTGTACAGCGCAGCCGAGGCTGGTTCTCCTGTATTTTACAGCTGTGGGGGCCACCGGGCATGTGAAGTGGGTAGAGCAGGGAAGGAGGCTGGGGTCCCGCTGCTAGCTGCCTCCGCGGCCGCGCCCAGGACAAGCCCCTTTGGAAGCGGCTGGAGACCACGGGCTGCGGATCTGGGCGGGGTCCTGGGGCGGAGGGCAGCTGGGTCTCTGGCCTGACGGGGGCCAGAGGCCGTGGAGACAATGCCGCCTGCCTGCCCGAAACTGGCGGGTCTTAGGACCCAGTCACCGCCGGGGGGGGGGGGCTGACTGCCTGGGGTGGAGGCCGGCGGCCAGGGACTCCCCCCTCCCCGGGGCCCCTCCGCGCAGCGTCGGGCACCTGTGCGGGGCGCCTGGCTGCGGTCCTGGGTCTCCGGGAGGCCGGCGAGCTGCAGGCAGCTCTGCAGGAGGCTGTAGTGGTAGGCGGTCCGGGCCCGGGCCTCCGCCCCCTCGGGGCAGCCGGGGCAGTCCAGGCCCACGTCCAGGCGCCAGGCGCCCGGGAAGGAGTCTGCGGGGGGCAGGCCTGAGCCTGCGTCCCTCGGGCCCTCCTCGTCCTCCAGGCCCTCGGAGCCCGGGGGGCAGTCCCGCTGGGGGCTCGGCTGATCCGCGGAGAGCTGGGGGCGGAGGGGCGAAAGCGGTGGGTGTGGGGCAGGGTGAGCACGGGGCACAAAAGGGACCTCACCTTGGGCTCCATCCAGGCAGACCCGCCCGAGAACCAGGAGCGGAGGAGGGTGGACTGGGGAATGGAGACCAGGAGGTGTGGGTGGGAATGCTTTGCAGACTGTACGTGCAGTGTCCCCCGGGGGAGGGGGCCGGGAGGGGGCTGCTGGCTGGACCACGCTTCCCCCTCCCACGCCCACCCCCATCCCACCCCACCGGCCCCTCCCCCCCCACCCCCACCGGCCCCCCACCCCCACCCCGCCAGGGTTTGCCCAGCTCGGTTCGCAGGGCAGGGGTTTGTCTGTCTTGCTGTTCAGTGCAGCCGGGCTGCTCAGTGGATGTGCTGACGGAGCACGTGAGCGAAGAGCCCAGCACCCTGTTGCAGCTGGTTTCCCTCTGGCCTCCGGGGCCCGCCACCTTCACGGAGCTCTGCCGAGACCTGGGTTTACAGCGGGTCTGCTCCTGGCCGCCCGGTCGGCCTGGGGGAGCCCCTGTGAGCCCGAGGCGTGGGGAGGGGGGGCCGCGGAAATGCTGTTTTTGGGCGAAAACATCCCTGACCCCCACGAGGGGCGCTCAGAGGCTCCGAGCACACAGCAGCCCCCCTGAGGGGCCAGCGGGCCGCCGGGCCGGGCCAGTCTGGATTTCTCCGGCCCAGGTGGGTGCTGGGCGCCGGTCCGTCCGGCCCTGGGTGCGAGGACCTCGGTGACGATGGGGGTGGGGAACAGTGTGCTGCACGCGCCCAGGAGGGTCCCCGTCACCAGTCAGTGCCAAACCCTGAGCCCAGGCCTCCTCCAGAAGGCAACTCCCCGAGAGCCTACGGGGTTCAGAGCCACAGCCCCCCAGCCTGGAGCGGTGCCAGGGCCTGGGGGGCTCAGCGGGTGGTGCAGGATGAATGGTGCCAAGGGAGACCCGCAGCGCCCGCCTGCCGGCTGATGGGGAGGGGAGAGCCGGGCACGCGGTACCTGCTGGGGGGGGGGGGCACGGGCATGTGCTGGGAGGGGCAGGGCCTGGGGGAGGGAACCAGGGGACTCACCATCCTACAGGTGGAGAGGCTGGCGCCTGAGGGCAGAGGAAGGAGCAGACAGGCAGGGTCAGGGCCCTCAGCTCCCCACAGCCCAGCCCCTAACTCTGGGGGCGGAGAGGGGGACCCCGAAGGGGGGGGGGCATTGCCGCCCAGAACCAGGGACCCTGTCGCGGGCCCACACGTCACCGGGGCTGTGAGCGCCCCCCGGGGTGGCGGGGCGGACACGGAGCCAGTCCCGGGGCGAGGGGAGGGCGCGGGGTGGCGGGGCGGACACGGAGCCAGTCCCGGGGGCGAGGGGAGGGCGCGGGGTGGCCGGGCGGACACGGAGCCAGTCCCGGGGCGAGGGGGGGGCGCGGGGTGGCGGGGCGGACACGGAGCCAGTCCCGGGGCGAGGGGAGGGCGCGGGGTGGCGGGGCGGACACGGAGCCAGTCCCGGGGGCGGACACGGAGCCAGTGCCCGGGGGTGAGGGGAGGGCGCGGGGTGGCCGGGCAGACACGGAGCCAGTCCCGGGGCGAGGGCAGCGCGGGGTGGCGGGGCGGACACGGAGCCAGTCCCGGGGCGAGGGGGGCGCGCGGGGTGGCGGGGCGGACACGGAGCCAGTCCCCGGGGCGAGGGGAGGGCGCGGGGTGGCGGGGCGGACACGGAGCCAGTCCCCGGGGCGAGGGGAGGGCGCGGGGTGGCGGGGCGGACACGGAGCCAGTCCCGGGGCGAGGGGAGGGCGCGGGGTGGCGGGGCGGACACGGAGCCAGTCCCGGGGCGAGGGGGGCGCGCGGGGTGGCGGGGCGGACACGGAGCCAGTCCCGGGGCGAGGGGAGGGCGCGGGGTGGCGGGGCGGACACGGAGCCAGTGCCCGGGGCGAGGGGGGCGCGCGGGGTGGCGGGGCGGACACGGAGCCAGTCCCGGGGCGAGGGCAGTGCGGGTCGGGCCGGTCCCGCTGGGGGCGGGCGCTCCAGGTCCCCCCCGGCCGCAGCCCCGGCCCCGGGCTCCTCCCTGGGCCCCCGCGGGGCTGGCCGGTACCTGGCGGCGGGCAGCGGGGTCCGGGGGACGCGCGGGCGTGGAGGACACGGTGTGGGTCGGTGGCCTGTTGGCGATGGGCGCGGACGGAGGCAGCACCGCCTTTTATAGCCGCCCCGCGGAGGGGAGGGGAGGGGAGGGGCGGCCAGGCCTCAGCCCTGCGGCCCGCCCCCTCTGGCCGGGAGGCCCGGGCAGGCTCGGCCGGGTCGGGCGGTCTGAGGGCCCGGGAGAGCCTCAGAGGCACAGGCGGGCGGGGCGGGGCGCCAGGACCGCGGCCAGGGACCGGCGAGGGTCCCCAATGGGCTGCGGCACAGGCAGCCGGAGGCGAGGACAGGGATCGAGGACAGGGACCCCGAGAGGCCGCCCTGACGGAGAGAAGCTGGAGACAGGGACCGTGGGGCAGAGCGGGCAGAGGCTGGCACCGGTGCCCCTGGGTGGGGGCCGGAGAGCCCGGCACACAGGCCTCAGCTCTGTCTCCGGACGCTGTCCTCAGCCAGCAGCTGTGTCCGCCGTGAGCCCTCCCCAGAGACCCTCTCGGCCCCGGGGCCCCTCACTGCCCCAGCCCTGCCGGCGAGGTGACCCTCTCCCTGGGACACCTCCTCCCTGCTGGGGGCCGGAGGGGGGCAGGCTGGGGAGAGCAGCTGGTCTGAGCACCCGCCCTGCCACCAGCACCCAGGCCAGCTGGACCCACAGCCTCCCTGAGACACCCCCTCACCCCAGTGCACCCCCAGAAGCACCCCCAGAAGCACCCCAAGACCTCCTGGCCCATAGCCGCGAATTCACCCCGGAAACACAGCCAGTACTCGCACCCTGTACTCAGTGTGGGTGGGTCCTGGCAGGCGGGTCCCAAGCCTAGTCCCAGGGTGGGACCTGGGCACCTCCCCTTCCTGGTCTGAACCCCACTGAGCTGCTGCCTAAGACGGGGCTCGCCCCCCCTCACCGGGCTGCTCAGGACGGCACAGGCCAGCCCAGCAGGTGGGCTATGGCCGCACTTCCTCACCCCGCCCCCCAGCCCCTCTCCCGGTGACCCGGCTGCCCGGGCCTGCTGGGCTGGGAGTCCTGAGGGCCGGGGCCCGTGGTGGGACAGCCGGCAGGTGCATGCAGAGCCGCCTCTGAGGACCCGTCTGCACTGGGGGTCGTGGAGGGAAGAGTGACCGGAGCAGGGTCCCCCGCCCAGCACTCCTCGGCTGCGGGAGGCCCCAGGCTCCCGGGACGAGGTGCCGGGGGGGGGGGGGGGGACGGAAGTCACTGGACAGCAGGACCTTGACCCTTAACAAGTGCCGCCATCCAGCGATCCCGCGGAGTCCGTTTTAGCGCTCTTCCCGGCTCTGCTCAGGGACTCACAGGCCGGCAGTCACCCCTCCCGCAGACAGACAGCGAGGAGCTGCCCAAAATTCATTTCATTTGTTAAAAATATATTTCTTTATTGATTTCAGAGAGGAAGGAAGAGAGGGATAGAAACATCAATGATGGGAGAGAATCACCAGTCATCTGCCTCCTGCACGCCCCCTGCTGGGGATCGAGCCTGCAACCGGGCCTGTGCCCCTGGCTGGAATCGGACCCGGAACCCTCCAGTCCGCAGGCCGGCGCTCTAGCCACTGGGCCAAACTGGCTAGGGCAAGACTATGGGATGATGTAAAGGTAAAGAATAGCCAAGTCCTAAGAAGGAAGGACACAGTGAAAAAAGGAAGGACGCTGCTGGGGCCTGATTAGATCTCTGATGGCCCGCAGAGGGAGGGCAGGCGGGGGGAGGGGAGGCCTGGCCTTCCTGGGTACCAGCCTCCCTGAAGCTCAGCACGTACCAGCTTAGCCAGATTACAGCTAATCACCCTCCCCCCGAAAGGGAAGGAAGGGGGGCAGGCAGGCAGGCAGGCTACGATCTTTCTGTTAGAGGGGCAGAAGTTTTCTAGGCCAATAGCGGGCTGGCGGGCGCAGGGTGGGTGCTGCATTCCTCCCGTGGAGGGGAGGGTAAGCCAGTGCTGACCAGATTCGGGGAGAACCGGCGCGGTCAGTCAGTCTTGGTGACAGCGTGTGGCTTAGGGGCGAGGCGCCGGCTGAGGGGCACTGCCTTGTGGGTGCAGGGAGGAGGGCCAGGGTGCAGCAGCGCAGGCCCAGGCGCCGGGACTGGAGGCCACAGGCTGCAGGGCAGCTAGGATCAGGGCTGGGGACGGCCAGCCACCACTCATCGAAGCAGGACCCAGGCCTGCTTTCTCCTTACTCCCACCCTGCCACCCCCACCCTCATTCTCCCTCCCTGCCCGATGGGTGCCCAGGGGAAGGGCAGAGCACAGGAACGGGCACCCAGCGGAGTAAGCGGCATCGGAGCCAGCCCCGTTGTCCTGACGATGGCTCCGGTCCGGGGCACCCAAGGGGGCAATTAACGAGTGTGGGCGGGGTTTCCATGGCGGCAGTCCCAGGGGCTGCAGCGGACTCTCTCCTTTGTCCGGCACACTGGGCCTTTGTTCCCGCCGGGGTCACGGGTGGGTGTGAACTTGGGTGAGAGCCCCCGCCCCCCTGCACCCTGGGCCTGAACCAGACTCGGGGAGAGGCAGAAAAGGGGAGAAACCCCATTCTGGGCCCAGCACCCACTTGGGGGGCCTCCACCCACAGGTGCCACCTGCCCCCAGAGGCTGAGCAGGGCGGCTCCCCATTGGGCCCCGAGCTGGTAAACACCCCCAGCAGCCAATGGGCAGCCGGCGTGCCTGGTGGGCCAGGGGGCGGGGCTGGGGAGGGAGGGGCCGGGCGGCCGCTGGTCCAGGGTTGGGGGTGGAGGACTTTGGATCCAGTTCCCGCTGGGCTTCTGCAGAACCAGGCTTTCTTCCAGGCTCCCCGGGAGTCCTCTGGTCCCCTCGCCCAGCAGGCCAGCCTGACCCCCCTACACACTCACACACACACACACACACACACACACACACACACACACACACGCTCCGTCAGCATCACTCCTGTGCTTGCCAGGGGACAGCGCGGTGGGGCCCCAAACCGCAGCCTGTGTGTGACCTCCCTTCCCCCCGGGCCTGCAGCCCACGGAGGAGGGAGCGGAGAGAACAGGAGGCGTCGTTTGGGGCTGGCGCACAGCTACGCTGGCTCAGAGCGGGTCTCACCACGCTGCCACGCAGGGCTGCTGGGAAAGGCCTTTATTTCCCTTTGTGAGGCCGAGGACGCACCCTGCTGAGCCCCTCTGCGCCTGCCCGGAGCTCCCGGAGGCAGCCCCCGGGCAGGACGGCAGGAGAGTGTCCACCCGCGGCCTGGCGCCCGGCTCTCGCCTCCTCTTCGCCCCAGGCCGCGGGCTCCGGTCCCCGCTGGGTGTGCAAACACTGGGAACGTGGACTAAACCTTAAGCGTTTATTTCTAGCAGAGCCTCCTGGCCGCTCCCTGCCGGTGGCCGGCAGGGAGAAGGCAGCTGAGCCCTCGATCCGGCGGCGAAGGCGGGTCTGCGAGGCCGCGGAGGCTGGGCACCCGAGTCCGCACGCAGCCTGGGGCCCTCAGAAGCGGGTGTCCAGGAAGGAGGCAGAGCTGCGCTGGGACCTGGGGGGGCCCTCGAGGGGGGGGCCCTTGGCGCGCGTCAGGAGCCCATGGAAGGTCTTGCCGCGGGTCTGGGGCTTGCGCCGGGGCGGCCGCGGCTCGTCCGGGGGCTGCACGACGATGCGGGGCACCTCGGGCCGGGCGCCGCCCCGCGCCCGCGCCAGCTGCTGGGCCTCGAAGATGGCGCGGGCCCCGGCCAGGCGGGCCTTCGGCCGCGGGGGCGGCCCGGAGGGGGACTCCGGCAGCCGGGCCAGCTGGGCCCGGATCTCCCGCTGCAGGTCCTGCTCCGACAGCGCCAGGCCGTGCACCTGCGGGGTTGGCACTGAGCGGCCGGCCTGCGGGGCAGGAGGCCCGAGGCCCCGGAGGGCGGAGGGCGGGCGCCGGGAGTCACAGGAGCCGCCCCGTTCCGCTGTGACTCCGGCTCTGGGACCCGGGGAGGGGAGGGCGCAGGCACCCACCTGGGCCAGGAAGGCCTCCTCCTGCAGCTGGGCCGGGGGGATGGCTCGAAGGGCGCCCAGCGTCTCCAGGAGCCCGGGGCAGGCCAGCCGCTGCTCCGCGCTGCCCAGCGCCAGGCGCACCAGCGTCAGCCCCACTCGGAACAGCACCTTCACACCTGCAGACCCACTCGCTCAGGGGCCAGCCGCCCTCCGGACCCCGCCCGGACGCTGCCCGCGCCCCAGATTCCCTCCATCCCCCCCCCCCCCAGCTCCTCAGGCCAGGCCGGGCAAGGAACAGAGGGGGGTGCAGTGCGGGTCACCGGTGAGTGCGTCTCAGCAGCCACAGACGCTCCCGGGCAGAGCACCTGCCAGGAGCTGGGGGGGGGGGGGCAGCAGGGCTGACAGCCTCACACACAGCCTCCCCCCCCCCCCCCCTCTCTCTCTCCCCCCCCCTCTGTGTTCCCACGAGGCTGGGCCGGGCAGAGTTCCCACGAAGGCCCTTCCAGCTTGTTCTGGTTCCAGAGATTCCAGCCAGAGCTGCTCCTCCCTAAGCCGAGAGCACGGGGCGCACACACACACTCACACACACACATAAACACACACAAACACTCACACAAACACACACACACACACACACACACGGACACACACACAAACACGGACACACACACACACACGCACGCACGCACGGACACGGGGTTGACTGGGGGCTGTTCCAGAATCCTCAGACTCCCTTCCAGGCCGCCGCGGGCTGCTGAGGAGGGCGGCCAGGGCCCAGCAGGGCCTGGCGGTCACTGTGAACGTCATCCCTACGGAAGGGGCCTGGGGAGGGGGAGGGCTCAGCCGCCTGCCCTGGAGGCCTGAGGCTGGAGGGGCATGACCTTAGATGGGACTTGGAACCCTGGCCAGAGCTCTGAGCCAGCCTGGCGCCAAGCAGGCACACGGCGGGCGCTCAGTAAAAGTACTCAGTAAAAGTACTGACGGCCGAAGCCGGTGTGGCTCAGTGGACAGAGCGTCGGCCTGCGGACTGAAGGGTCCCAGGTTCGATTCCGGTCAAAGGCATGTACCTTGGTTGCGGGCACATCCCCAGTGGGGGGGGTGCAGGAGGCAGCTGATCAATGACTCTCTCTCATCGATGTTTCTAACTCCCTATCTCTCTCTCTTCCTCTCTGTGAAAAATCAATAAAATATATATTTTTGAAAGTGCTGATGAGTTTCTACCATTTTTCAGGTGTGACTGCTGGCCAGCGCGGGGGACAGAATGCAGGCAGGGACTGATGGGAGGAGGGAGGCCGAGCCCCAAAGACCTGGAGCCGGTTCGGCTCTGCCCTGACTCCCCGCTCTTGGCCTGGCCCAGGCACCCCCCCTCCAGGCCCGCACCCCAGTTCATCTGTGGCCTGGACCCTGGGGACAGTGTCCTGCCTGTGTAACTGTGTTAATTACTTAAAAGCAATAAATAATAAAAGTTTTTAAATTTAAAAAATAGCCCAGCGGGCGTGGCTCAGGGGCTGAGCATCGACCTGTGAACCAGGAGGTCAGGGTTCGGTCCCGGTCAGGGCGCAGCCCAGGCTGTGGGCTCGGCCCCCGGTGTGGGGCGGGCAGGAGGCAGCCGATCCGCGGTTCTCTCTCTTCATGGATGTTTCTGTCTCTCCCTCTCCCTTCCCCTCTGACATCAATAATAAAAATGTTAAAAAAATATTGGGTTACACGAGCCTTCCGCCCCCACCCCCAGAATGTGGTCCCCTCACTCAGGCGGCCCAGGGTACGGGCAGCAGCTGGCACAGTGAGCGTGCTCCAAGCAGGCACCTGGGCTCCAGCCTGAGGGCCTCTCCCGCTGGCCATGTCCCCTCCGAGCCAGCCCCCGAGCCCTGGCCCGGCCCCTCGCCCCCCCCCCCCCGCCCCTCCTCGGGGCAGAGGCCGCCCTCCCGGTGCGGTCTCCCCGCACAGGGCCGGGCGCCCTCGCCGGCAGCACCCGGCACCCGGCCCCCGGCCCCCGGCCCCCGGCCCCCGGGCCAGGATGGGCAGAGCTGGCGGTGGGTTCCCCGTGGCCCCCGCCCCCGCCCTCCGGGTGTGGTCTCCCCGCACAGGGCCGGGCGCCCTCGCCCGCAGCACCCGGCCCCGGGCCCCCGGGCCAGGATGGGCAGAGCTGGCGGTGGGTTCCCCGTGGCCCCGCCCGCCCGCCCGGCGCCCCGCTCACCCTCGCTGAGGAAGGCGTCCCAGACGCGCAGCGCGGTGGGGAAGGGCAGGGAGCGGGCGAAGAGGCACAGGAACCACTCGGGCAGGTAGAGCAGGGGCCCCACGCCCGTCTGCTGCAGGTGCCTGTGCACCCGCGGGAGCAGCCGCCGGAGCAGCGCCGCGAACACCTCGGCGTCCAGCCTCACGGCCTCCTGCAGCCACGGCCGTCAGCACCCGCTCCCCCCCCCCCCCCGTCAGCACCCGCTCCCCCCCGCCCCCCCCGTCAGCACCCGCTCCCTCCCCGCCCCCCCCCCGTCAGCGCCCGCTCCCTCCCCCCGTCAGCGCCCGCCCCCCCCCGTCAGCGCCCGCTCCCTCCCCCCGTCAGCGCCCGCCCCCCCCCCCCCGTCAGCACCCCGCTCCCCCCCCCCGTCAGCGCCCGCTCCCTCCCCCCCGTCAGCACCCGCTCCCCCCCCCCCGTCAGCGCCCGCTCCCCCCCCCCGTCAGCACCCGCTCCCCCCCGCCCCGCCCCCGTCAGCACCCGCTCCCCCCCCGCCCCGCCCCCGTCAGCACCCGCTCCCCCCCGCCCCCCCCCCGTCAGCACCCGCTCCCCCCCGCCCCGCCCCGTCAGCACCCGCTCCCCCCCGCCCCGCCCCCGTCAGCACCCGCTCCCCCCCGCCCCCCCCCGTCAGCACCCGCTCCCCCCCGCCCCGCCCCCCCCGTCAGCACCCGCTCCCTCCCCCCCCCCGTCAGCACCCCCCCCCCGTCAGCACCCGCTCCCTCCCCGCTCCCCCCCCCCCCGTCAGCACCCGCCCCCCCCCCGTCAGCACCCGCTCCCTCCCCGCCCCCCCCGTCAGCACCCGCCCCCCCCCCGTCAGCACCCGCTCCCTCCCCGCCCCCCCCGTCAGCACCCGCCCCCCCCCCGTCAAGCACCCGCTCCCCCGCCGCCCCCCCCGCCGCCCCCCCGCCGTGCCCGCGCCTCGCCGCCCCCCGCCGTGCCCGCCGCCCCCCCCGCCGCCCTCCGCCCCCGCCGCCCCCGCCGCCCCCCGCCGTGCCCGCCGCCCCCCGCCGCCCTCCGCCGTGCCGCCGCCCCCCGCCGCCCCCCGCCGCCGCCCGCCGCCCCCCGCCGCCCCCCGCCGCCCCCCGCCGCCCCCCGCCGCCCCCCGCCGCCGCCCGCCGCCCCCCGCCGCCCCCGCCGCCCCCCCGCCGCCGCCGCCGCCCCCCGCCGCCCCCCGCCGCCCCGCCGCCCCCCGCCGCCCCTCGCCCCCCCCGCCGCCCCCCGCCGCCCCCCGCCGCCCCCCGCCCCCCCCCCCCCCGCCGCCCTCGCCGCCCCCCGCCGCCCCCCGCCGCCCCCCGCCGCCCCCCGCCGCCCCCCGCCGCCGCCCGCCGCCCCCCGCCGCCCTCCGCCGTGCCCGCCGCCCTCCGCTGTGCCCGCCGCCCCCCCGCCGCCCCCCGCCGTGCCCGCCGCCCCCCGCCCCCCGCCGCCCCCCGCCGTGCCCGCCGCCCCCCGCCCCCCGCCGTGCCCGCCGCCCCCCGCCCCCCGCCCCCCGCCGCCCCCCGCCGTGCCCGCCGCCCTCGCCGCTCACCATGTGGGGCCCGTAGTAGCCGGGCAGGTAGAGCTCGCAGATCTGCACCAGGCACCAGAAGGCCTCCTGCGGGCAGAGCGGCCGTGAGTGCCCACAACGGACACCCTCTGTGGTCACTCAAGCCAGAAGCCTGGGCTCAGTGCTGTGCTGGGGCTTTTACCAAAAGACACACACACACACACACACACACACACACACACCGCCCAGACTGAGAACTACCACCCATGGTTTGGTCTCAGAGCTCAGGGTGAATTTGAGGGTCACAGGGTTCCTGGCGCCATTGGCCAGGGGTCGTGTTTGCAAGGTTCAGGAGCAGGACTCGTGCCTGGCTGGCGTGGCTCAGTGGTTGGAGCGCCCACCCGCAGACTGAAGGTCCCCGGCTCGATCCCGGTCAAAGGCTCGTCCCTCAGTTGCACGCTCAGTCCCCGGCCCTGGCCGGGGCACTCGCAGGAGGAACTAGTCGGTGTGTCTCTCACCTCGGTGTCCCTCTCTCCCTGTCTCTCCTCCTCCCTTTCATCCTCTCCACAAATACCCGCAGGTGAGGATTAACGAAAACGAACGACAGGAGAACTGGGAGTCCTGAGGCCGAGGCGAGGCAGTCACCTCCAGGCTCCTCGGCCCCTGAGCCAGGTTCCTGGTGTCAGGTTGTTGGGCTTGAGGGTCAGTGAGGTCGGCAGTCGGGAGGCCCTGGGCCCCCAGGACAGGACCCGGGAGGCAGGGACCCCAGGCCCTGCGGCCAGAGCGCCTGGGTCAGGAGGCCCAGGGTCCGGGGCCCAGGACCACAGGGGCCCAGGGTGGGTAGGGTCGGGGGTCAATCCTCGGCCGCGAATGCGGAGTCCCCTGGGCTGGGACAGGTGAGTGGGCTGCGGGGCGCGGGCGCGGGCGCGGGCGCGGGCGCGGGCACTCACCTCCGGGGGCAGGTGCATGAGCAGCACCGCAGCCACGGGGCCCTGTGCCTGGCAGTAGCCCTGTTCCGGCCGATACAGGGTGTAGGCCTTGAGGACCTGCAGGAGCCCCTGCTGCCTGTGCCGGGAGACCCCGTCAGCATCCCTCCCCAGCCTTTGGCGCCTCTGCCCAGGCCTCCCCGCCCGGCCCTGCTGGGGGAGCAGGGTGGGGGCAGGGGGCTGCACCACAGGGCTGGGGACCCCGGGCACCGCTGGCCTCGTACCCGTGGCCCTGGGGTGACACAAACATCTCGTGCAGAGGGAACTGGCGGTGCAGGTCCCTGCTGATGGTCTCCATCCACTGTGGGTCTCCGGGCGCCTCGGCCAGCTTCTGTGGGCGTCAGGGAGCGGGTGTGAGGGCTCGGCGTGGCGAGGGGCCCTGGGAAGGGGACTAGGACCCCTGCCAGCTCTCGTACCTGGTACGTGTCGGGGCTGTTCTCCTGGCACACGTGAGCCCCGCACAGCAGGGGCCAGCAGCGGGCGCGCAGGGCGGAGGGAATGCCCTTCCGGCACTGCATCTTCACCTGGGGAGGCCGAGCGAGGGACCGGCAGGCTAGCCACCCCCGCCCCAGCCTCCCCTGCTCCTCTCAGCGGGCACCGAACAGCCTGCCATCGGCACGGCCGCTGCGGGGGGCAGGGAGGAAGGCAGGAGGGGGGCACAGGAGGGCCACGCGGCCCTGTCCCTCTCACCTTCTTGTACCGGCGAGACATGGTTTTCTCCCAGTGTGACGTCATCTCCACCCACTTCATCTCCCGCTGGCGGATGAGGTCTGCGGGGGGCTGGCCCGGCCTGGGAGCACATGCCACGGACACCGAGACGCAGGCAGCGGTTAGCGGAGCCCGCCCATGCCACCCGGGCAGCCTCCGGGGGGCTGGCCCGTCACCCAGGAGTTGCCAGGGGTTGTGATGGGGACAGGAAGGGATGTGGCTGTGATGTGGGCAGGGGCAGGAAGGACCGAAGGGGTGTGCGTGGGGAGGGGCGGGCTGGCTGTCCCCGGCAGAGGGCACAGACAGCGCACGGCAGAAGCCGAGTGGACAGAACCCTGAACTGGAAGCCAGGAGTCCCGGAGTCTGAGTCTGGTGCTGCCTCTGAGCTGCTGTGTGACCTCAGGCAAGTTCCTTTGTGTCTCTGGGCTTATTGTCCTATCTACCCTTGGGAAAGGGGGAGTGTGGGGGCACAGGTGTGGGTTTCTATGATTTAGATTTGGGATTCTTGGCCCAGAGATTAAAAGGGGAAGAATTTTTGGCCCCAAGAGATTGGGTGCAAAAGAGGCATGCTTGGCCCTAGCTGGTTTGGCTCAGGGGTTAGAGTGTCGGCCTGCGGACTGAAGGGCCCCGGGTTCGATTCCAGTCAGGGGCACATGCCCAGGTTGTGGGCTCAATCCCCAGTGAGGGGCGTGCAGGAGGCAGACAATGATTCTCTCTCATCATTGATGTTTCTATCCCTCCCTCCCTCTCCCTTCCTCTCTGAAATCAATAAGAATTTTTTTTTAGAAAGAGGCCCACTTGGACATATCCCCCAGCCCTGCCACCCTCAGGATTCTACCTGGAGCCTGAGGAGTGACACTGGCTGAACCCCCAGACCCTCCCAGACTCTAGACGTCAGCCCTTAGCCCCCATCCTCCCTTTCCCTCCCCCACAGCCCCTCCCCCGCTTCCTCCCACTTACCCCGGCTCTGCTGAGCTGCCCCCGATGAAGCCATAGCGGTCAGCCTGGCGGTACGGGCCCGGCCCGCTCAGCTCCGAGTCTGAGCCCAGAGAGCTGGAGTCGTCCTGCACCAGGTCCTCACCCAGGGCCTGGGCCATGCTGCGCAGACCCCGTAACGGCTGCAGGATGGGGGGAGCTAGCGTGAGCGGCAGTTCCCGGCCAGCTCGGGCCGGCTCCCGCGCAGCCAGCCCCGCGCAGACCCTGGCTGCGAGTGCAGGGAGGAGGTTTCGGGGTACCTCACCGGGCCCCTGTAGCCCCTTCTGGAGGGGCAGGCCCCGAGGGGCAGAAAAGCCAGGCCTCTGTGCCGAGACCCAGCCCCTGGCCCAGCCCCAGCTTACCTTCCTGCTGCACCTCACCTCCTCCTCTCACTTCCTCCTCAGCCACAGCTTCAGCAGCTCACTGGGGGGCCCCTCCCCAGTGTGTGTGTGTGTGTGTGTGTGTGTGTGTGTGTGGTGGTGGGGTGTCACCTCTTCCTCTCTGAGGCTCTTCCTGCCTACCCCAGTGTCCCCGGGCCATGGGCTCCTCCCTCCACCGCTTGGGCAGGCCTGGGCTCCTGAGCTGGCTGGGGGGGTGAGGGGGGGAGAGGGGGGGCTGCCAGAGTGGAGACCTCTACTTTTGAGATTAGCATGCAAAACACTCAATTCAGTGTGCCAGTGAGAATTGTGGTTTAGTTAATGTTTGCTCTTTACAAAGTAATACTTAAAATAAATAAATAAATATATATATATATTATTGATTTCAGAGAGGAAGGAAGAGAGAGAGAAGCATCGATGGTGAGAGCATCATGGATCGGCTGCCTCCTGCACGCCCCACACCGGGGACGGAGCCGCAGCCAGGCCTGCGCCTGGCCTGACCGGGATGGAACTGTGATGTCCTGGTTCCTAGGTGCACGCTAAACCGCTGAGCACGATGGCCGGGCCCAGGGAACACGTGTAACGTGCACACATGCAGCATTATTATGCTACACAACAGGCAACGATGGGGCTTACAAATAAATACTAATTTAGGTCACAACACAGACAGTGGGACCCAAAGCGGGCTGGGAGTCCCGGTCAGCGCCTCGGGGCCAGACTCAGACCGAGGTCCTCAGGGAAGGCGAGCCCGGCCCTCGCTCTCTCTGGGTCTCCTTTCCTTTTCTGCACGTGAGGGACTCGATCCACGGCGACTGGGAAACAATCGTCACGCGCTCACACGGCTCCGGAGAGAGAAAAACAACTTCCAAGTACTTCCGGCCGCACCGCCTCGGAAAGGGGCGGGGCAGTTCCTAGCAGGGGCGGGGCCAGCCGCAACCTCGCCCCACGAAGCCCCGCCCAGCGGCCGACCCCGCCCCAGACACGCCGGCCCCGCCCCGTCGCCGAAGCCCCGCCCCGCGGCCGGGCCCCGCCCAGACACGCCGGCCTCGCCCCGTCGCCGAAGCCCCGCCCCTGGCGCCACGGCCGCGGCGCCAGCGTCCAGCGGGGGCGCTATGGAGCCGGGGCCGCGGGCCGGGGAGCGGGCGGGGCGGGGCGGGGCGGGGCGGGGCGGGCCCGGGAGGGCGGAAGGAGCTCCAGGCCGGAAGGAGGCCGCGGAGGGCGGGAGGCAGGAGCGGGCCCGGAGCTGCTGGGCCGGAGCGGCAGAGCCGCCATGTCCGACAGTGAGAAGCTCAACCTGGACTCGATCATCGGGCGCCTGCTGGAAGGTTGGCTGCGGGCGGGGGAGGTCGGCCGCCCCTGCCTCCCGGCCCGGCCCGGCCCGGAAGTGGCGCGCGGGGGCGCCTGCCCCTCCCAGGGCCGCGGGGACGGGCGGGGACGGGCCGCGAGGTCCCACGGCCGCAGCCACCCACTCGCGACGCGCTCGGGGGCCCTGGGGCTGCTGCGCACGGGGCGCCCCCTCCCCGGGCCGGGGCGCAGGGCGGGCCTGTCTGGGAGTGAGGGGAACCTGGACAGCCCCCGCCCCAGGGCTCCTGCCCGGGTTCGGAGTGGCAGCACCTGCGCACACACTCCCTTCGGCGCCTGTGGTGCTGGGGAGGCACCTGGTGCCCGGGGCGAGGGGGCCCCGGAGGCCCTGGCGCCCCAGAATGCCCTTGGGACACCGTGTCGCCCACCCTCCTCCGGCCTCGGGACCAGGCCCTGACGCCCCCTCTGCCCCCAGTGCAGGGCTCGCGGCCTGGGAAGAACGTGCAGCTGACGGAGAATGAGATCCGCGGCCTGTGCCTCAAATCCCGGGAGATCTTCCTGAGCCAGCCCATCCTTCTGGAGCTGGAGGCGCCCCTCAAGATCTGCGGTGAGCCCCCTGCCAGGCCCCTCAGCCTCCTGAAGGCGGCCCCGGCCCCCAAATCCCCGGGTCCTCCTTATCTTGAGCCCAGCACTGGCCCTGGGTTCAAGTCTGGCCCCTGCGCCGCGCTGACCTGGTCCCTGGGTCGCAGGTGACATCCATGGCCAGTACTACGACCTCCTGCGGCTGTTTGAGTACGGGGGCTTCCCTCCGGAGAGCAACTACCTCTTCCTGGGGGACTACGTAGACCGGGGCAAGCAGTCGCTGGAGACCATCTGCCTGCTGCTGGCCTACAAGATCAAGTACCCCGAGAACTTCTTCCTGCTCCGCGGGAACCACGAGTGCGCCAGCATCAACCGCATCTACGGCTTCTACGATGAGTGTGAGTACTGGCGCGGGGCTGCCGTCAGTGGCCTGGTGGTAGGGGTGCCGTGTCTGCGGAGCCCTGCCCTCCTGCCATGGCGCCTGGCACTCGACAGGGAGGCCCTGCCAGGTGACCTCCCTCCAGTACAGCCTTCTCAACCTTCCTAAGGCCCTTTAATACAGTTCATGTGGTGGCGACCCCCAACCACGAAATTATTTTCGTTGCTACTTCATAACTGACATTTTGTTACTGTTAATCGTAATGTAAATATCTGTGTTTTCCGATGGTCTTAGGCTCCACAGCAGCGGTCGCCTAAGACCATCGGAAAACCGAGGTCCTCCTTAAGCACTTAGGACACCTGTTTGGCCAGAAGCGGAGATAAAACAGACCAGTCTCGGCCCGGCCCTGCTCCTAGGGTGGGGGTGCTCCGGATTGGAACTTTGGGGTTCCGTGGAGTCAGCTGCTGTAGAATTCCCCCTAGAAGGCGGTAGGCAGTGTGTGCATGGGGTTCCCTTCAGATCGTCCATGCCTTCTCCCAGCCGTGTCTGGGGGGCCCCAGAGGCCTGCTCACGAGCTGTCTCCCTCCCCTGGGCAGGCAAACGGCGCTACAACATTAAACTGTGGAAAACGTTCACCGACTGCTTCAACTGCCTGCCCATCGCCGCCATCGTGGACGAGAAGATCTTCTGCTGCCACGGAGGTGAGGGCCCTGGGCGCCTGCCGAAGAGCCCGTGGGGCCCGGGAGAAGCTGCCGGCGAGAGGACGCCCCCTGGGGTCTGGGCTTATTGCAGGACGTTCCCTGCCCCTGAGTCAGGCTGCACTCCCCGCGGTGGTGGCCTCGGCATTGTGCATGGGGTCTGCTTGCTCCTTTCTCTAGGGAGCCCTGCAGGCAGGGACCTAAAAGGGGCTGAAGGTAACGAGTTGCCTGCCTGGGCTCCCAGAAATCCAGGGGAGGGCCAGGGGGGAGCAGTGGAGCGTGCACACGCGCACAAGCTGATTGGCCAGGGCTTTGGGGGGGGTGAGGGGAAGCATCCTTGTCTTGAGGCCTGAGGGAGTGATGTGCCACCTGTGTCCCCAGGTCTGTCCCCCGACCTACAGTCCATGGAGCAGATTCGGCGTATCATGCGGCCCACAGACGTGCCCGACCAGGGGCTGCTGTGTGACCTGCTGTGGTCTGACCCCGACAAGGACGTGCAGGGCTGGGGCGAGAACGACCGCGGCGTCTCCTTCACCTTCGGGGCCGAGGTGGTGGCCAAGTTCCTGCACAAGCACGACCTGGACCTCATCTGCCGGGCACACCAGGTGGGCTGGCGGCGCTGGTCCGGGGGGGGCCTGGGCAGCCGCACCCGCCTGACCGCCCGCCCCTCCCCGTCCCCGTCCCCTCCAGGCGGTCTCACCCGCCTGACCGCCCGCCCCGTCCCCGTCCCCTCCAGGCGGTCTCACCCGCCTGACCGCCCGCCCCGTCCCTGTCCCCTCCAGGCGGTCTCACCTGCCTGACCGCCCGCCCCGTCCCTGTCCCTGTCCCCTCCAGGCGGTCTCACCCGCCTGACCGCCCCGCCCCGTCCCCGTCCCCTCCAGGTGGTCTCACCTGCCTGACCGCCCGCCCCGTCCCCGTCCCCTCCAGGTGGTCTCACCTGCCTGACCGCCCGCCCCTCCCCGTCCCCTCCAGGTGGTCTCACCTGCCTGACTGCCCGCCCCTCCCCGTCCCCGTCCCCTCCCGGCGGTCTCACCCGCCTGACCGCCCGCCCCGTCCCCGTCCCCTCCAGGTGGTCTCACCCCCCTGACCGCCCGCCCCGTCCCCGTCCCCTCCAGGTGGTCTCACCCGCCTGACCGCCCGCCCCGTCCCTGTCCCTGTCCCCTCCAGGCGGTCTCACCCGCCTGACTGCCCGCCCCTCCCCGTCCCCGTCCCCTCCCGGCGGTCTCACCCGCCTGACCGCCCGCCCCGTCCCCGTCCCCTCCCGGCGGTCTCACCCCCCTGACCGCCCGCCCCTCCCTGTCCCCTCCAGGTGGTCGAGGACGGCTACGAGTTCTTTGCCAAGCGGCAGCTGGTGACCCTCTTCTCAGCTCCCAACTACTGCGGCGAGTTTGACAACGCCGGCGCCATGATGAGCGTGGACGAGACGCTCATGTGCTCCTTCCAGGTGGGGGTGGGGGATGAGGGAGGGGGAAGGACGGGGCTGGGGGCCCCTGGCTCCGCCCCAGGAGCCTGACCAGTGTTGTCTCTCTCAGATCCTCAAGCCCGCCGACAAGAACAAGGGGAAGTACGGGCAGTTCAGCGGCCTGAACCCCGGCAGCCGGCCCATCACCCCGCCCCGGAACTCCGCCAAAGCCAAGAAGTAGCCTCCGTGGCCGCCCTCTGCCCCGATGGTGGATTGTACAGAAGCCACAGCGCGGGGCCGTGCAGATGCAGGCCTGCTGTCACAGGGAACATGGAGCCTTGATGTATTTTCCTCTTTTTAATGAATCAGTAGCAGTGTCCAAGCCCCCAGGGCTCCCTCTGCCTGTGCCTCGGTGGCTGCGAGCAGGATCCTGGGGCTGAGGCTGAAGCTCAGGGCAAAGCAGGGCCAGATCGTGGGTCTCCAGCCTTGCTTGGCCTCAGGGCTGGCAGCCGGATCCTGGGCCACCCATCTGGTCTCTTGAATAAAGGTCAAAGCTGGATCCCTGCCCTGGCCTGTCTCCCTTGTCCCAACAGTGGGCCTGGCACTCCTTTGCCCAGAGCCGCTTGCGAGGGCTGGCTAGCTGGGCATGGGGCCCCGTTAGGTCCACAGGCCTCCTAGAATTCCCAGCGAGAGCCAAGAGATATTAAAAACGCAGAACTGTCAGCCAGTCATCAGACATCCCAGAGATGTGCCCAGATTGGAAGAGGGACAGTCATGATTGTCAGAAACGGCTGATCAAGGGGCCAGCAGCCCCACTGTGATTTAAGGAAGCCAGGCGCCCAGCCTTGACCACAAGGTTGGAATAAGGTGTGACCCCCTATCAGGCTGCCTCCCCTCCACACAGACATGATTGATAGGGGGACATGATGGGTTGGGGGCCCGTTACCAAGAGCCTCCTGAGGGCATGGGGATGCAGCAGGACCAGCCAGCTCAGCTCCAGCGCACCTTTACCAACCGCCAGGGCGGACACCCAGCTCTGCCGCTGAGGTGGGAGGCTGTGGCTCCATCCAGTGCAGGGCTCTGGGCACAGACGAGGTCCTCAGTCAGCCTTCGCCCTCACTGTCCTCAGCCAGCACAGGGCTGGGGCCCAGGGGGGAGTGTGCGGGGGCCAGGATGGAGCCGAAGAACAGGGAGCGGAACTGGAAGAGGAGGAAGCCCAGTGAGTGTAGAGGCTGCTGCCCCTGGCAGCCCGCCCTCTGCTCTCCCAGCGCCTACCTTCTTGGGTGGGGGGGTCCCAGGCACGGTGCTCTGCTCAGCTTCCTCTTCCTCTTCAGAGCTGCAGGGGCCCTGGAGGCCGGGTGAGAGGGAGATGGAGGGGAGCGCTCTTGAGCTCTCGGTGCCCACGGTGGTTTCCATGGCGATCATGTAAGAGTCAATGTCGTCATTGGCAAAGTCATCCAGCTGGGAGGGGCTGCAGGTAAAGATGTCCGTGAGAAACAGGAAGAGCCCACCCTGGAGGGCTGGGCTGGGCGGGAGGGGTGGGGGCCTGTGGCCCGGCGATCTCTCAGTTTTATTACTTCCTTATTTGGTGGGAGGGGAGAGGATACAGGCCTAAGTGGCTGGCGGCTTCCTGGAGGGGCTGGGCCTGGAGCTTTGGATCGGAGTTCGGATGGCCGAGGGAGGCCTGTCGGCCAGTTTGGCTCAGCGGGGGGAGGGGAGCAGTAAGTCCGCTGAGCGGGGCCACGGGGCCCAATATCTCACTTCCCACAGGACGGGAGCTGGAGAGCACTGGGGCCCAGGGAGCTGCCGGGCCGGGGGCCAGACAGACTTCCTCTGTAAACCAGACTGGTCCCATGCTCCCCAGCCCCCTGCCCTCCCGGCCACCTGCTCCTCACCCCGCAGTGAGTCTGGGAGGAAGCTCAGTGGGGAGGTCTGAGCCAGAGGAGGAAGCAGCCTGACCTCGGGGACACTTCCTCCGGGTGGGAGGGGTCTGAGCACAGCTGACCAGGAAGGCTGGGCCTGTGAGGCTGGGAGCACTCAGGGCTGGGGCCTTACAGGAAATGTCTGTACGGAGGGGGAGGTATGGAAGCTGGGAGCAGCAGGCGCAGGCCAAGGTGCTCGGAGCCACTGGGAGGGTGGCCCGGGGAAACCCTCACCTGTGGGGCGGAGGCGCTGGCCGGCAGGGCTCCGGGAAGTGCAGGTCCTGGGAGTTCGGGGCTGGCTCCGAGAGCGTAGCCAGAACAAAGTGGCCATCCAGCAGAGAGTCCTTGATGGCAAAGATGGCTGGCCTGTGCAGATGATGGGCGCAGACAAGGTAAGGGCCCTCTGGCTCCTGGCACCCCAGAGCCCTCCCCTCCCTGTCCTGAGCTGGCATTACCTGCCGGGAGCGTCGAAGTGAATGCTGAGAGGTAAGTTCGCTGACTCCGCGAAGCTCAGGAGCCCCTGGGAGGAGAGCAGAGCAGTGAGGCCTTGGCCAGGACAGGAGGATGGAAAGGTGCGGGTACGGGGGGAGCCTCACCCGGAATTCTTTGAGGCAGAAGGTGATGGCCGCCCCTTCTTCGGCCTGCAGCTGCTGGAAGTCCTCCTGCCCAATGCTTATCTCAGTCACCATGGCCTTGAGGGCGCTGTCTGTGGGGCAGGAACAAGAGGAACCTGGGCCCTTGGGTCCTAGCTCCTCCCGCCCATCACTCCCTGCCCCAGGCCTGGCCAGCTCCCTCACCTGCCTCCTCCTCCTGGTAGCTTCGCAGGAGGACCCTGCGCCCATGGCCAATGCCCAGCGTCACTTCAGCCAGCGCGGGGGGGAAGGGCAGGACGGCCTCCCCCAGAACCCTGTGCGGAGGGCAGAGCGTCACCCCGGGGGCCGGGCCTACCCGGTGGTTCTGCTCTCAGAGGACCGGAGGCAAGGACACGCACCAGGGAGGGGGTTGCCAGGGGCCAGGCTGGCATGCCCCAGGGAGGAGGACAGGGTGAGCAAGACCTGGTTCCTGCCCCATCCAGCGCTCCCAGGCCGACATGGAGGGCGGGACAGACAGGAGCCCAGGGAAGCCGCATAAAGGCGGGGATACACCAGGCAGCCAACGCCTGTCCGTCCAGGGGCGGGAGACCACACCTTCCATCCTATCGCCCGGCCTTCAGAAAACCCTACTTGCTGCTTCTTTTTTTTAATATTGATTTTTAACAGAGAGGAAGGGAGAGGGATAGAGTCAGAAACATCAATGAGAGAGAAACATCGACCAGCTGCCTCCTGCACATCCCCCACTGGGGCTGTGCCCGCAACCAAGGTACACGCTCTTGACCAGAATCGAACCCAGGACCTTTCAGTCTGAAGGCCGACGCTCTATCCTCTGAGCCAAACTGGTTTTGGCAAACCCTACATTTTTGCTACCTAGGGATACATGGTAATAAATAGTTACAAATGAAATAATATTTAGAATTAGCCTCAAGACAGTTGGGACAGGAGCTGTATTTAAAATTGTCAGAAAAAGAAAAAATTACTCACTAGAAAAGAGAGAAATAGTCTCAAAATCCAACCCAGAGGTGACAGCCTGCCCTTTCTCCCTCCAAAGGAGACCTGAGCAGAGCTGTGAGCAGAACTCAGAAGCCAGACGGTCAGGACCCAAAGGGACCTTACCTTCAAGTGCCCATGACCCATGGCTGCGGGAAGAAATGAACAAGACCCTGGGCTGCCTGAGCGCCAAGCGCATCCAGCACAGGTGGGAAGGGAGCTCCCTCTGCACGGTCTTCTCCGGGGCCTGGGCCTCCCAGCCTGGGTGCTCCCATCGCCCACCTGGTCCCAGCTCCAGAGCTGCTCGCTTAGGCAGTCCTAGACCCCAGCCTCCCACCCAGCCCCCTGCCTGACAGGGCTCCGGGCTAAGGTCAGGGTAGGTAGGGGGAGAGGCTGCCCTGAGTGGGAATTCCCCAGAAGGATAACCAGGCCAGAGAAGGCTTTCGAGCCCTGAGCTACAAAGCTGATGACAGACTTTCAAGGCTGCTCAGGCTGGAGACCTGGCCTCCAGGGCTGACTGGCCAGAAACACAAGCTGAACCCTTGGGGTGAGAACAGGCTCCGGAAGACAGTGGAGCCTACAGCCAGAGAGCCCTGTCCCTCCACCGCCTCTGAGAGCACACGGAAACCTGCAGGAAGACGGCAGAGGGGCCTTCTTAAACGGACCCTCGAGGCCCCAGAGGAGGACGGGGCCCTGCGGCTCGGGTTCCGGAAGCGCATACTCACTTGGCCGGGGCGCGGAGCAGGTGGGGGCACGAGGCGGGGTCGAAGACAGCCTGCAGGGACTCACAGTCCTGGAAGGACAGGTTGTGAGTCTTTCTCACCCCTGGACGGGCAGACAGAGTCTCAGGACCTCGCCAAGCTCCACCCCACACCTCCCGGCAGCCCCTGCGGGCCGGCGCCCACTCACCGTATCTGCAGAGCAGCTGGACCACCAGGCGGCTGCTCCTGCCGCTCACGGAGATGCAGCACTTCTCCACCGTCTTCTCCAGCGTCACCAGCGAGCGGAAGACGGACAGGAACGACTGAGCGGGCAAACACAGGGGCCATCACTGCACCTCCCACCGCCAGTTCTCCCGTCCCGTCGCCCAGCCCGCCATGTGCTCAGGACTGTGTCAGACCGGGAAGGGAGCTCACACACACGGTCACTGACACATTCTAGGCCTTTGTCGTGCTGCTCCCTGTTCGGAATGCACCTGTCCCTCCAGGCCCTGGCAGGGTTACCAGCCTCTCCTCGTCTGCCATTCCCTCTGCAGATGTCTTCACTGTGCTCCTCGCTGCTCTGTGCACGGGCTGCCCCTGCACACCCCTCTCCCCAGGCGCCATCTGCTGGGGGCTCCTGGGGGAGGGGGGCAGCACCACCGCTGAGGGAGGACTCACCTTCATCAGGATCTTACAGCGCAGCGGGTCCTGACCAGGGGTGGCCGCCTGGTACAGCTGGAAGAAGAGCGGGGCAAAGAGGAAGCAGGCATAGGCAGAGCGGGAGGAGTTCACGGTCCGGAGAGAGAGCTGGGCAAGGAAAGGCAGGGAGGAACGCCGTCAGGCAGTGACAGGCAATCGCGCCGGCCGGCCCTTGCTCACACTCTTGCCCTGAGGTCCTGCACCTCCACCATCGCCTGGTGAAGTCCTGACCCCTTCCGCCATCGGGCACCTCCTCCTTGAAACTCCCCGGAACTGGCCTCAGCACTGCTCCCACCAAGGCCTCACACCAGCACACCGCGCCCTCCCCCCGCCACCGGCCACCGGCCCTCCCTCCGGGGAGACTGTTCTCCGTTCACCACGCGGATGCCCAGCACCAGGGGCTGGAAACAAACTCGGCGGAGAGATCTGTCCGGGCATCCTGCCTGGTGTTGGGAGACGGCGCCCAGGTCAGGCTCCAGGCTGGGATCCCACCCGCTCCTCACCCCGTCCTCCAGGGGCTCCAGGTAGAGCTCTTCCCCGATCCGGGAGAGGGAGTGGACGGCCTTGCCGAGCACTGGCGGGGGGAGAGGATCGGTTAGGCGGGAGCTCGGGCAGCCCCGCGCCCCCCGCCCACCTCGGCCGGGCCCGCGCACCCTTCACGTTGCCGCCGGTGACCAGGCACTTCATGCTGCCCGGCCCGGGCCGGCGGCTGCGCCCGGCAGAGCCGCGCCTCGCTCCCGGCGTGGCGGCCGACCGCCTTCGCGCGCCCCGCTGACAGCCCCGCCCCGCCCCGCCCCGCCCCGCCCCGCCCCGCCCCGCCCCCTCATTGGCCCGCGCGCCGGGCCTCCGTCACGTGAGGAAAACGCTTGCCAACGCCACCGTCACGTGCCGGCGCCCAGCGGGGCGGGTCACGTGACCCGGGAGCGCCTGGCGCGGACCCCGTTCCTGTTCTCCCGCCGGCGGCGGTGCAGCGGGAGGACGGCCCGGGCGCTCGGGCGGAGGAGGCCGCCGGGGTCACCGGTTTAGGGGGCTGCCGGGGAGACGGGGTCGAAGCCAGACCGCCCGCACCCAGTCCGGGCCGGAGGCCGGGAAGCAGCTGCCGCCGCCAGCACTGCAGACAGATGGAAGCAATCGCGGCCGGTCCGACGTGCGGGCGGCTCCCCTGGCTTCGAGGACCTTCCATGGATTCGGTGGCGGCCAGAGGACAGGCGCGCTAATGAGAAGCAGCGGGGACGTTTTCCGGGGGTGGGATCGTACCACGTGGCCGTAAAACGACAACAACAACGCAAAGCCCGGACTGGGCGGGAGGAGGGCTTTGGTCAGCCAGGCTGCCCGCTGGCCCGGGCCTCAGTCCCCGGTGCGCTGTGGAAGGAAGGCCCGGCCGCACCAATGCTCTCAGGTGCAGCCTGGCCTCGCCCTCTGCTGCTGTCTCAGGAGGACACCTGTGCCTGCGGGCCCCTGGCCCTCCCACTCGCCTGCAGTGTGGGCCCCACTGTTTCCCCTTCTTCCTTCATCCCCTCCCTCCTGGGCTCTGGGGAAGGTGATTCTTTCCCCCCAGAGGGTCAGTACATGGCACCTCCTCTGTGCAGGCAGTTAGGCGAGTGAGCTTGGAGTCATCCTGACCCCACCTTCCCCTCACCCCACATACTACAATTTTTTGGCAAGTCCTGAGTCTGCCTCCCAAACAGGGGACAACTTCAGCCGTCCCCTTCCATCTCGGAGCCATCCTCCTGGCTGAGGCACCGCCGTTTCTCCTCTGGACCGCTGACTGGAAGCCCTGAGTCTCTGCCTCACCCAGCCCTCTCTCCACACAGCACAGGGTGACCTTCCTAAAATGTCAGTCACGTCCCGCCTCTCCTTGTTAGACCCTCCAGTGGTTTCTAACTGCCAGACTTCCCATAAACCCTCACTTTTACCCCAAACCTCCCTGCGCAGCCCATCAGCTCTCAGAGCTCACACACATCCTCTTCCATCTTGGGATCTGCACAGGCTCCTCCTCTCTTCTCCCTTCTCACATGCTGGCTCCTTTTCCTGGGGCTCAGCTTCAAGCAATGGGCCTCTGCCCCCTCCCCCGTGTCTCCCTTCCCTCCAGCTAGGCCCTTGCTCTGGGTTAATCACAGCACTTAGCACAGCTCAACATTATTGCACACGTGTGTGCATTTAGTCACTAGCGTGACAGCTCCTGAGCACAGGGACCGTTCTGTTTTGTTTGTTGGTGTCTATCCCTGTGCCTCACGGTAGAGGATGAAAATATGTTCAGTGGATAAACGTGTGATCCGAATGACTGCCTCCAGGGCACCCATTTCTCATAGAATCCACCCCCAAGCCCGCCCAGCTCCTTCACCGGCCCCTGGCTCACAGCCCCACCTCTCCCTGGGCAAGCGGTGCCCCGACCCTGTTCTGTCAGAAGAAAAGAGCCTCGCACAGCGATTCCCTTCCCTAACCTTTCCTCCCCCTCCCGACGTCCCTCTCCTCCACCCATGTAAGCCAGCGGCCTCCCAGCTTCACTCGCCTCTGCCCACACCGCAGTCCTGAGCAGCCCCGGAGCAGGAGGCAGGCACCAGGAAAGGAAGCTGTGATCATGCTTCTTGTCTGCCCCTGACCCCTAGGTCTATGGAGTCTTATGGCCTTGAGGTCTTTGGAGCAAGGCCCTGGGAGAGGGAGACAGACCCTTTAGGTCTCTCTCTCTCTCTCTCTCTCTCTCTCTCTCCCTCCCTCCCTCTCTCACACACACACACACACACACACACACACACACACACGCCTGTCAAAAGTCGGAATCTGCCCTTCTGAAGGGCTCAGACAACAGAAAAGAGGCTAGAGCCGGAGTCAGGCGGCCTGCGTTTCTAGTCTGTATCAACACGGGTTCTGTGTGACTAAGTCCTTCCCTGGCTCTGGGCTGTTGGCATGAGATGCTCCCTGCGGTGCCCGCTTCCCTGTGCCCCGCATCTGGCCATAGCCCTGGAGAGGAGCTGTCACCGGCTGTCTTTATTTCTGTTCTCCTCACCTGAGGATATTTCCCATTGATTTTGGAGAGAGTGGACATCCATTGGTTGCCTCCCGCATGCTTCCTGACCCTGCTGGAAATTGAACCTGAAACCCAGGTAGGTGCCTTTGACTGGGAATCAAACCTGAAATCCTTCTGTGCTCGGGCTGACACTAACCACTGAGGACACCAGCCAGGGCTCTTTAAAAAAAAAAAAAAAAAAAAAAAAAATATATATATATATATATATATATATATATATATATATATATATATAAATTTTTTTAAGAGCCCTGGCTGGTGTCCTCAGTGGTTAGAGTGTCAGCCCAAGCACATATATATGAGGCCCGCAGCAATGCAGCGGCAGGGAAGGCCAGCTCCCATGGAGTTTGTGCCTGGGTTTCTCAGGTTCCCGCCTCCTCATGCGCACAAATGGGGTAGAGGACCTAGTCTCAGAGGGAAAGTAGACACCAGTCCAACTTGGGTCGTCCCAACTACTGTCTCGGTGAGGGGGGCAATGAAAAGAGGGGAAGTGGCCACAGCAGGTCCTGGTGGTGAGTGGCTGTTGTGATCTCTACAGTGCCGTGCACAACTGGACCAGGTCTGACCGGATTCGCATTTGCAGTATCAATGAGGAGAGAGAGAAACATCAATAATGAGAGAATCATTGATCGGCTGCTACTTGCATGCCCCACACTGGAGATCAAGCCCGCAACACCGGGAATGTGCGCTGACTGGGAATCAGACCGTGACGACCTGCTTCAAAGGTCCACACTCAGCCACTGAACCACGGGGGCGGACCGCGGCTTAACATAAAGTTATGTTTGGGAAGCCTGGCCAGCTCCCTCAGATACCGTGATGGCTTTCTCCTGGCCCCCGGAGGCCGACTCTAGTAAAACCTCCAGCTAAAATATATACATGTTATTGATTTTTAGAGAGAAAGGGAGAGAGAGAAAAAAATACAATGTGAGATAGGAACATGGATTGGCTGCCTCCCTTACCAGGATCAAACCTGCAGCCTGGATCTGTGCCCTGACTGGTGACCTTGTGCATGGGATGCGGCTCAGCCAGCAGCCACACCGCCTGGGCTGTCATTGGCTGTGGGGCCAGCGGGGGCTCTCCAGGCTGTGGTGGACACAGCCAACAAACCTCTCAGGACCAGAAGGGAGGGTTTGCAGGGGGCATGAGAGCCTCAGAACTGTCCAGAAGCCTTTGCGTTGGGCAGGCAGTGGGTATAGGGGCCCAGAGACAACGTGGGATCTGTGCCAGAAGTCAGGAGGCCTGGGCGGACTTCTCTGGGCCTTGATATCAAGTTTCCCCTTGATAAAAAGGAGGGGATTGGATGAGATGCTCCCTCAGAACCTTTCAAATCCTATATTCTTAGTCTTCACCATACCTACTTGTGACCACTCACAAGTGTGTATGTGGAGGTGCGGGGGAGAGATGGACAGAAGGTGATGACAATTGCAAACTTTTAATTTTTTTAGGTCTCTATTTTTTCCATTGATTTCTAGAGAGCATGGAAGGGGGAGAGAGAGAGAAACATCGATGTGAGAGAGACGTATCGATTGGCTGCCTCCTACCAGGGCCAGGGAACCTGTAACCCAAGATACATGCCAGGAATCTTAGGGCCGATGCTCTGTCCAAAACCAGCCAGAACCCATTTCAAACTTTAAAAATAATCATCTGTCGGGAAATTTCAGTTCAACCACTACTTCTCACCCAACTGGCTAGGCTTGACGTTGCAGGAATTCCCCAGAGCTCAGTAATTCATTTAATGCAGAAACACATTTCTAAGCTCAGGAACCTGAGTACAGGATACAAATCCCGCTGTCTTGGCTTCCACTGTGCTGGAGAGGACGGATGAACAGAACAGCCTGTGCCCAGGCTCTGGTGTGACCCGAATGTGCAGTGGTGCTGGGATGACCGAGGGGGCGAGGCAGCACTGGGCTGCTGGCAGGGCACTCCTTGCCCACCTGTAACTGCTGCGGTCCACCAGGTGCCAGTGTGCCTGCAGGCAAGCCCTGCCCAGGCCTCTCTCATCCCCAGCACTTCTCCCAGCAATGCGGGCAAGCTCAGCACACACCGTGGCTTAAGCGTAGTATATTGAATGACTGAAGAGCATAACATTCGAAGTGGTTACAAGATTTGAACTCGGGTTGTCTATTGAGGTGGACAATGGGATTCTGGCCACTAGCCTGCCTACATCTGACTCCTGGCTTCATCACTGTTAGGCTGCGTGCAAATGGACATTGTCGATGTTCTCTGAGCCTCAGTTCACTCATCTGAACCTGCGGGAAGGCAAGGGGTGTGTGAGGATGAACTTAGTGCTGATACAGCTGTTCGCACGCGCTGCCGGCTTTACTGTGCCGATGATTGCTGTGTCCCACTACCTCTAGCTCACATCCTAGGGTCAGAACAGGGAACAAAATCCCTCCTCCTCAGGGAGGGATCCACACAGGGAAGCAGGGAGGAAAGACCCCAGAGAAACACTGCGAGGAAAGGCCAGAGGCCAGGACTGGAAAGAACTCGCGGACTCGGGTGGGGGGAGGGCAGCCCCAGGGAGAGGTGTGGGAGGCCGTGGCTGTTGCCATGCGCTGGCCCCTCGATGCCTGGGGAGGGATGGGAGTCCTCTGTCTTCCCGAGCTGCCGGCGGCTGACCCGAGGCAGTGGCTGTGCCCACACTGCCAGGCCCGGTGCACAGACAAGTCTCTCCAGCCTGCAGGGCAGGAGGGGGCGGGGAGACGGGAGGGAATTTTCTAAACCCACAGCGGGGAAGGAAAGGGGAAGCACAGGCTTGTTCACCAAAACCTGGCACGCTGGAATTACAGGCCCCCTTGGAGCACAAGTGAGGTAGGTTTAGGACAAATCAAAGACAGCGAGCCTCCCCCAGCGGGGGAGGATGCCGATGGAACTCATTACCCCAAGATGTGGTCTGGGCTGGGAACATAAATAGCTCCACAAGAGGTTTAGATAAATCTGTGGATGACAGCTCCATTCATGGGTAGAGGGAAGGAGCGGAGGGGCCTGCTGGCCTGTGGGAAAGCCTCAGAGCGGGACCTGCCTCCCTAAGGCAGGCTGGAGGCCACAGGAACTCCAGGGGGCAGCCTGCAGGCTAGCCCCGTCTGAATCCCGGGGTTCTTCCCTCAACCCTCAACACTTGCTGTCTGTGGAGATGGCGCACCACCAGCGCTGGGGAGTCCTGACCGGGTTGTCCCCTAAAGGGACCAGCAGAGGGAGACAGACACCGTGTCCAGTCCCAGCTCCCAGAACGGAGTTGGGCCACTCCGCCTGAAGGGCAGGCAGGCACCCTGGGGCCCAGCTCTGTGCCTAAGCCAGCTAGGCACCCAAGGAGGGAGGGGCTGAGAGGGGCTTACTGCAGAGGAGGGTAAGGGGGAGAGACTAGGAAACTGGGGGCAGGGTGGGAAGGTGGCCACTAATTAAGAGCAGAATGGCTCTGGAGCCATCTTGCCCTCTGTCCCAGGAGACCCAGAGCCCCAGGCTGGCAGGAATGGGTCTCTACAGTTCCAGACTGTTCCATGGGCACATACAGGAGCTTCTGCAAGCTCCTCCCCAGCCCCAGCACGGACCCAGGCCAGGTGTGGCCTCTCTCTTTCTGCCACTCAGATTCCCAGCCCCTCTGGCTGTCCTTCCTCACCTCTCCAGCCTGGCCTCTCTGTGTCCACAGCCCTTAGAAACCTAAGTCCTTCAGCTCCCGTCTCCTTTAACAAGCTCTGTAGCAGCTGAAACTGCTGGAACCGACCTGCACAGAGCACTCTGCAGGGGTCCCTGCGTCCTCAGAAAGGGGCCTGCGGGCCAGTAGGAGTGAGGGGCGCCTCGGAGATCCTAACTACCCACATCTTGCAGACAGATGACCTGAACCTGAAAGCTCAGGATGGGGCGGGCACCCAGCACAGGAGCAATTGGCTCCTCTCAACCCTTCCAGCTCACTGTGCCCTCTCTGTGCCCCTCCTACGCTGAACCCCTACCGGAGGCCGGCTGGGGTGCAAATTCAAATGCTCGGGAATCATTTATCATCGGAGAGTTGAGCAACAGCCCGATTCTAGAACTCTCCGGAGTGTCTGTGCCCTGTGTGGGGAGTCAGGCTGGGGGTGATGGGGACAGGCTTCAGGAAGGCAGAATCGAAAGGACAGAAAAGACGCAGACACCGGGGGGGCGGTGGCATCATTAGTGGAAGCAGGAGGACGGAGTGTGAGGGGGAGACAGAGTAATATTTCACCTTATTGAGTGGTAAGTGCCAGAGATGGACTTATATGAACTGGATGGACCCTTATTCTGAGGAAGGTACTGTTTTATGCGGAGAAAGCAGATGTGCAGGGATCAAGTGATTTGCGCATCACACAGCTAGTAACGCTGGAGCGGTCCCCGTCCACTGTGCCATTCTCCCAACAGTGCGGGCACTCGGGATGGCAGGCACTGGGCGTAGGAGGTGCTGTCTGTCCTCTGACCCCAGGGCCCCGAGAAGCCCAGGCATTCTGGAGACAGTCCTGAGGAGCCTGAGGAGGGAGGGGACAAGGAGGAGCCGGCAGTGACTCAGCAGGGCAGGATAAGGATCTCCCAGCCCAGGGAGAGGTAACCCCACTCCTTTGCCAGGGGAGACGGAGTCACGGAGCCCCAGGCATGGGTTGGCCAGGGCAATGGAACATCCTGGAAGAATGGGGCGGGGGGGGGGGGGGTTCTGACAAGCAAGGGAGGAGCTGAGCATGGGGGCATCCCTTCCGCCCCTGCCCATCTCGCACACCTGTCACCCAGACATCCTTGCAGCCGAGCGGAGCCCAGGCAGGACAGGGAGCGGCCCGCAGCAAGGCCTGGCTCCTCTGAGCTTCACAGGAGGCCGAGGGTGTGGTGTCCTCGGGGAGGCCTGACGGGTCCAGGTGTGGGTGGGGGCACAGGGCAGGGCCCTTGCTGAGGTGGGAGGAGGCCCAGGGGTTTCCGCTGACATCATGGCCAGCTCAGAGTGAGACAGGGCCCGCTGGAGGGGAAGGGAAGTGCCCACCCCGCTGCCTGTCCTCGCCATCGGCCCTCAGGGGCCCAGGCCTGCATGTTCCCCTGGAGTGCTCACACGTGGCGGTGAAGAGGAGCACTCTTCCCAGGAATGGGTCCCGGGGGCCTGGTCGGGCCCTAGTCAGCCCAGAAGGGCCTCTCAGCCTCCTCAGCCCCTTCCTTTGCAGGCCATCCAGTCTGGCCTCAGGAAGCACAGGGCATGCTGGGCCTGGGCCTGCAGATGGGGGTCCTCTCACTCCCAGTTCAGTGCTCCCTGCTCCTAGAATCTCCATTCCAGCCGAGGGCACGGGGCCTCCTGAACCAGGAGTGCTGTGGGGTGACAGCCTAGCATCACAGCCAATTCTTGTCAGTAGTGGGTGGCGGGCAAGAGAGTGGGGGCTCTGTCCCTAGGAACGGCTTGTGTCTTGGAGAGACTAGGCATGCCCGTTAGCCACCTCATGGCCAGGGCACCGGCAAGCCCTGGCGTTTCTGGAGCTGCTCAGCTCCCACCTCTCCTTTCCAGAGTCCCCTCCCAGGTCTGATTCTGCGAGGGATGGTTAGGGCTTCCGTCCTGGTCCTACTACTGTGTGACCTTACACAGGTGACTCCACTGCCCAAGCCTCAGTTCCCTCCCCGTAAGTGGGGAATAACAGTTCCAGGGTTATTGTAAGCTTGAGCTGGCCCTGGCCATCCATTGTGGCTCAGCTGGTTGGAGTGTTGTCCTCTGCACCAAGAGGTTAGGGGTTGGATTCCTGGTCAGGGCGCATAGCTAGGTTGTGGGTTCAATGTCCAATCAGGGTGCAACTGATCAATGTGTCTCTCTTTTATATTTTTTATGGATTTTTTACAGAGAGGAAGGGAGAGAGAGAGCTAGAAACGCCGATGAGAGAGAAACATCGACCAGCTACCTCTGCACACCCCTTACCGGAGAGCCTGCAACCAATGTACATGCCCCTGAACTAGAATCGAACCCGGGACCCTTCAGTCCGCAGGCCGACGCTCTACCACTGAGCCAAACCGGTTTTGGCATGTCTCTCTTTTATCTATTTTTTTATTTTTTAAATATTTTAGTGTTTATCATATGATTTTTTAAAATTTAATATATTTTATTGATTTTTTACAGAGAGGAAGAGAGAGGGATAGAGAGCTAGAAATGTCGATGAGAGAGAAACATCGACCAGCTGCCTCTTGCACACCCCCTACCGGGGATGTGCCCGCAACCAATGTACATGCCCTTGACCAGAATCGAACCCGGGACCTTTCAGTCCGCAGACCGACGCTCTACCACTGAGCCAAACTGGCTTCGGCGGCATGTCTCTCTTTTAAAACATTTTATTATTTTTGTAGAAACAAGTGCTCTATTTTTGCATTCATGGTTTGTTTATTTATTTAATGCTCATCCAAGGGTATTTTTCCATTGATTTTTAGAAAGATGAAGGGAGGGAGAGAGACAGAGAAACATTGATTGGTTGCCTCTTGCACAGGGATTGCCTGCAACTGGGGTACATGCCTTTGACTGGAATTAAACTGGGACCCTTCAGTCCCTGGGTTGACACCCTATCCACTGAGACACACCGGCTAGGGCCAATGTATCACCCTTACATCAGTGTTTTGTTCTGTCTCTTCCCTCGCTCCCCCTGCCTTTCCCACCTGCACACAGGCCAGCCTCCCCCCACAGCCTCTCTGTCCCTCGCACTTGGCCTGGAGGAGGCACTCAGGGAAGTTTAGTGAACAAATGAATGAATTAGTGGATGTCCTTACTCACCTCTGTGGGCTTCTCTACCACCATACTCCTGCTCACCCCCCAGAGGGCATCAGACCAGAGCCCAGGAATCCAGGACACCCAGCGGCCAGTGCCCATACAGTGCCAGTCCTTGAGCTGCCTGGGGCACGGTGCTGTTGGGGCATCTGGAGAGCCCTCCCTGGGGATGCCAGTAATGGGGGAAGGTGGGAGGGAGAAGTGGGAATCTAGCTCATCCACAAGCCAACAGCGACTCACCCTCATCCCTTTGGAGGGCAGCTCAGTCATCACCTGGTGCCAGCCTGCCCCCTGCCCAGCCACACCCCCTGGAGCCTTACCTGCTACCCGCTGAGAATGGAAAGGCTTGGAGCCTAGAAGGCCAGAGAGGGCAGCAAAGCAGTGTCTGCCTCCTCAGCTCACTGCTCCTCCCACCAGCCTGTGGGGGAGCTGCTGGAAGGTGGTCCTGTCCCACTCCCCAGAGAGGTGAGGGGCTGGTCCAAGGCCACGCTGACCAATGGGAAGCCAGCATTCTGACTCCCGGCCTGGCCCTCTGCCTCTGCAAGGAGCCTTATACATACCTCTGCCCAGGGGGACCTCAGGACCCCGGCCTGTGGTTGCCACTGCCCCTCCTGCATCCAGTCACATGTCTACCCTGAAGCTCTGCCTCTTCCCAGCGCTCTCCTCCCCTCACCGTCCTCTGATCTCCTGATCTCTGAGGGGTACTGGGTGTCTCCTGTCACAGGACTGGGATTCCCAAAGGCAGGGGTAGGCTTTCCTCTTCCTTGTCTTTTATCGGACCCAGAACCCAGCGGGGGCTCAGGAAGTGCCTGCACACACACCGAGGATCTGGAACTCAGGGGTGTGTGTGTGTGTGGGGGGATGTCTCCTCTCACCTCTGTCCCGCCACCAGCAGGAGTGAACAGGAAGAGCCACATGGGAGCAGGGGCCTTCCGGAGGTCCCCAGCTGGAAACCAGAGGGCAGCCACCTGTGCCCTGCCACCCACAGGAACCCTGAGGTGCCCTTCCTACTCCGCCCGCCTGCCTTCCTTCCTTCCTTCCTTCCTTCCTTCCTTCCTTCCTTCCTTCGAGTTCCAATGGCCCACTCCCGTTTGGGATTTGGGAGGATAAAGGCATAGTCTTTATTCCAGCTCCTGCCCCAACCCAACTGGCAGCTCCTAGCCTGTGCCTTCGCCCAGACATGGCAGAGGGGCACAGGCCGCTGGGAGGAAGCAGCGATTTTCCCTTTGGCAGTAGAGAGAGGGGGAGGGGAGAGGCTGTCCCCCACTCCTCATCCCCCCCCCCCCGCCACCACAGAGGGGAGAGGGCAGGGACACAAGTCCAGACAAGAGGCAGAGGCGGACGACCTCCTCAGCTCGTGGTGTCACAGCTGAGGTCCTCATCTGAGAGTGAAGCCCTTGGTTCCTGTGAGCCGATGCTTCTAGACTCTTGGGATGAATATGTGGGGGGAGGGACGGGGGGGGGGAGGCAACATGGTAAATTCCCCCTCAACCCCGGAGTCTGTTCTCCTTCCTCCTTGGGCTCCTGCTCCTCCCCTCCTTCCCACTCCCACCCATTTATTTGCCTTTGTGTCTCCTCTTTCCTGTTCTGTCCCTTCCCTTCTCCCCCTCCTCTCCGCTCAGCCCCACCCTCCCCTTCACTCCCCTCTCCCCCTCTCTCCTGGCCCCTCCTCCTCTCCCTCGGTGGGGCTGCTTTCTCCCTGACTCAGCAAGGTGCTTTATAAGGTGCTGAGGGGGCTCAGCCAAATCCAAACCACATTGTCTGTGCAGACGCTCTCCGCACGGAGCCGGCTGCAAACGGGAGGAGGACTTGAGCGGTTCCCCTCTCCCTCTCCCCTCCCCTCCGCGGCTCCCTCCCTCTGACCGGTGGCTGCTAGGGGACCTCCTGGCTGGCCTCAGTGCCAGTCACCCACTGGGCATCTGCCTTCTTGACCTTGGCATAGGCATCAAAGATGGTTGGGCTCCCAGGCCAAGAATGTCATTGAAACTTCAGTGTTCAGGCTGGGGGGCGGAGGGGGAGGCCCTGAGCACTTTTCGGAGGGCCCCTCTGAGGCAGACGCCCCGGAGCCCACCAGAGCCCCTGCTGCTCCCCTAGAAAGTCCGCTGCCCCCAGCTCCAGGCCAGCTCCCCTTTCCCAGTTCTTTTTCTTGTTTAGGAAAAAAAGGAAAAGAAAGAAGAGGGGGAAAAACTCAACAACAAAGTCTGTCCCACTCCAGTGAGGTAATTGAAAACAAACTTCTTCCCCACCCCCCCATCCCCCCCACCCCAGTTCTCCAAGTGCAGACGAGGAGGAGCGGCCTGGAGCCCAGTGCCGGCCATGACACACCCTCTCTCACCTCCAGCGGGAGGGCTGCGGCAGGGCAGGGCCGGCAGGGGCACCAGGAGAGCAGGGGCAGCGTGGGCTCTGATGCTGTTCCCAGAGAGGAACCGCCATCCAGGTCGGCCCACCACCGCCTCTCTCCCTTTGGAACAACAAACAAACAACCAACCACAAAAGCAACGCATCACTAAATGGTTTCTTGCTGGTCTGGTTCTGGAGCACTCACAGCCATGGGGATCAGATAACTGTCCCCCAAGAACAGTCACGGCGTGGAGATTCCCGCACGACCCCAGGTGGGGGAGAGCTGCCTTCTCTGCTCGCTGCCTAGCAGAGCTGTGCGGAGCGGGAAGACCCTCCGGGAAGGGTCTAGGCTTATGGGTCCCCTGGGCACCCCAGCCAGCAAGTCCCTACCCCACCCCCGGAAAAGCCAGCGACCCAAACCCCGAGGCCGGGAGCCAAGGTCTCTGTGGGGAAGCAGTTCACCAACGGGTCGTCCATGGCCTTGGTGAGACCGTTCCCGCTGAGTCACCCCCAAAGCCCTGGTGTTGGAACTGGTCCGGTGCCTCGTGTGGATGAATGAACTACAACCCCCCACCCCGTCCTCTCCTGGCCGCTGGGGAGAATGGAGAACCTTGTGAACGGGCGGGAGAGCCTGGCCCATGAGCCCGCGGGGCCCGCGCCCTCGCCCACCCCCGCAGGGGGCATTGTGACCCGGTTAGTCACCTGCCCGGCCGGGCGCCTCGCTTGGCCCCGGCTTTTGGAAGTGGGACAGGCGACGGGACAATAGGCGAGGGGGGCGGCCAGCCCAGACAAAGGGCAGCAGGAAAAACACCATCACTCGCTCGCAGGCCAGCTCGCTGGCATTTGGGAGAATGTGTCATTGCAGCTACTGTGTGCGGTGGGGGCGGGGGTGGGCTTACGGACGAGAAGGCAGAGGTAGGGTGAGCGTGGGACCCGGACCCACGCGGCGGGGAGCGGCGCCCCGGGCAGACGCGGAGGGCGAGGGAAGGCGGGCGGCTCCCTGCCGGAGCTCTCGAGTTTGCACACCGACCGATGCCCGCCGCCCCCTCCCCGGGAGGCCCAGGGTGGTACCCGCAGCCTCGCCTCACCTCACCCCCCCGCGGTGCCGCGGGAGGGAGAGGAGCCCCAGAAGCCCTCCCTTCCCTCCTCCCCCTCCTCCCCCCACCCCAGGGAGGGCCGCTACAATTTGTGGTTACAGCTTTACACGTCAGAAAAAAAAAGTTTGCAGAATGTCCCACACTGAAAAAAAAAAAAAATCCGAAACCGAGCGAAAAAAACCTGCGAGTGGGCCTGGCGGATGGGATTATTAAAGCTTCGCCGGAGCCGCGGCTCGCCCTCCCTCTCCGCCAGCCTCCGGGAGAGGAGCTCGCCCGGCCGGCCCGGCCCCCGGCCCCATGGACCTCCGAGCAGGTAGGAGCCAGGCGTCCGAGGCCCCGGCCCCCGCCTCCGCCCGGGAGCCCGAGATCCGGTCCCATCCTCCCCCGGAGCCCGCCGCGGAGCCCGGACCTGCCCCCGGCGGGCGCGGGCCGGGGGAGGCAGAGCCGGGCGCCCAGAGCGGCCGGGGCGCGGCGTTCCGAGTCCGCTCCGCGGGGCCGGGGTGGCGGGAGCGCGGCGCCCGCAGCCCGGGAGGCGGCCGCCGGAGCCCAGCCGGGCGGGGAGCCGCCAATCCCGACGGACGAGCCCCGCGCAGAAGCGGGGAGAGCGGGTCCGAGGGGAGCGGGCTGGGAGGGGACGCGCGGGCGGCGGCCGGGGAGGAAGGGGGGCCGGAGGGAGCCGGGCCGGGCCAGCGGGAGGCGAGGAGGCCGACACCTCGGGCCGTGCGGCTCTCCCGCCCCGGCGGCGGGCGGAGAGGGCGGGAAGGAGGCGGAGAGGGCGGGAGGCGGAGAGCGGCCGCCGGGCCGGGCCGCGGGCGGACGCGGCTCCCTCCGCGCCGCGGGCCGGAGCCACACGCCGCCCGGCCGGGCCGGCGGCAGGTAGGGCCTCCCGCCCGGCGGCCTGGGAGTGATTAGCGGGGGGCGGGGGGCGGTGCCGCCGGCCGGCCGGGCAGGAAAAAGCCCGTCACCCTCCGGAGCGGCGGGGCCGCGGGAGGGCGGATCGGGGAGCGGACGCGCGGGAAGGGGCAGCGGCCGGAGCGCGGAGCCCGGACCGGCCCCCGCCCGCCGACGGAGGGAGCGGCGGGCGGGGCGGGGGCGCCGGGGCCACACAGGGGGAAGGCGCCCGCCGCGGCGCCGCGGGGAGAGGGCCCGGAGCGAGGGTCACGCCGAGGGGGAGGGCCGGGAGGGTCCCGGGCCGAGGCCCCAAGGGGAACCCCGCGTCCCTCGAGCCTCGCAGAGTCCCCCTGATCTCTGCCCTCCCACCTTCCTGGTCGGCCGTCCAGAAGTCCTCCCCAGAGACCTCCGGTCCCAGAGGACCGTCCCAGCTTTCTCCTGCGCCGGCCTGACCCTCCCGTGGGGGCAGGAGGGGGCTGCCCGGAGCCCGAGGCTGTAGGCGGGGGCCCTCGACACACTCCTCTGCCAGGCTCTCTCCCGACAGACACCTTTCAGGGTCCCAAGCACACAATGAGCCGGTGGGACAGACTCAGAGGCACATCCCCCTGACCCAGCAGACCTGCTTCCACCGCTGGCCCCGGCACCCTCACTGCGCCCGAGCCAGGAGCTCACCCAGATGGGAAAGGGCACCGGGCAGTGGGGGCAGCAACTGTCACCCAGCTGCCCCCTAAGTCTCTCCCCCCTCCCCCCCAGCCGGCTCTCCTGCCCAGCCACTCTGCACGCACCCTGCCAACCAGCCAGGCTGCTAGTGACACTTCACATTCCTCCCCACAATCCCACCTGCTTGTTCACGCCGGGCTCCCGCCGGTCCCTCAGCCCCTCCCAGGCCTTTGGATAACAACACCCTTTGAAACTCACCCACACACTCACCCCCACTATTTCCTAACTTCTTCCCTGCCCAGCTAAAGCCTGTGGCCCAGCTTCCCTGGTCTCAGCTCGCTCTCTCTTTCTTAGCTCGCTCTCTCTCAGCTCCCCCCACACACACACCCCCAGCACACCCAGGGTCCTTTGGCCGCACAATCCAGAACCCTCTCACTCCAAGGAAAGCCCAATTTCGGGTCCACATGGACTTCACAGGGCAAGGCAAGGCGGCGGCCTGCCTGCTGCTGCTCCCCAGGCCTCAGGTTCTGGTCATGTGGGTGGAGGAGGAGGGCAGGGAGCGGCTGAAGAGGACAGCAGAGACAGAGGCCACGAGGTTCTGGAGAGGAGCTTTAACATTCATGGTGTTTCAGCCCTCACCGAAGCCCCATTACCTGATGGGCTGCTGGCAGAGCGAGGTCTCCTGGCTTCTGGGGCCCACGTGTGCTCACTCCCTAAGCCACCTCTCAGCAGCCTGGGGACAGGGACCAAGGAGAGGAGGGAGGGCGGGCAGCCGGCAGCCCAGAGGACAGGAGGGTCCGCTGTGTCTGGGGGCCTTTCCCCGGGAGGGCAGGCTGGGAACTCCCCCACGGACCCTTTCTTACAGTCTCAGTGCCTGGATCTCATGCCACGGTGGACACATCAGCCCCTAAACTGCTTCATCGCCCTAGCTCCCCTCAACAGACCCCTCCGCAGTCACCAGGATGCTTTCCTGGTCTGCCCTGCGGGCAGGGCTTTCCCTCTGGCTCCCACATTTAGCCCAGCACTCTGGAGCCTGGCGATGCCTGCCTGGCTCCTATGCATTCAGCTGATCGCTCTCAGCCACCAGTTCCAGGAGCAGAGTCTCCCAGCTGACTTGTCCTACTCACCCTGAGCATCCCGGCCCCTCTGCACTGCCGAGCCCCACCCCCTCAGTGAGTGGAGTGAGGTCAGCCTGGGGGGTACAGGCTGCAGGCTGAGGGGCGGCTGGCCAAAGGCATGCGCACACAGGTGTGCCTGTGAGTGCCGCCGGGGCAGGGAGGCCATGCGCTTGCAGTCCGAGGTGTGCATGTGCGTGTTCCTGAGGGGGGCCTCGGTTCCCAGAGCCCAGGGATCTGGATGGAATTAGGGGCCGGCCCAGGCGGGGGCCAGGATGGGGGGTGAGGGGGCTGCAGCAGGAAACGTGAGCTGCACTCATTAGCTCCTCACGTGCTCAGCCGGATTTATAAACAGGGGAAGACGGGATGTAAACAATCAGTGGGCAGCAGCCAGAGCCAGAGCTGGGGCGGGAGCTGGTCGGGCGCCAGAACTGGGGAGATGGGGCCCAGGACACAGCACTTACGGCCAGGTCCACCTGCACACCATGAACTTGGAGAGGAGGATCGATAAGGGCGCCAGGATGCCCACTGCACTCGCCCTCCTCGGGACACAGGCGAGCTGCAAACTATTGTACTTACAACCCCATCACAGGTTGTCTGTCCCAGATGCTTTTGCTGCCTGCGGTACAGGAACATTGTGCCCGGACTGGAAGCGTCATGACAGAGGGCAGAGCCCTGTCCTGTCCCCTTTCTCCGCTCCTAGCCTCTTTTCCCTCTGGGTTTCTGAGTCTCCTTCCCTTTCTGGTTCTCTCTACGGGTCAGTCAGTTGGAGCCTTCTGCTCTCTCCCTGCACCCCCCACCCACCCACACTGCAGTGACAGTTACCTCAGAACTGAAATATTCCTGGAAACACCGGCCTTGTCTGGTTAATTTCATGAGCCGTTTTTCTGCCCAGATGACTTAGCTCTTGTTTATCCAAAGGCTTCTCCCCCATTCTCCCCGCTGTCCCTGTGCAGGGAGGCAGTGCTCCCCAGGGATGTCCCCCAGGGCCCAGAAGTGGAGGGGGAAATAAGTCCCATAGCTGGGTTCCTGACTATCCCGCCCCCCCGCACACACACAATGGGATAAGCAGAGCTCTGCCCCATAACTCTTGTCTAGCAGGGCGGCTAAAGAGGCAAGCCCAGCTCCCAACTCCTGCTCAGCCAGCACCCTGGCATTGCCGCTAACTGCCAGCCAGGCCAGACTCAATCCTGGAAGCTACCTCAAGGCTGGAAAGGCCACTGCCCACCTCAGCAGGTCTCTACCTCCAAAACCAGCCCACCTGTGCCAGCAGGACCTTGGGAGTGACTCAGACGCCCAGGCTAAGGGCAGCCCAAGGCTTCACGCAGAGAGGAGGCCTGGAGCTGTCTGGGGATGTGGAGAACGGGGACTAGAAAGGAATTCAGAGTCAGCAAGAGCTCAGGTGGAAAGAAAGAATAAGGAAAGGAACGCTGAGGAGGGAATGCACGGGCTGGAGATGGGGGAAGAGCGGAAAGAGAGCCTGTCTCCTCAGGGAGCAGTTATGTGCCTGACCCTCCCCTCTGTCCTAAAACACATGCCTGTGGATACGCGTGTGTGCGTGCGTGCATGTGCATGTGCGTTCGTGCGTGCGTGCGTGCGTGCGTGTGTGCGCGCGTGGGCGCGCGCCCACACGCACACTCAGACCAAAAGCCCTTCACCAAAAGGGAGGTCCCTGAGACTAGCAGTACCCGACTCCCATGCGCCATCAGTAAGGCCAGTCAGTCACACATCTGAAAGTCAAGATTGACCAGTTGGCGTGGCGCAGTGACTGTCGACCTCTGAACCAGGAAGTCATGATTCAGTTCCCAGTTTGGGCACAGGCCTGGGCTGCAGGCTCCATCCCCACTGTGGGGCCTGCAGGAGGCAGCTGATTGATGATTCTCTCATTTCTCTCTCTCAACCCTTCCTCTCTGAAATCAACATATATAAAGACTGACCAGTTGGGGACACTGCAGGAGTCCCCACCTGATCCTTACGCTCTGTAAGAGACATTCTGTACAATTTGAATCCTAAACCCTTCCAAGTTTTACCCTCTCTAAAACCCTGACCAGGATTATGACTAACTGTAAACTTAACCTAGTCTTAACTCAAACCTATCCTAACTCTAAGTGCAGTCAAGTTGTTAAACCCATATCCAAATTATTTTTTTTAATCAAAACAACATATGTCATTGCAGAAAATGTGAAAGTATAAAATGTAAATTAGAAGGAAAAAAACCACTCATGGTCTCACATCTATCCAAGCTCAAAATCCACTAGCAATATTCTTAGTGACATGTCATACATCACCCTATCTGAAAATATGAATCAACACATTCACAAACCTTAGTCCCAGCCAACCCTCTGCCTGCCCAAACCTAACCACATCCCCCAGCTGCCTCAAACCTCAACCACACTCACTCAGCCAAATCCCAATAAATTAACCTGAAGCTTTAAAAGGAACCCTCCTTAAAGCTAACCTAGCCCAGTGCCAATGATGGCCTTTCCTATCCTGACCTTAATTGCTTTGCTCAGTCCAATGCCCACTGAATCCTGACCAAGTGTTCTTGATTTTGAGCCTCCCCTAGAAGCTGGGAAAATCATGTTTCCCAACCACCTACGTCTGTTCTCACGGCACTGACCCCTGGCCTCTGGCATCCCCGGATGTCCAGACTCTCCAGCACCATCAGCGGCAGACCCAATCCATTGAACACACCACTCCCCCCCCCCCACCCCGCCCCTCCACTGCCGCTTAACCTTTTCTTCATCTGAAACCCTAGATAAGAATGGAGCATACTTCCCTGAGAGGGAACGTTAACTCTCCTTTAACCCCGTCCTACATTTCCACCCCCAGGAGCATATCCTAGACTGTCCCACCACTGACCGCAGGAGCCAGACCCGTGTCCTTCAGCCTGACCTTGTGGTCTGACCCTACACCTTGGCCCCTATAGCTTGACTGGGACCTGTTGGTTCCGGGAGGGCAGGAGAACAGAGGAGAGAGGGGACAGAGGAGAGAGGAGGCAGCCTCTCAGCTGGCAGCTGTGATGTGTGCTGTTTCCCACCCCAACCCCTTGGCTCCCCACAAGCTTCAGTGGGACCAGAGGCTGGGAGAGGAGGCTGCGGTACACCTGGAACTCGGAACACTGGTCCCTGTCCCTAGGCCTGGCCCTCCTGTACACATACCTACATGGTGGCACATGCAGTGACTGTTAGCTGACCCACACATAAACTCCCCAATATCTACTGGTATAATGTATAACATACATGCCTACACACACACACACACACACACACATACGCGCGAGAAAACGCTTTCTGGGGCCAGGAATGCTCCCCTCCTCCATCCCCCCCCTCCCTGCCTCCCATCTGGCGCCCCGCCCCCTCCCCCAGCACAAGGTGGGGACAGACACCTGAGAGGCTGCCAGCTGCTTCCTCTCCCAGGCCAGGCCCCCCTCATGCTTCTTGCCCGTCCTGTCCACAGGGGACTCGTGGGGGATGCTAGCCTGCCTGTGCACCGTGCTCTGGCACCTCCCTGCAGTGCCAGCCCTCAACCGCACAGGGGACCCAGGGCCTGGGCCTTCCATCCAGAAAACCTATGACCTCACCCGCTACCTGGAGCACCAACTCCGCAGCTTGGCTGGGACCTATGTGAGTATGAGGGGCGGCTGGAGGGGTCTGGGAACTGGCAGAGAATGAGAAGAGGAGCTGGAAGAGATGGTGGAGGGGTCTGATGAACGTGGGGTGATGAAGAGGGGACCTTTAGCTCCAAGCAGTCTCCACGTCTGGCCTATCCCTCGCCCTTCCCTCTAGGGTGCCCCTTCCTCCCCATCCCTGGCCCCAGGACTAGGCATGTGGGCAGGCCTCGCACCCGCCTTGGCCCATTGCCCCACTGGCTGACTGCCCAGCCGCCCGCCTCCCCCTGGGGGCCAGGGAAGTCTCCTCTGTTTACACCGTGTTGTGGTGTCTCTTGCAAGGGTGGGGCTGGGTGGGGACGGAGGGGCCCCACCTCCCATGCCTATGTTCCAGCTCGCCTCTGCCCCAGACCTGGGGCCCTGCTGCTCCGGACCCGTGGGCCTTCCTTCTGTCTGCCTCTCCCATCCTCGATGGGCCTCCGAGGGGGGACTTGAGGGAAGGGGGCCGCAGGGAGCCCAGGCCAGCGGTGGCAGGGGCTCGGGGTGTGGATTGAAGTTCCGCCATACGAGTTTGGGGGCCGTCCAGAGGTGTTTGGAGAGCCCAGGAGAGCAGGAAGGAGGGTCAGAGTTAGCGAGGACCACGGGGATCCGGCCCCCTCTTCCCGTGTTCCTCCTCTACATCCCAGACCCTACTCTGGAGCCAGGGAAAGAAAGGGGGAGGGTGGCGGGGAGCTGGCTCCAGCCCCAGGATACACCGAGGAAATTGGTTTGTCTCTGTGCTTGTCAGCGTGTGACCCTCCCCCTGGGCCCTTGCCTCTCCCAGGCCTCGCCCCTCTCTTCTCCTTTCTCTCCCCGCTGAACTGTCTCCCTCAGCCCTTTCCCTGGGCCCCAGGCTTCTCCCCCGGGGGTTGGCAAGGCTGTCCTTTTCCCTGCACTGACTTCCATACCGTTCCTCCAGCCCAGCCCTGGAGACTGCCTCAGTTTCTTCCCTCCGCAGTCCTGCTTCTGTGGGCCCTTCCTTGCAGGTTAGTGTGTCCCTCTGTCCCCAGCCCGTCAGCTGGTGGCACTGGGCAAAGGAGCTGATGCCCGCAGGCCCCTCCCCCTGCCGACCTGCTTCTGCTGTCCAGAAAACCTTTGCTTGACTCTGCTACCCCCTCTAGTTCCCGACCCTTTTTCTCTCCTGGCTTTCCCTGCCAAATTTTTCGAAGGAGTGGTCTACACCCTCTGCCTCCACTTCCTCTCCACCCACTCACGCGTTAACCCCCTGCAATCTGGCTTCCAGGCCACTGGAACGGTTCTCTCCGAGGTTGTCAGGCGCCTCCTTGCCAAACCCAACAGGATTTCCTAAGGCTCATTCCCCTTGCTCTCTGTTTTACAGCCGCACTGTTGAGCACTGCTGCCTTCTCGAACTCCTCTTGGCTCTGCACTCTCGGTCCACCTTCTGCCTCTGCAGCCTGGCCTCCTGGGTCCCCATGGCTCCTCTTCCTCTTCTGCCCTGCCCCCCACGGGCCCTCTCCAGAGGCTTGCACACACAGCCTATCCGTGAGTCCTCCCTGAGTATCTGCTGCTCAGTTTTCTCACTCCACACCTCTCCGTAGGAGAGCTCAGTGCCCTCACTGCTTCACCTGTCTTCTCCATGCAAACGACATCCACGGAGAAACGTAGGGTTGGCCGTGAACAGAGAGATCTGGCGTGGAGATGGGGCCAACGTCAGGGGGCGCAGGACATAGAAGCTTTGGGGACAGGTATCCCCAGGTGGCGGCAAGCTGGCTGCTTTGCCCCCCTCCTTCCCCATCGCCCTCTCCTTTCCACAGCTGAACTACCTGGGCCCCCCTTTCAACGAGCCTGACTTCAACCCGCCTCGGCTGGGGGCAGAGACTCTTCCCAGGGCCACTGTCAACTTGGAAGTGTGGCGAAGCCTCAATGACAAACTGCGGCTGACCCAGAACTACGAGGCCTACAGCCACCTCCTGTGCCACTTGCGTGGCCTCGACCGCCAGGCCGCTGCAGCTGAGCTGCGCCGGAGCCTGGCCCACTTCTGCACCAGCCTCCAGGGCCTGCTGGGCAGCATCGCGGGTGTCATGGCAGCTCTGGGCTACCCGCTGCCCCAGTCTCTGCCCGGGACTGAGCCCGCCTGGGCCCCTGGCCCTGCCCACAGTGACTTCCTCCAGAAGATGGATGACTTCTGGCTGTTGAAGGAGCTGCAGACCTGGCTGTGGCGCTCAGCCAAGGACTTCAACCGGCTCAAGAAGAAGATGCAGCCTCCGGCAGCTGCGGTCACCCTGCACCTGGGGACCCACGGCTTCTGATCTTTGACCTTTACCGCCTCCTCTTTCCCCTCCCCTTCCCCACCCTGCTCCCACTCTGGGAGGGAGGAGCCTGAGTGCCAACACTTGTGGAGCCGGAGACAGAAGCTGTGAGCCTCTGGCCCTTCCCAGACTTGGAAGAGGGCATGATGCAATAAGACTCATCCCCTCCCTATTCCCAAAGTCCCGCAGGTCTGGAAGAGGTGCAATCGGCCCCATCCCATTCCTACAGGAAGCAGTGCTCCAGGGAGCCGAGGTGGTTCGGGTGGGTGTGAAGACTCTCACCGCCTCCTGCTTCCTGCCAACCACTGCCAGTGAGCGCCCAGCCAGCCCCGTAAGCGGCACTTGCAGGAAGCATGCCCGGAGGGCAGGGAGGGGGCACCGCACCATTGCCTTTCTGGGGTGAAGCCCTTTGCTGCCTCACTCTCCTTAGATGGGTGTTGCTACCCTACCCCAATTAACTCCATACATTTAATTCAGGAAACAAGCACAGTGGCAAGTCCGAACAGGAAGAGATGGTATTAAAAATGGAAGAGGTGAGGTCTGCATTGGAGGTGATACTGAAAGCAGAGGGACAGGCACAGACTGGACCCTGGGGTCACCGAGGCACTGGTGGCACAGGGTGGCAACCAAAGGACCTTGTCTTGAATTTTCTTGCCAGCATCGTGGTGCCTCCTCTCTGCCCCCTTTCCAGGGTATCTGTGGGTTGTCCAGCCTGGGGAGGGCAACCATGGCCACAGCCACAGGATTTCCTGAAAGTTTACATTGCAGTAGCATTTCGGGGTGTATGGGGCAGCTCCCCCAGGCCCTGCACTCCAGCCCCAACCACTCATGACTCTGTTTGTTGTATTAATATTTATTTATTTGGAGATGTTATTTATTAGATTATATTTATTGCAAATTTTCTATTCTTGTATTAACAAATAAAATGCTTGCCCCAGAAGCATCTCTGCTTGGCACTGCCTTCCTGGCTCTCATTCCTGGTTCTCCTGGCCTCCCCTCCCCGGCTCCCATGGCTGCTAGGAGAGTCCGGGAGCCCAGAGGTTAACTCGGGAGATGCAAAGAGAGTGGGAAGAGGTCTCCCGCGCTGTCGGGAAGATATGTACACAGCAGACTTCACTCCAGCTCTCTCCATCCACGCCATATTCCTTTAATGCCCCCCAAAGCCTTCTTATCTGCACTGACTTTCTTCTCTCCGCCTTTGCTCGGCCCACCTCACCTCTCTGGGTCACTTTAATGGTCTCAGAGGTATGTGTCTCTGAAACACAGTTCAGCTGTTCCTCTGGTGCTCTTTCCGGGTAGTTAGCCCATGCATTCGGTCCTCAGTTTCCCCAGAACCTCCCTGTGGCTGCCGTTGGGCTCCTCCTCCCCAGCAGTGACCCTCACTTTCTCAACGCCCTTCATCTACGAGGGAGGGCTCTAGACCACAGCCAAGTCATGATTCTCAGCTGTGACTACTCCTTTCCAATGCATAACGGATGAGTGGGAAAGAGAAAGTCATATCAGACTGCAAGTTAATAGGAGAGATGCTGTTTAAGGGGTGGCTTAAGCTCAAGTTCCAGTTTCATAGCCTATGAGCTAAATGACCTTGGACAAGTCATTGAAACCTCTCTATTCTCCAGTTCCCCATCTGTAAAATGGGAGTATTAAATACAGTGGCATCGATTAGTAAAACAGATTACTGTGGCAAATGGCGTGTCCTAACAATCTAGTGAAGAGCCGCTGGATAAGGTAATGGATTAACAGCTCCCAGGTAAACACATGGCTATTTTACAAGGGTCTCCTGGAGGCAGTACCCTCAGCAAAGAAAGTAACAGGTGACGGTGATGTCAATCAATTGACAAATATATATTTTTTTAATATATATTTTTTCAGAGACGAGAGGGGGAGAGGGACAGAAACACCAATGATGAGAGAGAATTGGCTCGTCATTAATCGGCTGCCTCCTGCTCATCCCCTGCTGGGGGTTGAGCCTGCAACCCGGGCCTGTGCCCTGGCCAGGAATCAAACCGTGACCTCCTGGTTCATAAGTAGACGCTCAACCACTGAGCCACACTGGCCAGGCAGTTGACAAATATTGTAAAGACATACCTTGTCATCACTGTGCTACTTGGTGAAGAAACAAGAAAGAAGCTCTTATGATAGAGCCTGTGATCAATCTATTTGGGAAGAGAAGACCAGTTTACCGGAAGCGATAAGGAACAAAAGCATACATGTGTCATATGCACTGGGCGGTCCCCACAAACGCATGAACCACTGGAAAGGGAGAGGCCAGAGCTTTTGGACTTGTGTGTGGGTGGAGCAAGCCAGGCTCTGCTGAATGTCCCTGAGTCACTGGCCCAACTTGGAGGGAACATGCCCACCCTGCAGGGTCCGGGCTCTTCAGGGAGAGAAATTGCCCGGGCATGGCCCTGCCTCCTGCCTAACACGACAGACAGGAGGGGGCATCTGGGCTGTCCCCGTGCAGGGGAAAATGAGTAGCAGCTGTTACATGTAAGGCACCAAGCAAAGGGCTGTACGGAATACAGGGGGGAGAGAGGGATGTCCCACACTGCTGTACCATGAGCTTTTGGGGGAAAGATTCCGAGTCTTCCCCATCTGTCTATCCCAGCACCCAGCTCAAGCTCCAGCCTAAAGATGGCAGTCAATTAGTGTGTTGAACAAAACTACTTGTGACTTCCTTCCCTCCTCACAAATGCTAGAACCCAAGGTAGAATTTGGTTTCTACTTTCAAAGTTTAGAAAGACCCAAGGAAAAGACTATGGACATCAAGGAAGAAGCAATCGCTCCCAGTTGGGCGAGGACTCTGCTAGTCTGTAGCCCTAGAAGGGAGGCAGGATTGCTGCGCTCACTGTGTGTTCCAGGGCCTCGCACACAGTAAGCGCTTTTGCATCAGTATGGAAGGTGAGATTTGACACTGTTCTTGAAGGATGGCCAAGGCCAGGGATAGTTAAGTGTGTCCATCTCCCTTTTAAGCAGGCCGAATCTTGAGGGCAGGCTCTGTAATCTATTCATCTTCGCATTCCTACAGCATTTTAGCACAATGCCCAGCACAGACTAAAGTTGTCCATAATTTGATTTAAAGTGTGTCCAGACAATAATGTGCTAAAAGTCAAGAGAGGAGAGTTTTAAGGAAGCTGTTGATCGACAGTGTCAGATGCCCAGAAGAACTGAGAGGACATGGGCAAAATCCACTGGCATTGGTAAAATCAGGCAGTCTTTGGTGACCCTTGCAAAAGCAGTTAAGAGGCAGATACCAAACCGTGAGATTAAAGAAGAAGAGGATAAGAAAGTAGAAGGGGTAAGTATATTCTTTCAGAAGTCTGATGGCAAAAGGAATATCTAGAGATGGTAGAGGAGCATGAAGGGTTTTTGGTTGGTTGGTTGGTTGGTCGGCTGTTGTTTTTTAAACAGAAAAGATCTAAGCATGCCATTGCTGCCTGAGGTGTGGCAGGGAAAGAGTGGGGAGACTTGGGGAGTGGAGTCACAGACAAGCACAGGAGAATCAAAAGGGTTGCTGGGCAGCCACAAGGAGCCAGGAAACATCAGCAAACACAGCTCTGTTATCATCAACCCATGGATTGTGACATTCCCTAGCAAGCAAAAGGTGCCCAGAAGTAGGACAGAGTGGAGAAGGGGCATTCCCCAAAGCTGAGGCCTGGCAAGGCAGGAATGGCAGCGAATCATGGGGCAGTGAGTATGTGGGATCTAGAAGGTGAGAAATTGTACGGCTGAGTGGCTGTGTGCCTTGCAGAGCGCAGTGCAGGCAGTTAAGTAGCGAGGGGAAACGGGACGAGGGACGGGGAGGAGCAGGGTGGATGAGGGCCGGAGTTCACTCCCGCTAAGGATGTAGAGGGTGCACCCTGGGAGCAGGGTGCGGGAGGTGGACACAGAGGATTACCCAGTCATAGAGGACACTTCATAGTTTGAGTTTTTGAGCTTCCTTCCAAAGAGCTCCCTACTAATGTGTTGGCAGTGGCAGCCCCCCCTTTGGGTTTTGGGACTAGAGGTCAAGGGGCCAGTAGCTCCTGGTAAATGGCATGTTATCAGGCTTTGCTGTGAGTGAGTTTGCCATTCTCCATCCACAGCTGTTTCAGGAGAGGTGGTGAGTTTTTTGGTTATCCCAGGTTTAACCGCTTAAGTGTGGTCTCATAGTCAGGGCCCAGGTATCCAGAGGTCAGCCTAAGAACCGGGGGTTGCGGAAGCCCCGCAGGGCCATGGAGGGGTGTGGTCTCTAGAGGACATCTGCTCCCGGGAAGCCTAAGGAAAGTGAGAGGGCGGGGAGAGAAGGCCCTTCTCCCTGTCTTCTCCAGATATGACAGAGCGGTTAGAAATCTCATTTTCATCTACCTCCCCTGTGTTTAAGATGGAGAACTGTCATATGGGGGAGGGGCAACTTCCAGGGGCGTAGAAGAGGCTCGGATGCAGGGTGGCAAAAAGGGTAGTCACTCCTTGCCAGTAGCCCACTTTTGCAAAGACTGACCCGACATCCGGGACTTAGGACCCCCTCGGTAAGTTAGGAGCCTCATTCAAGCACTCATCTGACACACATACACACACACACGCTCACACACACGCTCACACACACGCTCGCCACAGCCGCCCCAAATGGGGAAGGGCCAAGGGAGGCCCTTGTTCTCCTGAACCTCCAGGGCGAGGGCGACGGCCAGTGACCCAGCCTGGCTGAGTGCTCTGACGACTGGCTTCCTCTCAGCCCCTCCTTCTCTGGAGCCACAACTGTCCCTCCTTTGTCACTTCAATTCCTGAGCTCTCTGACTCAGCCTGGTTCCCCGATTTCCCAAGAGCGGACAAAGCCTTGTCAGTGGGGTGGGGGCTGGGGCAAGTAAGAAAATACTTTAGGGCCAGAGATCCAGCCCTTTCCTCCTCTCGGCCTCCAGGGTCCCTCAGCCTCCATTCAGGGCGTCCTCTAGGCCCCTCTCCAACTTGCCCTGATCTCCACAGCCTGGCTGATGGGGTGGAAGTGAACTAGGACTTTCCTCCCAGCTGGACAAAGTCTGACACCTGGTGGCCACAGTGAGGAATGGCCAGGAGGGCCCTTTTCAAATCTGCCCAGAACGCTAGAGGAGGATGGCCAAGGAAAAGGGAGGTGATGAAAGGAGGGGTGGTGGGGACAGGACAAAAGAGACGTCCGGTGGCAGAAACACCGCACCCAGGGAGCCTTTGCCTTCTACCAGGCTCCACTGGGCCGGAGAGTCTGGAAGAGCCTTCGGTGGGATGTCTGGGAGGGTCGGGAGGGACTAGGAGAGCCGCCTGAAGGAATTCGGGACCAGGGTGGGGAAGGGGGCCCGGGTGAAGGAGTGTGTGGGGGCTCTGGGTGGTGGCAGAGCCTGAGGGCCTGAGGAAGGGGTGTGCTGGGGAGAGGGAAGGAGAGCGGGCAACGCCCCACCGCCCATTGGGCCCCAGGCAGCTGCCTTCCTCCCTCCCCACACCTGCCCCCACCTTCCTAGCTCTCGCTGGCTTTCCCCACAAGCTCCATCATGATCTTAGGGTGCATGCGCAGTGCTGAGGCCCCCCATCCTGCCTCATTGTCTGAGCTAAGCCAGGTTTAATCCCCCTTCCCCTTGGAGCAGTCAGCGGTGGGCCTCAGCCCTCAGGAAGGCTCTGAGCTTCTGTTCCAGTTCTTTTCTCTCCTTTTCTTTTGAATCCCCCAAGACTTTGGGCCTGACTATGGAGCAAGGGCCTTGAGTATTCCCAGGCTGAAGTACAAAGGTCACTCCTGCTAGTCCCATCACCAACCTGTGGGAGTTAGGGCTGACACAAGAACTTAGGCCTTGGTCTCCGGAGACTCCCTAAGGGAAGAGAATTTAGCCTCCAGCTCAGACCTCTGGCCTGGCCTTCTAGCCGAAGCTTGAGCTGTGACAGACCCCAGCCGGGGATGGGCCTGGATAGGGCAGGGGTTCGGGAAGAAAGGTGATGGAGCAGGCCAGGTGGGGGAAATGAAGAAGGGAAGGTGAAGGTCGGGTCTAGTTGCCAGCACACCTTAAGGAGCCAGATGCCAAGCAAAGGGAAGATGCAAACTGGACAGAGATGGTTCTACACCCCTGGGTGCCAACTCCTTCAAACCTTGGGAGCTCGCTCCCATTGCTCTCTGACCAGGAGAGGAGGGCAACGCTGCCAGTGGAGAGTTCCTGCAAGCCAGCCCGAGGGTGCCCGCCCTAGAGCTGACTGTCCTGGGTGAAGCTGAAGGCCCAGGGAGACATCTTCCAGACTGGGCCAGGCAGAGCTGGGGGCAGCTGGCAGGGACGATCAGACAGTGTCCGCAGAGCAGGTCGGGGTGCCAGAGGGGAGAGGGAACAGGCTCCGCGGCAGCAGGAGCGCTGTGGCCGCCCAGTGGCACACCCCATTTCACGCTCCCTGGGCGGCGGCAGGGCCTCACGGCTATCAGCTTTCAGGGGTGGGAGGAACCAGGAATGAGGAGGGTTCGGCCCCACCCATGGCTCCCTACTCCCTAAGGCTTTGTGGGCTCAGAAGCAGGGTGCGTGCACCTCTGGCAATGCCCCCTGGGGAGGGGGTCGTCAGCCCCACAGAGCTGGACACCATTATCCCTCCACAGAATAGAGTGCTCAGTGCCTGACAGGACCCACACCTGAACCCTTTGTAGGCCTCCCGCTCCCCTCCCAACACAGCAGCCCCTCAATGTGGGCCCCACTTAGTCCGTACTGCAGACGGGGATTAGAGAGGCCCAGCCCAACAATTCAGCAGGGAGGGCCCTGCAGCTCGCTTCTGGACCCTGACTCCTCAAGGAAGTAGGTAGGGAGAGCCAGGCAGGCGGGGGCCCCCAGACATGCCTGCTCCTCTCCTCCCCTTCAGTGGTCCTCCCTCCAGTGTTCTCACTTGTGCCCACCTCCCTCCTGGCAGGGCAGCAGTGGAGGGAGAAGGCCTTGGACCCCTGGAGGGAAGAGGTAGATGGGATCTCTAGAGGGTGGTTAGAGCAGGGCCGGTCCCTGTGCCGGTTCCCAGACTCCCACTGGCCAGCACTTGTGCCTGCTGCCAGGAAGCTGGTGAGGGGGAGGCGGGTGAGGGGTGAGTCAGCGATGACAGGAGCCCAGGGACAAAGGTCATGGGTGGAGAATTGAGAGGCTGTTTATTCAGCTTGCCTCCTCCAGGAGGTCTTCCAGGGCTGAGCCAGCCCCGTGACCCACCCTCCCCCTCTCCTGTTTGTCAGAAATGTCAGCCTTGCACGGACAATTTGTGAGCCCCGCACGAACAATTTGTGAGCCCCGCCTGCCTGCCCCTATGGCCGTGAGCTCCGGGCAGCACAGAGGGGCTATGGTTTAACTGGGGCCCCATAATGTCTGTGACTATCAGTACTTCCTACTTTCAAAAACCATTCTACATCCATTTTAATTGAGGGAATCTGTGGGAAAGTGCCTAGGACAGTATTTGGCACGCTGCAAGTGCCATATAAGTGTTAGGTTTATTGCTGGTGTTTTCTGCGCACACATTCACAATAGTGTGATCCAGACATGGCAGGTTGTGCTATGCAGAACTGGGGATCCAAACACCCTCTGGCCTCCAGCTCAGTGTGGAATCTTCCTGACGAGTAGGGCCAGCAGGGGCAGGCTGTGGGACCCCAGGAGGGCCGATAAGGCAGACGCTGGCTTGGACTAAGGGTGGCAGTATCATTGGGCGCAGACTGTGAGAAAGGAGCTTTCCAAATCCATGGGCTTCTCCAGCCAGCTCTCCTGGGGCCAGTGGGGGTGGGGTGGGAGCAGGGAAGAGGGCTGGATTAGCCCAAACTCTCTTCGGACCTCCAGACCTGCCGCACAACATTCTGTGGGCCAAGGGGGGGGGGAGGGGGAGACGGGCGCAAGGCTCCAGCTGGACCCTGGGGAGTTACAAACCTGCCACGGGGATTAGTGAGGCTGAAAGAACATTTGCCTAGGAAGGGAAAACGGGAAGTGAGAGTCTGAGGATAACGCTCTGTAAGTCCCCAGAGACCCCCTGCGGGCCAATGAGGGGGCGCAGGAGGCGGTGGTGCAGTCTGGGGCATTTTGACAGGTCCCCCACCCAGCCTCACCCCTTCCTCCCCTAGAACACAGCTGCTGCAGCTGCCCCGCCCCCTGCCTGCGCAGCCTGCCATTGGTGGAGGCGGGCCACGCCTCTCCGAGGCGGCCTGCCATTGGCTTAGGCCTTTGATGTTTGCGTGCTTGAGGGCTGGGGGAGAGACGTCATTCCCTGGAACCTGCGGACTTCCTCTCTGCCGGCCTGGTCCTTCTGTCTGCCGGGTGCTGGTCCCAGGCTCGCTCTCTGGCCCAGCCCTCTGTCCCTCTCTCTCTCTCAGCAGCTGTCTCTCTCGTGCCCGCTGGCCTGTCTCTCCCCTTCCCTGAAGTCGCCTTCTCCGCCTGCCTGGGTGGCCGCCATGGGCCGGAAGCGGCTCATCACTGACTCCTTCCCAGCAGTGAAGAGAAGGGAGGGCCCCGCCGGACACAGCAAGGGGGAGCTGGCACCAGAGCTAGGTCTTTGGGGCGCGGGGAGGGCGGGGGCGTGGACACGGAGGGACATGGGCTGTGGGCGGATGTGGGCAACGCAAGGGGAAGTGAAGTATGTCCTCCACTTCCTACACCAGGCCGGGCACAGAAGACAGGCGGAGGGGGAGGCTGAGAAGCAGGGGGACAGCTGTGAGGGAGCGCACAGGCCCAGCCCTGCGGGCACAGTCCCGGGCAGGCCTGAGGAGCAGCTTGTCGTTGCAGAGGCAGAGATCCAGCCCCTGAGCGTGGATGAAGCAGAGCTGGAGCTGCTGAGGCACTTTGACCTGGCCTGGCAGTACGGCCCCTGCACAGGTGAGGACCCCGAAGGCCCCGAAGCACATGCTGGACCCAGTCCTGTCACCCACACATCTCCGAGGCAATCCAAGCCCTGCCCGATCCTTTTGGGCGCTGTGCCTCCACACACGCTCTAGCCTGGACCCCGAGGCCCACTGTCCTCCCGCCCTGCAGGGATCACAAGGCTGCAGCGCTGGCATCGGGCTGAGCGGATGGGCTTGGAGCCTCCCCCAGAAGTGTACCAAGTGCTACAGACCCACCCCGGAGACCCCCGCTTCCAGTTCAGGTCAGAGACAAGCCAGGGAGTGTGGGGGGCCTTCAGGGGAGCCAGTCTTCTCCGGGCACCACCAGCTGCTGGCCTGGGCGGGGCTGCCCTGCCCTGTCCTGAGGGAGTCCTTGCTGAGCAAGCAAGAAAGGTCTACAAGGTGCCTGGCTAAGGAGGGCAGAGGTTGCTTTAATAATTCTTTAAATATATATATATATATTGATTTCATAGAGGAAGAGAGAGAGAGAGAATCATTGATTGGCAGCCTCCTGCACGTTCCCTACTGGGGATCGAGCCTGCAGTCTGGGCCTGTGGACTTGATCGGAATCGAACCAAAGACCCATCAGTCCTCAGGCTGATACGCTATCCATTGAGCCAAACCAGCCAGGGCAGTTTAATGATTCTCATCTCGGAGATAATGGTGGGGGAAGGGTATGCCCAGGGCACAAGGTACTATCTAGTACCAGGGGGATGGCCAAGGTCTACAGGCATAGCCAAGAACTGGTGCTGGTGAAATCAGACAAGGGACTTAATGACTCTCTCTTGTTTCTCTTCCCCCAATCCCCTCGCACAGTCTCTGGCATTTCTATCCCCTCTGAGGTCCCACCTAAGTCTCCTGCCGCTACCCAAGAACCTCAGGACACGAGCAAGAGCCAGTTACTGCCTCTCAGCTCAGCTCTGTGTGGAGAACATCGCAGGAAGGAGTCTTGCAGGCAAGGAAAGAGACTGAGTCTGGAAGTCTCCGCACTCAGCCCTCCATCTGACCAGCAGAGCCCCTCTGAGAGCCGAAGAGCACTGCCTGCATTGGTGGTGGCCTCTGAGGACAAGGACCTGAGCATGACCGTTCTGATACCAGCCACACACCTCCCTGACCGGAACACTGATGGGGGCCGCTGTAGCAGTGTAGGCACAGTCTTGGCGGAACTGACTTAAGCAGATGCACTCCCTGCCTACGGCTAGGAATCTGAGGACAGAACTGGCTAAGCTTACAGGGCAAGGGGTTCACTAATGCTTATCAATAAAGAACACAGCCTGGCGCCCTAACCTCCCGTCCCTTAATGTGGCTCTACTTGTGTTGGCATCACCCAGCAAGCTGATAGGTGGGAGACAGCTAGCACCAGGCTTCTTTTTACAAGGTGCATGTTCCTCCGTCCACTGCCTAACAGACCTGAGCGAGAGGAAAGACACCTACAAGACCACCAACGGACAAGTCCTCACAAGAGCTTAGCGGCCTCCGGTGCCCCCTGGTGGTGCACAGGGGAAGTACTCTTTAGTCACCTGCATTGACCAGCCAGAGAAAACCTGTAAGACCGGCCACTAGTCTGTGCAGTATTCTCTACCTCGGAAGACGGGTCCTTTGTCAGAGGAGCAGCCATGGGGCCGGCCCACGGCTCATAAGGTCCAGACAGACTTATACATGGGGGTTCCAAGCAGGGTTGGGGGAGGTTTCAAACACAGGAGCTCCTCAGAGATGGCCATTGTGGGAGGGGTTTTGGCAGGGAACTGGACAGTGTTGGGGATAGAAGAGAACTGGCTGGAGCCAGAAACAACGTTTAAGGGACCCTGGGACAGTATCACGTGGGGAATGTAATCAGTCCTCCTCACATGGTGTCACCTTCATTTGCTGGGCCAGCCCTCCATCCTGGGGCAGATAGAGATGGCACTAGGGACTCCTTGGAAACAGGCCTAGAGAATGACCACATGGTCTTTTTAGCCCCATTTTATTGAGCACTGATCATGGAGGAGAGGGTTTGCAGCAAAAGAAGCCGAGGAGTGGCAAGACTGGAGAAAATAAGGAGGAGTAGGGTCTAGGCGGCCTGGGCAGAGGTGCTTTGAGGTCTCACCGGTAAAGCAGCCTGGGAGCAGCATGCTGACTGCATACAGAGGTCGCTGGAGATACGCAGGTTCCGTGAAGTACTGAGGATAGGAGTGAGCCGGGGGCAGGCTCAGAGGGATGTCGGAAATGCAAACAGGCAGTATGCCAACCCCTCCGTGACTTTTTGACTATAAAGAGAGCAGGGAACTAGGGTAGTAACTAGAAGGGGATGTGGGACAAGAGAGGTTTTTCTCGATTGCTTTGTCTTTTGTTTTAGACAGAGGGATAGCACAGCACAGTCACATGGTGAACAGAGGGATCCGCCTGGGAGGGACCCTGACGGGGCAGGTCAGGAGTGAGGTTTTTGTGAAGGTGAGAAGGGCCAGGAAGAGGATGAGGGCCTTGGACGGGAACACACTGCGGCAGGAAAGGAGGCAGAGGATGTGAGGCTCCGCGCAGGAGGCAGGTATGGCTGGGAGTGGGGACATTAGAGGATCAGATGTTTGCGGAGAGCCTGGCACGCTGGGAGGGGTCTGATGTTTGCTAAGTGCCATCATGTCATCTATTGTGCCGAATGCTGCACAGACTCAATCTGGTTAACTCGTTAGAACAGCGTCCTTAGGGGAAGTACTATTCCTGGTTCCGGGTAAGGACCCTGAGGCTGACAGGAAAGTGACTTGCTCAATCAGTAAAGCCCAGGGTCCAATTCACACCGTTCTGTCTTCCACTCGTTTACTCTGCACCTGCACTCTCGTGCAGCTGAGCTCCAGGCACTCAGGATGGTGCTGAAGAGATCAGTCCTACCCATGGAGAAAGCCGAAAACCAACCTGATATACAAGTGCTGCCATGGGCAAGGAGGAGTGGAACAGACACGAATTCTGAGGAAGGCGAGCCGCCACCTGCTGAAGTGACCCTCACGGCAAGGGTCCCCGCACAAGGCCCGCCATCTCTGCTGCCCGGGGATTACCCTGCCTTACTCATCCACACTGGCCCTTCTATTCAGACCGCTTCTCAGACCTTTTCACCGCAGAGTGAATACAGGCTCCCCACTAGGGCCGGGGGGCGGCCCAGGACCCCTTCCCTCTGAATATTCTTAATAGCTGTGTGTTTGAACTTAAAAACCTTTGGTCAATGTCGCATTCTTCTCCGTGATACGTCTGGACATAAAAATGAATAAACGTACTTATTAATTAAAACGAGCCTTCCAGATACATGCACCACGTGTGGCCTATGGCTGGCTTCACGCACCCTGCCGCGCCACCACCTCTACCCAGGCCAGGCTGAGCAGCACGGCAGGCAGCAAACGGGCGTTTACCGGAAGGAAATGGGAGATAAGGGCCTTGCAGGGTGAGTGAGAGCCAGCCAGCAGATGGAGAGTCTGGACTGAGCAAAGGCAGCTAACTAGGAGAGGTGGACGTGTGCACCGGGGAGAGGTGTGCAGACCACAGCACGTGCTCTGTACCGATCCGCACAGTAAACAGCTGGCACTTCTGCGCTTATTATGCATCCAGCTTTGTTCTAAATGCCTTTCATCCTCACTATAATCCTAGAAATGACTGTAACATTTTTATAAAGTGATTTTAAAGAAAAAATGCAGGCACACAGAGAGGCTAAATCTTACCCAGAGTCATTCAGCATGTCAGTGTCGAGAATAAGCTATGACCCCAGAGTCCAGCTCAGAGACCACTATCACCATGTGGAATAGTGCCAGTGAGGTGGGCTGGGACCAAACACAGGGGCCTGGGCTTGAGGAGTTTGGACTTTTCCATGGTGAGGAGAGCTCGTGAAGGTTTTTGAGCAGGAGAGAGAGAAGATACAATCATTCTGGAGAATCTGTCTGGCCAGACATGGAAGAAAGACTCAAAGGGAAGGAGGAAGAAACTACAGCCAGGAAGACCGAGTGAGAAGCCCTTAGGTATTCAAGGCATGGGCACTGAGATCCTCGATTAGTGGACAGAATGGAAAGAACAAAGAGCTAGAGAGATGCTGCAAATAAAGTTGGCAAAAGTTGTGTTTGGGAAAGGAAGAATGGGGAGGAGGCATCAAACATGACTCAGGTTTGAGCTTCAGTGGGTGAGAGAATACTGATGCCATGGGCAGGGAAATGGAAACTGGGAGGCTCAATGTTATGCATGTTTAGTTTGAGATGATGACAGGGCACCCAAATGGAAATATCTAGTTAGTGGGCAATGAAAACCTAGAGGTCAAGTCTAGCAGTGCCGTCTGGAGAGAATGTGGTTCTAGAGTACCAATGAAGTTCTGGCTGGGGAGGATCCAAGATGGCTGCGCCCAGGTGAACACCTAGCCGCAGCCGCACACAACAATTTCAATAAAATACAACTAAAATATAAAACGGACATTGCCCAGAACTACAGGAAGGTTGACTGACTGGAAATTCTACAGCGAGAAGCAAGGAGAAAACCAGAAGGAGGCGCGGAGGAGCTGGAAAAGCCCAAGGTACGCAGACGCGGCGTACGGAGAGGACGGAGCCAGAGAGGAGGGAGGCCGAGTGCCTGGCAGGCGTTCCCGAGCGGAAAGGAGAGAAAAGCTCCGACTGTGCTGGGCCCCCAACTGCTCTGAACCCGGTTCTGGGCCAGACCCCGGGGACTCAGGCTCAGCCATAGGGAGCCGGGCTGTAAGGCGGAACCCCGGGGAGAGGCGAAAGGAGGTCCCGGAGGCGCGCACACTGCGCACAGAGAAGGGACGATCGGCTGTGCCGCGAGATTGCCCTGAAGGGAAGGAGACCTGGGCTCCAGACTGCTGTGAACGCCACCTCCAACTCCACTTCCAACTGAACTGAACCCCAATACCGGGCTCATTAGGGGAGAGCATAGACTGTTTGGCAGCAGGCGAAAATCGAGGGCACCTTTCTCTCAGAGGCGCCCGCAGCAGCGAGCACTGAAGGACCCGCATAGGGCGGGGCTGACAAGCCAAAGCTGCAGGCTCCACCCTGAAACCCCGTCCCATCTGTAACTGCAAAATGCGACAACAAAATAGATCACAAACGAAAGAAATGGAGGACAAAAAGCGACTGGATATAGAGTTCAAATCTACGCTTATAAGGTTTTTCAAGAATTTCCTAGAAAAGATGGATAAGGCCTATGAGGATATGAAAAGAGATCAACTAGAATTAATAAGGAGTCAACAAGAAATAAAGAATACATTGTCTGAAATAAAAAATATTTTACTGAGTCCTAAAACCATAAGGGAAGATCGCAAGAATCAAGTCAAAGATTTGGAACATAAAGAACCAGAAGACACTCCTCCACAGAAGCTAGAAGGCAAGAGAATCCAGAAAATTGAAGATAATGTAAGAAACCTCTGGGACAACTTCAAGCGAACCAACATCAGAATTATGGGGGTCCCAGAAGATGAGAGAGAGCAAGATATCGAAAACATACTGAAAGAAATAGTGACAGAAAACTTCCCCTACCTGGTGAAAGAATTAGACTTACAAGTCCAGGAAGCGCACAGAACTCCAAACAAAAGGAATCCAAAGAGGACCACACCGAGACACATCATTATTAAAATTCCAAGAGCAAAAGACAAAGAGAGAATATTAAAAGAAGCAAGAGCAAAGAAGGTAGTAACCTACAAAGGAGCACCTATACGATTGTCAGCTGACTTCTCAACAGAAACCATGCACGCCAGAAGGGAATGGCAAGAAATATTCAAGGTGATGAATAGCAAGAACCTACAGCCAAAAATAATCTACCCAGCAAAGCTATCACTCAGAATCGAAGGCCAGATAAAGAGCTTCACTAATAAAAAAAAGCTAAAGGAGTTCATCACCACCAAACCAGAATTATATGAATTGCTGAAGGGGGTTCTTTCAGAAGAGAAAGTAAACAAAGATAAAAATTATGAACAACAAATACATAACTATCAACAAGTGAATCTAAAAACCAAGGAAATTAAAAAAATCTGATGAACAATATTAACTGTTGAATATAATAGAATCAGAGGTATGGAAGGGGAGTGAACTGACGATTCTTGGGGTAAAGGGGAGAGGGGGGCGTGGGAAGAGACTGAACATAAACTGTGCACCTATGGATGAGGACAATGGGGAGAGGGGAAAGGGCAGAGGGTGGGGTGGGAACCTGGTGGAGGAGAGCAATGGTGGGGGGGGGGGGAAAGAACATTTGTAATAATATGAACAATAAAAACTTATTAAAAAAAAAAAAAAAAAAAAAAAAAAAAAAAAGAAGTTCTGGCTGGGACAGAACTCAAGTTCTCCCAGCACTGTGTAACCTCTAGCATCTCCATTCCATTTCCAAACCCATAGCAGCAACTTCCTGCCAGGTCTCAGAGTCTCACCCTATACATATCCAGCCCCGTCTTTAGCTAAGGACCCATAGGGCTTATGGGTATTCTGCCCTCTAATCAGCTGCCACCTCTCTGACCCCTGCCCTGAAATTTCTAGCTGCTTTAGCAACCCTCAACTCTGGGCTCTGTCCGATCAGCTCAGCAGAACCGCTGTGCTTTTCTCCTCTGTGCTGTGGTCAGCACACTGTCCTCAGGCAAAGACTCAGGGGCAGGATTAATGTGGGGCTCACTTCGAGTGTTTTCCTTCTCTCAGGACTCACATCCTGTTTAACGTTCAGAGCCTAATAATAGTTGCCCTATTTACATTTGCAAGTTTTATAGTTGTTTATAATGGGAAGGCTCTGACATGGTCAAAAGCAGAGTCATATGTTTAAAAATAAAATTTATTCTCTGTCCATTGACAAAGCTTAAAAGCAATAAAACCTTAGTAGCAGCAAGTATACCTAGAACCTAGATCTCAGTTTCTAAATATCTTTCCCCTAATAAGAAACTAGAGATCTTTGGACAAATAGCTGATTCCATATTCAGGATGGGAAAACCCTATGTGCATCTGGGACATCATGTTGTGCAGCAAAGTGTTCAAAACGATATGAGAGCAGGACTTGGGGCCAGCTTGAAGGAGCTCTCATTAGCCAAATATAAGAAAATTTGAGCATCTAAAACAATAATTATGGTAATAGCTTAGAATAAACTGAATTAAAAAGAATACTTTAATCTATAGCACATGTGTCAAACACAAATCCCGCGCGATTTAGGCTGGATTTTAGATTTTGGCCCCTTCTCTGATTGAGTTCGACACCCCTAATCTATAGTGACACTAAAAAGAGATCAAGAGAATATTCTTCTTTACTAAAGAATAATACTGTATTATATTAAAAGCATACTAAATGTAGAAAGAATGTTATAATTTTTGAAACACAATGAGATAAATAATTCAGGCAAAGATCATAACTTGAGGCTGAAACTAACAGTTGACAGATTGTTGAAGACAGGATATTCACAGGGTCTCAATCTATCATCCAACAGAGTACTTATGACTACAAAGGGAACAGGGTTCCTTGAAATGGAGAGATCTAGCATATACCATCTTAACCAAGAATGCAAATCCGGCATCAACAATAATGGGATAGAGCAATAGTAGATGACTAAAGTAATACAACAGAAAGAACATGTCACATGTATTTTTATAAAAGGTTTAACCTAAATCTAATTGTGAGGGAATATTTAAATAAGTCAAAACAATCAAATATAAGGGGAGATAGATTTCACAATATAACAAGCTTGGATTCTTCAAAAAAGGCGGGACTATTCTACACTAAAGAAGAACTAAGAGACATGATAACCAAATTCAGCCTGTGATCCCTGATTGGGTCCTGAATCAACATTTTTAAAGAAGCTGTAATGGAAATTTTAGGGATATTTGGAGAAATGTAATTATGGTCTGTAGTCTATTGTAGATAATAATATTGAATCACTGTGAAATTTCTTGGTTGCTAAGGAAAATAGTTTGGCAATTCCTCAGAAAGTTAAACATAGACTTGCCATATGATCCAGCAGTTCCACTTTTAGGTACAAACCCAAAAGAACTGAAAGCAGACACTCAAAAAAATGCTTCTATACCCAGGTTCACAGAGGCATTATGCACAATAGCAAAAAGGTGGAAACAAGTGTTTATCAACAGATGAATGGCTAAACAAAATGTCACATACACCTACAATACAATATTATTCAGTTTAAAAAGGAGTGCAATTCTGCCCTAGCTGGTGTTGCTCAGTGGACAGAGCATTAGCCTATGGATGAAAGGTCCCAGGTTCAATTCCAGTCAAGGGCATGTACCTTGGTTGCGGGCGCATCCCCAGTAGGGGGTGTGCAAGAGGCAGCTGATTGATGATTCTTTCTCATTGATATTTCTAACTCTTCCTCTCTATTCCACTCTGTAAAAAAAATCAATAAAATATATATTTTTTAAAAAGGAATGCAATTCTGTTACATGCTACATGTGTGAACATAGATGAACCTTGAAGACATTGTGCTAAGTGAAATAAGCAAAATATTGCATAATTCTGCTTATATTAAGTCCTTAGAATAGACAAATTCATACAGACAAAAAGTAGAATAGAAATTACCCGGGGTGGGACATTTAATTGGTACAGAATTTCTGTGCTCGCTTCGGCAGCACATATACTAATTGGTACAGAATTTCTATTTATGATGATGAAACAGTTCTGGAGTTGCACAACACTGTTAATGTACTTAATGCCACAATTATACACTTAAAATTGCTAAAATAGTAAATTTTATGTTATGTGTATTTTACCACAAATTTTAAGAAATGATATTGTGGTTATGTAAGTTAATGTTCTTTTTTAAAAAAATATATTTTTATTGATTTTCCACAGAGAGGAAGGGAGAAGGATAGAGCTAGAAACGTCGATGAGAGAGGAACATCGACCAGCTGTCTCCTGCACCACAGGGGATGTGCCGGCAACCAATGTACATGCCCTTGACCGGAATTGAACCTGGGACCTTTCAATCCACAGACCAACACTTTATCCACTGAGCCAAACCGGTTTTGGCGATGTTCTTTTTAATATATATATACTTTTATTTATTTCAGAGAAGAAAGGAGAGGGAGAGAGATAGAAACATCAATGATGAGAAAAGGGGGGAGAAGAAGAGGTCAATGGAGGGAAAAGGGGGCATATGTAATACTTTCAACAATAAAGACTTGAAAAAATAAAATAAAATAAAATATGGTGCAATCATAAAAGAAATTATGAAGGAAAAATCATTGATTGGCTGCCTCCTATATGGCCTCTACTGGTGATTGAACTCACAACCTGGGCATGTGCCCTAAATGGGAATTGAACTATGACCTCTCAACCACTGAGCTACACTGTTAAGGTCCCTTCCACCAGGTTCCTGCCACACCCTCTGCCCTTACCTCCTGCTCCCCCCGCCCCCCGATCGCCATTGTCCTCATCCATAGGTTATACGATTTTAATCCAGTCTCTTTCTGCACCCCCACACCCCTTTCCCCTGATAATTATCAACCCACTCCCTTTCTTTGCCCCTGATTCTATTATATTCACCAGTTTATTTTGGTCTTCAGATTTTTTTTTTTTTTTTTTTGCCAATGCAAAAACTAAACCACATACATGTTATTTTCAAAACTTGAATGTCATTAAGGTTCTTATTATTAGGAAATATGGCCACAATATTTAGGGGTGAAGTGTCTTTTTAAAATGTTTTTATTAATTTTTAGAGAGAGAAACATCAATATGAAAGCCTCCCGCACATTCCCTACTGGGGATCAAGCCTGAAACCTGGGCAAGTGCCCCGAATGGGAATTGAACCTGCAACCTTTAGCTGCATGGACAATACCCAACGAACTGAGCCACAACAGCCAGGGCTACATCCTACTTTCTTTTCTTGCTAATCCTCACCAGAGGATTTTTTTTTTTTTTTTTTTTTTTTCAGAAAAAGAGGAAAGAGGGAGGAAGGGAAAGAGAGAGGGAGAGAAACTGATGTGAGAGAGACACATCGATTGGTTACCTACTGCGCATACCACACCAGGGCTGGGGATCGAACCTGCAACCCTTTGGTGTGTGGGCCAACATTCTAGCCACGGAGCCACACCAGTCAGGGCATCATCTTATTTTCACTGGGTCCAGAAAAAAAGAGAGAGAGAGGAATGTGGCAAAAAGCTAACAACCAGTGAATCTAGATGTAGGGTATGTATGTGTTCACTATACTATTCTTTCAACTTTCTGTAGCTCTGAAATTTTTCAAAATAATTTAAAAATTTTCAACACTTTCTTTTAATGAATAAATGCAAGAGGGGACCTCCCAGATAGAGAGAACAGCATGAACAAAGATGAAGAGGCGGAAAAGCGTTTTCAAGGAATAGTCAGCAGTTGAGTTTGATTTGAGTGAAAGGAGTGGACTAGGACATTCTGGGAGATAAAGCCAGAAAGGTTAGCTGGAGCCAGATTAGCAGAGGCCCTGAGCTAAAGAACAGTTTCTACTGCTCTTGCCAGGCAACGGGAGCACTCCTGAAGGCAATGAACACGAGAGTAACATGTGAAATGACACAATACTCCCAAAGGCAATCTAGTCATGACGCTCTGGAGGGTCTGCAGGATGTAAGCAGCTAGGAGGTACTCCAATGGCCTAGCCATGGGAGCAGGAGCTTGGGCTAGGAGAAGTGGGAATAAAAGGCAACTGTGTGTTTTTTGTTGTTGTTGATCCTCATGTGAGTTTGTTTTTCCATTGATTTTTAGAGTGGAAGGGAGAGGGAGAGACAGGGAGAGAGAAACATTGATATGGAGAGACACACTGAATAGTTGCTTCCTGCACGCACCCCAACTGCGGCCGGAGCCCGCCACCAAAGTATGTGCCCTTGACCGGAATAGAACCTGGGTCCCTTCCCTCCAGTCCACAGGCTGATGTTCAATCCACTAAGGCAGGACAAGGCAACGGTTTTGCGAGGATCCTCAGAAGTTGATAAGTGATTAAATGAGAGTTATCACCCTGAGGTTTACACCTGGGTGTGGAAGAATAGAGGAACGGGAAAGTCAGCAGGAGGGGAAAGTCAGCAGCTCAAGACACAGAACGAGGAACTGAAAGCAAAAGAAATGGGTTTAGTTTTATCCAAGGCCCAACTTTAAACAGAATTCTCTTTGTGAGGACAGCTTCTCCATCAGACCAGCCCCACCTTGGCCCCACAACCCATCCCAGGGACTAGCAGGCTCTTACAGGGACCTCCAGTCCCTCCTTGGTGCTGTCTCTTCAACCTGGTTCCTCACCACTTAGCCCACATGTAGTTCTACCTGGCAAAGCTCCTCTCTTATCTGAGAAGAACCAGCGGTATCTGCCCAGGAACACCAGTCCTGCAGCATGCCGGCCAAGGCTGGCACTCCTGAGGAGCTCAGCCACAGGGAGGCCGGGCGGAGGCAGAGGGGGAGCAGATAAAAGAGCAGGGCTGAGGGGGAGGGGAGGCCTCAGCAGGATGGTGGGTGGGGCAGCAGGGACTGCCTGCAGCGGATCTGGCAGCAGGGAGAGCATCTGGCCTGGTTCTCCCGGCCTCACCCACCACATGGGATGGCCGGCAGTCCTGGGGTGGGGATCTCTGCTTCCCAGTGCAGGCATCTACTGACCCAGAATCTTCCATCTGTTGCCTCAAACCATTTATTCTATTCTCATGGCACTGAGCCTCCCTCTTCCAGATTCCCATTTCTGTGTGAAAAGAGCTTGAGGTTGGCAGGAGCGCGGACAGTCTGATGGGGCGGAGTTCAGCTAGCACGGGACCATTTGGGACACTGAGGTAATCAGATTGTGGACGGGGCTGGAGGAGCTGGTGAGAGTGAAAGCTGTGGAGAAGGTCTCTCGAGTTCTTCATCAGATGGGAGTCAGTCCACCAGACCAAGAGATAAGCTGCACGGCAGTGTGTGCCACCCGAGGAGACTGACTGGCAGCCGCTGTCCTGGGCACACCCACCCAGCTCCAAGCCTTCTCAGGTCACAGGAAGACCATGTACATGACTTATAATCAGCTCTGTCTCCTCACGCCAACTTCCGGGGGCATCCCCCTTCACTTAGCCTGCTGCCCACCCCGGCAATTACACCTCGCTCGAGCGAGGCCAGCATGTGGGGCCTTGCTTTGGTTTGGGCTTGTTCGGCATGCCCGTCTCTGCCACACCCACCTCCCCACCTGTACCTCTGCGGCTCACTAAGCTGCTGCCCGGGGTGGCAAAGGGGTGTGTGTGGTGGGGCGGGGACGGGGTGGCATTCCCTACCCAGGCCAGGGAATCCCATTGAGCAAATTTTGTCAACTTGCTTCCCTATTCAGTGGGAGAATAGCTTTTGTATTCTTGGTCCTCTAGCCCAGATACAGAATCCCCTGAAGTGTCCAGCTACCCAGGGAGGCCACCTGGGAGCGGACAGACCTGGCGGAGTCCGGGGAGGAACACCAGCTCTCTGATGGGGCCTGCTGCCCGGGAACACGGCAGTGTCCAGCAAGAGCGTGAGGGTGAGAGACTCTGGCCAAACATGTCTTCTGCGTCAGAGAGAAGCTGGGCTGGGCTGGGGAACTGAGGAAAACGGGCAGGAAATGCAGGCTGAAAGGGGAAGGAAGGAGAGTCTTGATCTAACCCCAGGTTAGCCAAGGACTGTGGCCGCTCCAGCAGGCGGATACACCCCTTCAGGGACGGCGGAGGCAACGGAGAGCTCACTGGTTTCAATGCCTCCGTTTGGCTCTTTACTTATAACCTAAGAACTCAGATTCCTCCGATGGGAAGGGGAAAGGGGTCATACAAGCTCTCTAGCTGCTGTAAACTGATGCAGGCCTCCGTGGCAGGCCCCGAGCCGCTGTAACCTCCTCTCAAGAGGCAGGTCCAGAGTTAAGGCTTCACGCGGCACTCAGCAACCCAGGAATCTCGACATACTTGGCAGGCACTTACTTGCAGCCAGTGGAGTGGGAGCAAGCTGGAGAGAAAGAGCAGGGTCCGGGGGGAGAGCAGGGACTGCCAGGAAGGCGGCGTAACAGCTCACCTGGGGTCGCGTCGCCAGGAAAAGGAGCTTCTGTGGCTCCTGGAAGTCCTGCGCCTTCCCACATCTAGGAAGAAAGTTGGCAGTCAGTTGTGCCCCATCCCTTCCTTGGCTGTACTCACTTAACCTCTTATTTACATTCCTCATTCTGAAAATACTGCATCATCTGTGAGCCTAAATAGGAAAGGAGACATCTAAGGAAGGTTTTTTTTCCTGTCCTCAAGACATTCTCACCCTGGCCAGTTTGGTTCAGTGGATACAGCATTGGCCTGTGGACCGAAGAATCCCAGGTTCAGTTCTGGTCAAGGGCACATGCTCGGGTTGTGGGTTCAATCCCCAATTGGGAGGGGGGGAGTGTGCAGGAGGCAGCAGATCTGTGATTCTCATCATTGATGTTTCTATCTCTCTTTCTCTCTTCCTTCATCTCTGAAGTCAAAAGTAGTAATAATAATAACAACAATAACAATAAAGACATTCTTTTTTCCATCTTCTCTGCTTTGCCCTCCTCCAGCGACATCTCCACCCCAGGTCCTAAAGTATTTCTTCCCTCGCTGAGGTCATTGGACAGTGTCTCTGAGTGGTGGTCTGTTTCAGGACTAGCTCCTGGCTAGCTCCTAGGTTCACCCCAGGGAGGACTAAAGGGCGGGACCCAGAGGTCAGCCTGAAGATGGTGCTGCCAAAGCCAACTTCATTCCTTTGCAATAGCTGCAGGTCTCAGCAATCTGTTGGCATGGTGAACAGTTTCCCACTCCAGGTAGGCCATGGAGGGGGAGGGAAGGGGGATGTCTCTGGGGTGGAGTGAGCCACAGAAAAAGAAGAGCCAGGAAAAGAGGCAAATGCCATAAGAGCCAGAGAAATAGCCTTCGTAGTCCTAAGACTGTTTCGTGACCCCGTGCTGCGGCTTCCTCACCTTGTGAAGTGCAGCTCAGAACCCTCCTACCCGTTCACAAGACCCTGTCACTCTGCTCAGTACAGTTGGCTGGCACTGTACTACCTATGCCAACAATATGGCCCTTGCCCCACGCTCCTCTGCCTGTTCACATTCTTCCCTAAGAGGAGTGACTGTAAGAGGCCATGCGAGCCTAACAGAAGGGCCTCTGGGTAGCAGAGACCACATCTTGGTCCCTCTTGGCAGGAAAGTCGTGACCCCGTTTCTTCACTAATATGCACTGTGTGCTCTCCATGCACGGAGCTGCCTTCTAGAAGCTCACCATGTAATTAGGGCTACGGGCATTTTCCCTCCAGGTCTCAGGGCTATAGAGAGGGTGCCCGCTTTTGGCATATTCCCATTTTCCACAAAATGTGGAAGGGCCCAGCTCGAATGCTGGCTCTTCCTTGATTATACAGCCGCTGAGCAGGGGTCCTTCCTGCCTCTCCACGTTCACAGCACAGGTGCTGGTATCTCTCTCGTGACGCATCGTGAGAGGCACGTGTACCAGATGCGTTTGTATGCATAGCTGGTCTTCTCTGCTAGACTACGTTTCTTAGCACAAAGATGATCTTATACATCTTTGTATTCCTCAGAATACCCCACACAGCACCAGGGACCTGAGAAGTGCTCCAAAAATAGTCCCACTTCCTTCCATAAGGATGCCTGTTGGGTGAATGAAGGCTTGTCTATGGAGCTCTGGGGAGTTCCCAGATTTTAAAATTTTATCACTAACAAAACTCTTTGGTAGGATTTCACCGATTATCACAAAGCTCGAACTCCATGCAGATAGCACAGGATTCTTACGTGCTTCTTTGCAACTGTGTGTATCCAGCCTTACGTAATTTTGTTATATGAGGATTGTCGTCAGCACCCAGCTGTTTCCGCGTCATGCTATGGAAGTGCTGACATCCTGGCGGATGTTAAGGAAGGGAAAGGGCCTTGGCTCCGCACCTCCCAGGTGCTGTGGGTCAAGTTAAAACCCAGAGCGCCCTCAAGGGAGGAGATTCCCCCGCCAGGAGCCTCCACCCACCTCGGGTGAGAAGACTCAGGCTTCTCCATCAGAATCGGCCTATAATCCTGACCTGCTTGGCTCAGTGGATAGAGCGTCGGCCTACGAACTCAAGGGTCCCAGGTTCGATTCCGGTCAAGGGCATGTACCTTGGTTGCGGGCACATCCCCAGTGGGGAGTGTGCAGGAGGCAGCTTGATCAATGTTTCTAACTCTCTATCCCTCTTCCTTCCTCTCTGTAAAAATCAATAAAATCTATTAAAGAGAGAGAGAGAGAGAGAGAGAGAGAGAGAGAGAGAGAGAGAGAGAGAGAGAGACTTGGCCTATAAAACCCTCCTGCCTAGAAAGATGGATTTGCCCCACATGAAAAGAAATGGCTCCAAAAAATTAGGAAAAGGTCTCCCGGTGCCTAAGGAATGGCTTGGGGAGGAGGGGGTAAAGGAACTTTTAAAAAGTATCAGAAATGATGGCTGGGTCTTGGGATGGCGCTTACTCTGTACAGCCCGCGGGCTAACCTTACGCATGAAATGTCTCACTTAATTTTAAAAATCCCGAGGAAGTACCATTGTTACTCCCAGTTTTGCAAAGGAGGAACGTGAGGCTCAGGAGACAGAACAACTAACTGCTGCCCAAAGTCAGAATGCCCAGCTTTTCCTGACGAGACCCTGAGCTGAGGCCCTCGCTCACACCATCCAGTCCCCATTCCTTCTTCCTGAGCGTGGCGTGCAGTGAGGGCCCGCGGGCCCATGTCTGGTCCTGTGTCTGCTGGAAGTGACCCCGGGGGGCCCTCTGCTTCCACCTCTTCACTTTATTATTATTATTATTTTTAAAAGACATATTTTATTGATTTTTTACAGAGAGGAAGAGAGAGGGATAGATGAGATCGATCAGCTGCCTCCTGCACACCCCCCCCCCCCCCCAATGGGGATGTGCCCACAACCAAGGTACATGCCCCTGACCAGAATCGAACCTGGGACCCTTCAGTCCGCAGGCCGATGCTCTATCCACTGAGCCACACCGGTTTCGGTGCCGCGTCCTCACTTCAGAGAGGAGGACTCTGGGACTCAGTGCTGGGGGGACTTGCCCCGGGCCCCACAGGGCCGGCCCGCTGTGCCCGGCGTAGAAACGTGCGCGGACTTCCAGGCCAGGCTCACCCTACACCAGGGGGCCTGAGGGGGAGGGAGCCCTGGTCCCGGGCCCTCAGAGGCAGAGCCGGGTCCGCCCCGGGCGCCAGGCGCGGCCCTGCCCACCCGCAGTTCCTCCCCCGGCGGCGCCCACCGCCCGCGCCCGACTCCGCCGGCGGCGCGCAGGCCGCGGCGCGGGGGGCAGGACGCCGACACGGAGCCGGGCTTCCCCTCGCCGGACCCCTTCGCCTCGGAACGCGGGGGCCCGAGCGCGCGGACGGAGGACCCCAAGGAGAACTGGGGAGCGCCAGCCCGGGAGGCCAGCCCCCTCCGCTCCCCCTCAAGCGGCCGCAGACCTGGGCTAACGCCGGGCACCTGAGGGGGAGCGACGGCGTCGCGCTCCAGTCCAGCTGCCGGGCCTTAGAGGGGCCAGGTTCCCATGGAAACCAGCGGAGGCTCTCGGCGCCTGCGCCGACGCGCTAGGCACTCTGGGAAACGTAGTTCCAGGCCTGGCGCACCGGGTAGCCGAGAACTAACGCGAGATGGCGCCCGAGCGTAGCGGGCGGTTCCGAGTCGCCGGGTTTGCGGCCCCGGCGCCGCCGCGGGCGGGGGAGAGGCCGCGGAGGCCTGAGAGGCGGTTTCTGTCGGCAGCCGCGGCTCTGAGGCGTCTGGGATGCCGGGTGCAGAGACCGGGCGCGTTCAGCTTTGCCTTTGGGAAACCTGCCCTGGCGAGGGGCCGCCCTGGCTGCGCCGCCCGACGGAGGGCGAAGGTTCTAGGCGGGAGCTGGCCCCGGAGGAAGCGGCTGTCCGAGGGGCGTCAGCTCACAGGTGTTCGAGCCTGGGCTGGGCGACAGCGGCTGCTCCTGAGGCCCCTGTGTCCGGGGGAGCAGAGGCCGCCCTGATCCTCCCCCGGAGCTCCCAGCCCTCCGAGCCCGCCTCGGCCTCAGCTGCGAGCTCAGTGCGGGGACCGCCCTCCGGCCTGAGACCTAGAAACCCGGGGTCTGACTCAGTGACTCAGGTCACCGCTCCGGCCTCCGTTTCCTGCCCGGTAAAGCGGCGGTCACGATAAAGCTGCCCTTTCTGCCCTGGGAGTGTTGCAAGGCTCCCGTGAGACGGCGTTGAGGTGCAGGCTGAACCGTCCGTGCGCTGTGCATTGGTGCAACTTCTCCGGAGGAAATGAGGCAACGCCTCTCAACATTGAAAATGCACGCAGCCGTTGCTTCGGCAATTTTAGAAATTGTGGATAGCACGAATGGGGAAAAAACAACAACACATCAACTGAAATGTTCACCATTTAAGTTCACTTAAGTAAATCATGGGTTCCATCCTGTAGAATGTGTGGTTATCCTATGTAATAAAAGGCTAGTATGCAAACTGACCGAACAGCAGAGAGTGGCTGTGATGCTCACTGAACGCAGGAGCTGCCCCCTGGTGGTCAGGGTGCTCCATCGGGGGAGCACCACTCAGCCGGAAGCTGGGCTCATGGCTGCTGTGGAGGTGGGGGCGGAGCCTCTCCAGCCTCCGTGGCAGCACTAAGGATGTCCAACTGACAGCTCAGGCCCACTCCCAGCGCCAAAGTGTCAGTCAGACATCCCCTCAGGGCTCCCAGTCTGTGAGAGGGTCAGGCGGGGCCGAGTGCACGAATTTCACACACCAGGACTCTAGTTTTAAATAAGACAGAGCAGCAGCTCCTTTTGCTCAAATAAATGCTTTTTATTCTTTAAAAATAAATAAAAATAAGGCAGAGCTTGTTATACTGGTGTGCAACTCTTTGTGATATGCAAAACTTTTCAAAGTGAGAATAGTATGTTAACATACAATTCATATTTTTGAAAAGAATACACACAAATATTTGATGACATAAGCACGAATGTCTTTGGAACCTCTCAAGAAGCTGGTAACAGTGGTTGCCTGTGAAAGATTGAAGGATAGGATCTGAGGGACACTTTTAATTTTGTCTTTTTTTAAAAAAACATTTTTTGCCCCTTTAACAATTCGTGAGTTTGTATATAGCGTTCTTAATCATTTGTCTGCATTTTTTATGCAGTTTCCAGTTTTTGTTCTTTTGTGTGCTGAACTCTTACTGCTTTTTAAAAATATATTTTATTGATTTTTTTACAGAGAGGGATAGAGAGTTAGAAACATCGATGAGAGAGAGTCATTGATCAGCTGCCTCTTGCACACCCCTCACTAGGGATGTGCCTGCAACCAAGGTACATGCCCTCGACCGGAATCGAACCCGGGACCTTTCAGTCTGCAGGCCAACGCTCTATCGACTGAGCCAAACCAGTTTCGGCTGAACTCTTACTTCTCAAGAGTCCTCCATAGACTCTAGTGGGCCCACAGCTCTGAGCTCACAGCTGGACGTTCCCAGCACTGTCCCTCCCACCTGCCCCAGGGGAGTGTGGGTGAGCCTCCTGGGTAGCTATAGGGAGACATGCAGTCCCTAGTGTTTGCTCAGCAGGGTGGACCAGCTAAGTGGATCGAGAATCAGATCAAACTTCTCTGTACCCCACCTTATGACCTTTGGCCCGACAGCCACAGACAGGAACAGACAATTCCTCAGAGGCTGAATTCTGTCCGGCATAATGACATGTATGTTAAAATATCCCAGTGGGAGGGGTGCTCAGGGATTTCCTGGCCTCATCCCTCTGTTTTATAGTAACTTACAAGGTACTTCACCTTAAGCGGGAGAGCCAGGGTTAGAAGCCTCCTGTCCCTCAGTGCTCTAGGATTAGCGCACCAGGTTATGGAGAAGAGACTCATTCTTAAAACGAAGCATCAGGCCCTGGCTGGTTTGGCTCAGTGGGTAGATCATCAGCCTGCACACTGAAGGTCCCGGGTTTGATTCCAGCCTCCACTTCATGAGTAACTCCCTTCAGCTGTCCCAACAGAGCAAGCACATACAGTCCAGGTTGCAGGCTCCGTCGCCAGTAGGGGGCGTGCACGAGGCAGCTGATCAATAATTCCCATCATTGATGTTTCTATCTCTCTCTCCCTTACCCTGCCTCTCTGAAATCAATAAAAAAAATATTTAAAAAACCCAAAACAAAACTGGGCATTAGCCAAGACCGGTTTGGCTCAATGGATAGAGCGTTGGCTTGGGGACTGAAAGGTCCCAGGTTCGATTCCGGTCAAGGGCATGTACCTTGGTTGCGGGCATATCCCCAGTGCGGGGTGTGCAAGAGGCAGCTGATCGATGTCTATCTCTCATCTATGTTTCTAACTCTAACTCACTCTCTTCCTCTCTGTACAAAATCAATAAAATATATTTAAAAAAAAAACAAAACAAAAACTGGGCATCAGGTCTCAAATTAATGAAAACATTTGGTGCCAGCTCTACCTGAGGCTTGCTTTGAGGGAATAACCCCCCACTTACCCACCCCAACCAAAGCAGTGTGGCGCAGGCCAGAGGATGTGACCTTGGGAAGAGGGGCGACCAGTGACAACAATGGGGCCACTTCTCGAATGCTGCACCTAAGCAGAAGGAGCCCCTAGGCCAAGGGGGAGGCCCAGCGAGGCTGGCAGGAAAAGGGTGGTTAGGACCCAACGTGTGCCCAAGAACTAGCATCAGGTGTCCAAAAGGAGCCTCGAGGTTCGGAGCAGGCTTGGTCCTGTCCGGGCAGGTGTTGGCAGCCTCCGCCTCCTCATGAGTAACTCCCTCCAGCTGTCCCAGCAGAGCAAGCTCCTCAGGCCCAATGCAGGCTTGTTCCCCGCCGCGCCCCCCCACCCCCACCGAGGGGGCGTGGGCAGCTGGCAGTACCCAGGCCCTGCCCTAGGAGACGGGGAGACCACACTGGCCTCCCTCCTTTCCCATTCTCCCTCCCACCCCACCCCACAGGCACCTCTCAGGACACCAGGGAATGGTGGGGGACTGGAGGAGTAAAAAGAGGCCAGACTCCTTGTGGGACCACAGAAGCAAGGGGCTGACAGCAGATGGCTTCATCATAAAATCAAAAATAATATGAAAATGTCTTTTTTATTTCTAAGTACAAAGTCAGACACTACGAAGACTGGAAAACTATGCAGGACAAAAAGAGGACTCTCTTTGGCCTGGTGCCCTGTGTCCCAGGGCTGTGCCATGGCAGGGAGGTGGGTGTTGGGGGGAGGGGTTGGAAGGGGCAGCAGCAAAAAACCGCAGATGGCTGTAAGGTGTGTGAGGGAGGCCAACCTGCCGGCCCCACCAGAGCGCCCAGCTCTCTGCTCCTCAGAGCCCCCCGGGAGGAAGGGGGCAGAGATGAGGCAGACGGGGTGGGTGAGGGAGGGAGAGGAGGGAGCCTGGGGACTGTTTTATCCCACGGCTGCACGTGTTTCAGGCAGCGGGTGAGAACGCCCCCAGAGCACCCCCATTCTCTCACTCTATCCCCCATGGCAGAGCAAGCGCTGAGCCCTGGACAGTGGACATGGGTCTGAGACTTAAGGCTGAAGAGTCTGAGGCTGTAGTGAAGGGGCCTGGACCCCCTGGGCGGAGCTAAGGAGTGAGACACGCTGCCCGGAGTGAGGTGTGCCCATCCCAGGAGCTGTGTGCAGGGCCTCTGCTAGTGTCTAAGGGGGCGCAGGCACGTGTGAGGCTCAGGCCTCGCCCTCCTCCCCGCTGCTGTCCACGCTGGCCTGCCTCACCACCCTCCTGAGCCTGGGTGTGGAGGAAGCACCAGCCTCCCTCGGTCCCGGCTCCTGCTCCTGCTTTTGCTCCTGCTCCTGCTCCTGGAAGGCCCGGCTCCGGCTGGCCACCAGGGCGGCGCTGTTGAGAGCAACCACAGACTGGCGGGACTTCAGGGCAGGCCAAGACCCCTTGCAGAGCCGCCTGCCTCCCTTGGCCTCAGAGACCTGAAGAACGGGCTGTGGAGGGTCTTCGTCTGAGGTTTCGCTCGAAGAGAAAACCTGGGAGGGGGAAAGGATAAGGAAAAAGAGTCACAGAGCACAGAGCCCGGAAAAGGCTGGGTGCAGAATGTTTGTTGACTGAATACGAAAAAACCGAGCTGCTCATGAGTCACATTTCCCTAGGAGGGAAGACCCCTCAAAGCCCTACTGCCCTTGCTCCTCAGCCCTCACCTGTCTAAGCTTTCTGGCCCCAGAAGCCCTCCCTAGCTTCTCTGCACCTGCCATGTCATCAAGGCCCCTACTTCCTCATCTCGCCCCCTCTGCCTTTTTTTTTTTTTTTTAAATATATTAATTTCGTACAGAGAGGAAGGGAGAGAGAGAGTTAGAAACATCAATGAGAGAGAGAGTCATCGATCAGCTGACTCCTGCACACCCCCCACCGGGGATATGCCCGCAACCAAGGTACATGCCCTTGACCGGAATTGAACCCGGGACCCTTCAGTCCCCAAGCCAACGCTCTATCCATTGAGCCAAACCGGTTTCGGCTCCCTCTGCCTTTTTTGATTTGAGAGATTTGTTGTTCCACTTATTTATGCATTCATTAGTTGATTTTTAAAAATATATATTTTACTGATTTTTTTTACAGAGAGGAAGAGAGAGGGACAGAGAGTTAGAAACATCGATGAGAGAGAATCATCGATCAGCTGCCTCCTGCACACCCCCTCTGAGGATGTGCCTGCAACCAAGGTACATGCCTCTGACCGGAATCGAACCTGGGACCTTTCAGTCCGCAGGCCGACGCTCTATCCACTGAGCCAAACCGGTTTCTGCTCATTAGTTGATTTTTTTTTTAAATATTTCTTTGCTGATTTCAGAGAGGAAGGGAGAGGGAGATCAATGATGAGAGAGAATCACTGAATGGCTGCCTCCTGCACACCCCTGCTGGGGACAGAGCCCAAAATCCTGGCATGTGCCCTTGACCGGAATCGAATCCAAAACCCTTTAGTCTGCAGGCTGATGCTCTATCCACTGAGCCACACCGGCTAGGGCGCATTAGTTGATTCTTGTATGTGTCCTGGCCAGGGACTGAACCCACAACCTTGGTGTGTTGGGACAAGACTCTAACCAACTGAGCTACCCAGCCAGGTGCCCCCTCTGCCTAGACAGTCATTTGTGAAACACATTGCAGGTGCCAGGGCCCTGAGCTGGGAGTGGGGTGAGGACAGCCTGCCTTAAGGACCGCCCACACCCACCCACCGCCATTCCTTCTTCCCCATCCTTCCACACCAGCGCCTCCTCCTCCGGGAGGCTCTCCCCAAACGCCCCCTCTCTGAGATGAGCCCTCCTTCCCTGGGCCAGCCAGGACTTTGCTCGCCTCAGTGCTGTAACCCTCTGCATCTCCTCCTCTGATGTGCTGCCTCTCAGATTTGGGAAGGGCTGCCAAGATCATCTCATCTGCCCCCCTCGAGGGCCAGCAGCCAGAGGTCTAGCCCCTGGCCTGGGGAGGATGCTGACCGCACAGCCGGGCCGCCCTGCCCCTTAGGAAGCAAATCCTTTCGCCAGGAGGAGAGCCGCCTGCAGCCTCCCGCCGGGCTCACTCCCCGGAGCCCGGGTGCCCCGGTCCCACGACGGCTCTCCCGCCCCCTGGAGGCAGCCTCAGCTGCCCTCATTAGCTCCTCTCCGCTCCGAGGGACCAGGTCCCCGTGCTCAGGCCCCCTTGCTCGTCGATCCTGGTCCCTCTCCATCCTCCCGCCACCTGCCCCTCCTCCTGGTCCCAGCCCAGCCTCACCTCCGGCAGGTCCGCGGCCCCGGCCCCGGGGGCGCGCTCCGGCTCCAGCTCCAGCTCCGAGGGCGGCTCCAGGAGGCTGATGGACCGCATGACCCCGCGGAGGTTGATGCGCGGCCGTGGTCCGGGCTCTTCCCTCGGGGACGGCTGGCTCTCCGCCAACCCCGTGGCCAGCACCTCCCCACTGCCCCCCGGTTCCGGCGGGAACAGCGGGGACGGCGCACAGACCCCGGGGGCCAGGGCCTCCTCCGGGGAGGCCCCGCCCGCTTTCTGCTCCCAGACGTGGCTCTGCCGGCTGCGAGGAGACGGGCCCGGTCAGCTCGGAGCGGCGGCGGCATCCCGCCCCGCCCCGCCCCCCGCGCGGTACCGGCCGTCAGGATCCCGCCCCCGCCCCGCCCCGCCCCCCGCGGTACCTGGCCGTCAGGATCCCGCCCCGCCCCGCCCCGCCCCCCGCGGTACCTGGCCGTCAGGATCCCGCCCCGCCCCCCGCGCGGTACCCGGCCGTCAGGATCCCGCCCCGCCCCGCCCCCCGCGCGGTACCCGGCCGTCAGGATCCCGCCCCGCCCCGCCCCCCGCGCGGTACCCGGCCGTCAGGATCCCGCCCCGTCCCGCCCCCCGCGCGGTACCCGGCCGTCAGGATCCCGCCCCGCCCCGCCCCCCGCGCGGTACCTGGCCGTCAGGATCCCGCCCCGCCCCCCGCGCGGTACCGGCCGTCAGGATCCCGCCCCGCCCCCCGCGCGGTACCTGGCCGTCAGCATCCCGCCCCGCCCCGCCCCCCGCGCGGTACCCGGCCGTCAGGATCCCGCCCCGCCCCGCCCCCCGCGCGGTACCCGGCCGGCAGGATCCCGCCCCGCCCCGCCCCGCCCCCCGCGCGGTACCCGGCCGGCAGGATCCCGCCCCGCCCCGCCCCGCCCCCCGCGCGGTACCCGGCCGTCAGGATCCCGCCCCGCCCCCCGCGCGGTACCTGGCCGGCAGGATCCCGCCCCGCCCCCCGCGCGGTACCTGGCCGTCAGGATGCCCTGGTAGGTCTGCAGCTGGCGCAGGAAGCCCGGGTTGGGGCGGGCGATGGGCCGGAGCTCCTGCACGTGGCGCAGGGCCTGCTCCAGGCCCCAGCCGTACTGCTTCATGGCGTACGCCACCACCGTGGCCGCCGAGCGGCTGACGCCCATCTTGCAGTGGACGAGCACCCGGGTGCCCTGCGCTCTGTGGAGGCAGGACGGGTGAGCCCCGGCCCGGCCCCTCGCTGCGAGGGCCCTGCCGTATGGGGGGGGCAGGCAGGGCACAGGGGAGGAGGCTGCCCGGGCACATGGGAGGACACCGGGGAGGACACGGGGAGGACACGGGGGAGGACACGGGGAGGACACGGGGGAGGACACGGGGAGGACACGGGGAGGACACGGGGGAGCACACGGGGGAGGACACGGGGGAGGACACGGGGAGGACACGGGGGAGCACACGGGGAGGACACGGGGGAGCACACGGGGGAGCACACGGGGGAGGACACGGGGAGGACACGGGGGAGCACACGGGGGAGCACACGGGGGAGGACACCGGGGAGCACACGGGGGAGCACACGGGGGAGCACACCGGGGAGCACACGGGGGAGCACACGGGGGAGCACACGGGGGAGCACACGGGGGAGGACACGGGGAGCACACGGGGGAGCACACGGGGGAGCACACGGGGGAGGACACGGGGGAGCACACGGGGGAGCACACGGGGGAGGACACGGGGGAGCACACGGGGAGCACACGGGGGAGCACACCGGGGAGCACACGGGGGAGCACACGGGGGAGGACACGGGGAGGACACGGGGGAGCACACGGGGGAGGACACGGGGAGCACACGGGGGAGCACACGGGGGAGGACACGGGGAGCACACGGGGGAGCACACGGGGGAGGACACGGGGGAGCACATGGGGGAGGACACGGGGGAGCACACGGGGGAGCACACAGGGGAGCACACGGGGGAGGACACGGGGAGGACACGGGGAGGACACGGGGGAGGACACGGGGAGGACACGGGGGAGCACACGGGGGAGGACACGGGGGAGGACACGGGGGAGCACACGGGGGAGCACACAGGGGAGGACACGGGGGAGGACACGGGGGAGCACACGGGGGAGCACACGGGGGAGCACACGGGGGAGGACACGGGGGAGGACACGGGGGAGCACACGGGGGAGCACACGGGCCCAGGCACCGGGGAGGAGGCAGGGGAGAAGCAGCGGGAGGAGGGCGTGGGCCCTGCCGCGGGCGGTGGCGGGGGCTGGGTACGGGGGAGGAGGCAGGGGAGAAGCAGCGGGAGGAGGGTGTGGGCCCTGCCGCGGGCGGTGGCGGGGGCTGGGCACGGACCGGGCGGCCTCCAAGAAGCGGTGCGTCTCCTTCCAGTGCGGCAGCAGCTGGGCGGACTCCTCGTCCCAGAGGCGCACGTTGTGGTAGGTGAAGCGCTCGGGGTAGAAGTTGTCGATCTCCCGGGCCATGTTCAGGATGTGGCTGACCCTGCGGGGGGCGGGCAGCTGCCTGGCCGGGGGCTCAGGTCACCACCGGCCAGGGGACCTGGCGGGCCGGGCGTTCCTGTCTCGTTCTCGGCTCTGAGCCAGGTGGGGCGGCACGGGCACGACGGGAGAGGTGAGGCCGGCAGCCCCGGGCCCATCATGGCACCCCCTGGGCCTGGGTCCCCTCTAGTCTGCAACCTGGGCCTCCGGTTACTCTCAGAAGCCAGTCTGAGAACAGCCGCTGAGAGCAGCTGGTGCTGGGCCCTAACTGGTGGGCGAATGATCGGAACCCACGGGAGCCAGCAGCCGGTGCCCCCGCGAGAGGGGCACCTCCATCCCCCTCACGGCGTGGGGGGGGGGGGGGGGAGAGGGGCCAGGGACCACAGCCAGCCGGCACGGGGCGGTTCTGTTCCGCCCAAGAGCATGCCGAGGGGCACGGCCCGGGCTCGGGCTGGAAGCTGAGTTAGCAGCTGCCAAGGGGAGTCCGGGGGCTTCTGACCAGGCGGCCCCTGAAGGGAGGCCAGGCAAGAGGGGTGACAGGCTACGGGCAGGCTCAAACCCTACCTGTTCCTCTGCAGCTCTTCCAGGTTCGCTGCGTTCCACTCCGAGCCCTGTGGGCAGACAGGGAGAGAAGCGCCATTCTCCCCCGCACCGCACCGGCCGGCCACGGTCTCCGCCACCCCCACCTCTGCCCGCCCCCGGCTCACCAGGTAGAGGTGGGGGAAGATGCGGGAGGCCCGGTCCCGCTGCGCCATGAGCAGCAGCATCTGGTTGTCGATGAAGTCGCGGTACTGCTGGAGGGGGTGCCCCAGGCGCAGCTCCAGGGCCTGGCGGATCTGCGGGCGGGAAGGACGGGACAGGTCCCTGAGCCCCCCTCCCCTCCGGGCCTCTGGGGACAGGCCGTCCATCCGTGCGGGAGAGCTGAGGCCAAGCGCCCGGGCTGGCCGGGGACGGGGGAAAGCTGGGCGGGAAGACTCCGAGGGGAGGAAAGCTGGCTCCCAGCCGGAGGGTTCCTCCACCCCCTCCGAGCCCGGCTTCCTCCCGGCCCCGCACCCTGCCCACCTCTTTGGAAGTGACGCTGTCCAGGTCACTGGTGTCCAACACCTTCCACAGCTCGGCCCGGATGGCCTGCTCCATCTGCTCCTGTTCCGAGGACCTGAGAGCCGAGCCCGTCAGTCAGTCAGTCCGGGGGCCCTTTCCCTGCTTTGCCATGGCACCACCCCACCTCCCCCCGCCCCCCATTTCCTGCCTGCCCTGGACCGACCTGCCAGGCTCGGCGCTGGGGGGCCGCAGAGACTCCAGGTCAGCCATGGCCATCCACTCGTTGAGACAGCTCTGGTCAGAGCTCAGTCTGTCCTGGTAGTGGCTGGCCCAGGTGAGGGCACTGCCCCCTGGCACCAGACCGCTGCCCAGAGCCGCCTCACACGCCTGGTGCAGCACCTGGAGCGTGGCCCTGGGGCAGAGAGAGGCTGGGCGGCGCCGTCCTCCCCGCCTCCCCGCCGGGACCCGCAGCCGGCTCTGAGGAGGGGCCCGCTGAGCCGGCCCGCCGGCTCTTACCACATGGTCTGGATGGAGATCGGCTTGAAGATTCGACTCTGCCCGCCGGACGTCACACTGAAGCCCCTGAGGGAGAGCAGGGAGGTGGAACCCGCTCCGGGCCTGTGACAGAGCCCCTTGGAGGCGCACCCACCGGCCACCTCATGAGGCGGGTCCTCACACCACGTACGCCTTTGAGCTTCAAAATAAGCCCCTTCTGCCAGACCTGGGGCAGCTGAGGCCCAGAGCAGTTAGGTGACCTGCCCAGGACCACACAGTAAGTCTGAGGTCGGGCTGGGAGTAGGCCGGGCCTCAGACACTCGGCCTGGGGACCACAGCAGCTGCCCGGTGCCCCCCACCCCCATCATCTGCACCACATCCTCGCCTCGCCGCTCCTCTCCCCTCCCCCGCCCTCCAGGTGCCCCTCTTACCCATCTCCGTCGAGGTACACCTGGGTGTCACTCCAGAGAGGCAACACCAGGCCCAGGGTGCAGCTGTGGGAGCTGGCGGGACAGGGGGAGGCCGTTGCTCCCCAGCACCCCACTTCCCAGCCCCCCCACTTCCTCTCCCCGCTCCCACCTGCTGTCCGGGAAGTCCACTCCCAGGAGGACCATCTCGTCCTGGCTCTCGCCGTCTCTTGTGGAGACGAGCAGCAGGTAGCGGAGCCGGGGCGGCCGGGCTGCCTCCAGCTGGGCTGCCTGGGGTGGGGGGTGGGGAGACAGAATGCCAAGGTCAGCGTGGCCCCGTGGACCCTGCCCCCCTCCCCGGGATGCACACCGGGCCTAGGGCAGACCTGCTCCCGCCACACCGCCCCCTTCTCCCCAGACAGCAATCCGCGGGCGCGTTCCAGGGGTTCCAACTTTTGAACGTTATGGTCAATAAAACGTTTTGAAAGGTTTTCTTGAAAGGGTGCACGTGTGGGGAGAAGGGGAGCATGAACCCGACAAAGACTGCCCGTGTTTTATTTTTGCCTGGGAAGGAGGTTTCAAACAAACCCTTTCGCTTGCCATTACCACCATTTCATCCAAGAAACGTTTCTCACCAAAGAAATAGGAAAGACGCGATCTCACCTCAAAAGACGGTCCCCGTGGAGTGAACTCAGCTCCACGAAAGACGGACCGCCTCCCTTTCCCTCTGGCTGCAGTGAGAGGGCCCCCAGGCATCCGGGGACCAGGCCTCGCGCTCCCACCTGTGTCCGCCCCCCAGGCCCCCAGCACCGGCTCCTGTGAGCGCTCACGGCTCCCTGAGCCCGGCCTCTGGGCGGCTCGCACTGTTGGGCAGGCCTTGCTGCATTTGCCCAGAAACCCGTCCCTGTGTGGCCCCAGCGCTTGGGTCAGACGGGCCCTACAGGCTCCTGCAGAACAGACCCCGGTCCTCTCCCAGCCCTCAGGCACCTGGAGACAGAGCCTCTCCCTGATAAACCACCCAGGGTGCCCCCTGCCCTCCCCCCACTGCTCCCCAGACATGCACAGCGGCTCCAGGGAGGACTCTCCCCCCCAGAGGGCCCTCACCAGGCGGATGTCGTCCTGCGGCCTCAGCAGCTCCACCATGAGGCGGAGGTGCTGACTCTGCTCCTGCTTCTGGGGGCTCTGGGGCCCATGCCCGCTGTCCGTCTGGTCCCCGCCGAGCTGCTCTTCCCCCGAGGGCTCCCCCGAGGGCCGAGGGCTGGGCTCCGAGGCCTCCTCACCGTCCCCTCCGTCCTGCAGCCCCAGCACCGCCCCATGCAGCACCGCGAAGCTCTGCCTGGTGGGGCGAGGAAACGTGCCGGCCGGTTGTCCCTCTCAGGACAGAGGCCCCTCAGATCCCCCCGAGGGCCCTCAAAACAGGAGTGGAGCCCTGGTGGGTGTGGCTCAGAGGATAGAGCGTCGGCCTGCGGACTGAAGGGTCCCTGGTTCGATTCCGGTCAGGGGCATGTACCTTGGCTGCGGGCACATCCCCGGTGGGGGGTGTGCAGGAGGCAGCTGATCGACGTTTCTCTCTCATCGATGTTTCTGACTCTCTATCCCTCTCCCTCCTGTGTGTGAAAAATCAATGAAACATATCTAAATAAATAAAACAGGTGTTGGGCCCCACCGGCAGCGCCAGCAGGTGTGCAGTGTGGAGGCCTGGGAACTGAGTTTCCAGCGTGGGCCACCACCCTCGGAGCATTGCTCCCTCTTTCTTCCCACCCGCCTAGCTCACGGGCCCTGGACGCCGAACGGGGGCCAGGGGTCCTCAGGCCCTGCAGGCCCGTCTTGCCCTACAGCCAAGGTCTGGCCTAACGGGCGGAGGGCCCCAAATGATCGGGGGGAGATGAAGGCAAAGGCAGCCAGCTTGGGCGCGAGCCAGCCCTGCCCACGGCGGCTGGCTGTCTGCCAGCCCTCCGGGCGGCCGCGGCCGGTGCCCATCAGCCCAGGTGCTCCATCAGCATCCGCTCCCTGCGCTCCGACGGAGGCCTGTGGGGGGGGGAGTGCTCACCTTCGCTGGAGCCGGCTTCTCCGCCTGGAGGCCTGGTCCTGCTGGGAAAGCAGCGACCCAGGCAGGGTTAGGGCGTGCGGGGGGGGGGGGGGGGGGAATTCCCCCCCAGGTGGAACCAGCAGACCCCGGGCAGGGTTAGGGCGTGCGGGGGGGGGGGGGGGGGAATTCCCCCCCAGGTGGAACCAGAAAATGTGCCAGGTACTCCCCACCCCAGTCTGCACCACCGGAGGCACCAGGGGTCCAGCCCGGGGCCAGGCAGCAGCGGGGTGAGGGCGGGTGGGGTGCTGGAGTTTGGCCCACATCTGGGCCACGAAGCGGGTAGGGCCTCACTGGCTGGTCTGGCGCTCAGAGCTCTGCGCCTTACCTTGTCAGAGTTCTGGAGCCTCAAGACCCTCCCCTGCAGCTGAGCCCTGGATCCTACCCCCCCCCCCCACTCTGCGGAGCCCTGAGTCCTCCCCCCCCACCTGCAGCTGAGCCCTGGGTCCTCCCCCCCCACCTACAGCTGAGCCCTGAGTCCTCCCCCCCCCACCTGCAGAGACCTGAATCCTCCACCCCACCTGCAGCTGAGCCCTGGATCCTCCCCCCCCCCACCTGCAGCTGAGCCCTGGGTCCTCCCCCCCACCTGCAGCTGAGCCCTGGGTCCTCCCCCCCCACCTGCAGCTGAGCCCTGGGTCCTCCCCCCCCACCTGCAGCTGAGCCCTGGGTCCTCCCCCCCACCTGCAGCTGAGCCCCGGCCCCCCCCTCCCCGCACCTCAGCCTGGAAGGGAGGCTGCCGGCGGGCAGCCAGCTCCGGGGGCGGGACCAGCCAAGCCGGACTCACCGGGGGCCCCACCGGCGTGGAGCAGCCGCTGGCGGGGGGCGAGCGGCTGACGGTGACCAGGGCCATGGGGTCGGCGGGAGCACCTGGCGGCGCGGGCACAGACCTCCCGGCGCACGGACGGCCCTGCCCGGCGGGACCAGGAAGGAGACGGAGCCGCCCGGGCCTGGCACCTCCTCGGGGCGGCCCTTAAAGGGCCAGCGCCGTCCGGCCGCTGCGCAGCCCGCACCGCAGGCCGCCCGCCCCGCCCTCGGCCTCCCGCCGGCCGGTCCCGCCTCCGAAGCACGTTAAGGAGGAGCCGGGGCGGGGCGGGCGCAGGTGAGGTGGCCGGACCCGGAGGGCGAGGGCTGGTCCTCCTCCCCGGAGCACCCAGCCCGCCTCCCGCCCCGGCCCCCGCCCCGGCACCGGCCCGCCTCCCGCCCCGGCCCCCGCCCCGGCCCCGGCCCCGGCCCCCGGCCCCGCCCCGGCCCCGGCCCCCGGCCCCCCGGCCCCGGCCCGGCCCCCGGCCCCGTCCCGGCCCGGCCCCCGTCCCGACCCTGGACCCCGGCCCCCCCCCCCCGCCCCGGCCCCCGCCCCGGCCCGGCCCCCGGCCCCCGGCCCCGTCCCGTCCCGGCCCCCGTCCCGACCCCGGACCCCGGCCCCCCCGCCCCGGACCCCGCCCCGCCCCGACCCCGGACCCCGGCCCCCCCCGCCCCGGCCCCGCCCCCGGCCCCCGCCCCCGGCCCCCGCCCCGCCCAGCCGGGCCGCTGGACTCTGCTTCGGCCTCAAAGTCCTATGAGCAGAGGTGGGTCCGGGAAGGCGGGAACGGGGAGCACAGGCTTAGAGGACCAGACAGGGCGGGGCACCCCAAACCTCTCTCCGGCTGGCGGACCCTCTGCTCCCCCTGTGGGTCCCCGGAGACACGCGGGGGTGGGGGGTTCGGGCCGCCTGTAGGGGCGGGTGGCCGAGCGGGTCCGCGGGGGGACTCCATGGCCGGGCCGCCTGGAGGGGGGGGCTGAGCGGGTCCAGGGGGGAGGGGGGAGGGCCGCCTGGAGGGGGGGGCGGAGCGGATCCAGGGGGGTGGGGGTCGGGCCGCCTGGAGGGGGGGGGCTGAGCGGGTCCAGGGGGGATGGGGGGAGGGCCGCCTGGAGGGGGGGACTGAGCGGGTCCAGGGGGGAGGGGGGAGGGCCGCCTGGAGGGGGGGTGGCTGAGCGGGTCCAGGGGGGAGGGGGGGAGGGCCGCCTGGAGGGGGGGGCTGAGCGGGTCCAGGGGGGATGGGGGGAGGGCCGCCTGGAGGGGGGGGCTGAGCGGGTCCAGGGGGGAGGGGGGAGGGCCGCCTGGAGGGGGGGTGGCTGAGCGGGTCCGGGGGGGGAGGGGGGGAGGGCCGCCTGGAGGGGGGGGCTGAGCGGGTCCAGGGGGGAGGGGGTCGGGCCGCCTGGAGGGGGGGGGGGGCTGAGCGGGTCCGCGGGGGACTCCATGGCCGGCCAGTCAGCAGGGGCCGGCGGTGCAGGCTCTGGCTGTGAGGGTCTGAGGGCTCCGTGTCCCCCTCCTGGCGGCACAGGAGTGGGTCCCGGGGAAGCCAGACCGGGGGCCGGAGCACCTGGGTCTGGGAGGTGGCACAGGCTCCGGGGAATTGGTTTTTGTGAAGCACCAACTACTAGACACACGCTGGCTCCTTCCCCCCCACCCCGTTCCCCCCGCCCCCCAGCTCCCCCCGCCTCCCGGCTCCCTCCTAGCTCCGCCCCCCTGGCTCCTACCCCCGCTCCCCCCTCCCGGCTCCTCCCCCCTCCCAGCTCCACCCCCCCAGCTCCCTCCCCCCCCCTCCCGGCTCCCCCCCAGCTCCCTCCCTCCCTCCCAGCTCCCCCCCCCAGCTCCCTCCCCCCCTCCGGCTCCCCCCCAGCTCCCTCCCTCCCTCCCAGCTCCACCCCCCCCAGCTCCCTCCCCCCCTCCGGCTCCCCCCCTCCCGGCAGCCCTGGGGGAGCAGTGGTCTCCTCAGGCTCAGAGGCTGAGGGGGCGTGGCCAAGACGTGACGCCATCACCCAGGTGTGACGCCATCACCCAGTGTCTCCCCGCGGCTTCCACCCAACGGAGCAGAGCACGCGGCCGCCGAAGGTTCTTTATTTCCATCTGGGCTCCAGGCCCCGGCCTCAGCGGCAGGCCGTTCATAAATAAATAAGTTACAAAAGCGGGGGTGGGGGGGCCTGGACAGCCCCCCGGCCGCAGTCCGGCTCAGTGTTCCGTGAGAGACAGCCGCAGGATGCGCTGCAGGTCCTCCTCCTCCTGCTGCCCCCGCCGCTCCCGCTCCTCCTGCTCCCGGGAGGACAGCTCCAGGGCCAGGCGCAGCTGCTCCTCGAAGCTGGGGGCGGCGGGGGCGGGGGGCGCGCTGCGAGGGGCCCCCGGGCCCCGGGGCTCGGTGGACGGGTGCAGGCTTTCCTGGAGGGCCCTTCGGGGAGGCGAGAGGGAGAGCGGGCAGGTGAGCCGCAGCCGGGGAGGCCCGGGCCGGACGGGGCTTTGGGGGACACGGACAGGACAGGGTGGCTGGGTCCTGGGGCCAGAGCCATCCCACAGGCGCCTCCGGTGCCGGGAGGGACGCTGAGGGAAGGCGATCCTGGGACAAGCACCTGCCTGATCCCACCCCGCCGGCCAGGGACCCCGTGGCCCTGAGGGGGGCAGGGCTGCGACGTGGGCTAGGAGGTCCGGGAGGACTCACCGCTCCAACTGAAGCTGCTCCTCGTAGGCCATGGCTCGGGGGGGAGGGCGGGTGCCAGGCCTGGTGTTGGTCAGGGCTTCCCAGACAGTCACCTGCAGCGGCCAAAGCCCAGCACTGTCACCTCTGCCACCCCCCCTGCCCACACCCTGCCCCGCCCGCCCCTGCCCATCCCCTGCCTCACCCGCCCGCCCGCCCCTGCTCGGCCCCGGTGCCCCCCACCCCGCCCGCCTGCACCTGCTTGGCCCCGGTGCCCCCTGCCCCTGCCCGCCCGCACCTGCTCGGCCCCGGTGCCCCCCGCCCCGCCCGCCCGCCCGCACCTGCTCAGCCCCGGCGCCCGCCTGCAGCAGGCTCTGCTGGATGGCGAACTGCAGCAGGTCGTCGTCCTCGTCCCGGAGGGGCTCGCTGCGCTCCGCGCCCAGCACGCTGTACCCCTCGGGCACCTCGAACACCGCGGGGTCCACCTCGCACGGGAAAGGGCTCCCTGGGGGGAGGGGGCCACGCTCAGCCCTGGGGCTCCCAACGCCAGCAAGGCCTCCGCCCCCACGGCGGGCACGCCGGAACCGGGCACGGCGGTACTGAGGCGGGCACGGCGGTACCCAGGCGGGCACACCGGAACCTGGCACGGCGGTACCCAGGCAGGCACGGCTGTACCGAGGCGGGCACGACGGTACCGAGGCGGGCACGACGGTACCGAGGCGGGCACGCCGGAACCAGGCACCGCGGTACCGAGGCGGGCACAGCGGTACCCAGGCGGGCACGGCGGTACCCAGGCGGGCACGGCTGTACCGAGGCGGGCACGCCGGAACCGGGCACCGCGGTACCGAGGCAGGCACGGCAGTACCCAGGTGGGCACAGCGGTACCCAGGCGGGCACGGCGGTACCTGAGGCGGGCACGGCGGTACCCAGACGGGCACAGCGGTACCCAGGCGGGCACAGCGGTACCCAGGCGGGCACGGCTGTACCGAGGTGGGCACGCCGGAACCGGGCACCGCGGTACCGAGGCAGGCACGGCAGTACCCAGGCGGGCACGGCGGTACCTGAGGCGGGCACGGCGGAGGCGGGCACCCACACTGAGCTCAGGGGCTCGTCACAGCCGCACAGGTTGCCAAAGGTGATGCGGGCGTTGAGCACGTGGAAAAGGGGGATCTCTGCGGGGAGAAAGCCGAGCCTGAGCCGCCTGGCCATACGCTGGCGACCGGACGTCCGATTTTTAACAATTTGTCCTGCGGCATTTTTAAAAAGTCCAAAAATTGGGACTTTTTTAAAACACCGCGGGTCGCGGGACAAATTGTTAGAAATCAGGACTGTCCCGCTGAAACCGGTGTGGCTCAGTGGATAGAGCCTGCGGACTGAAAGGTCCCGGGTTCCATTCCGGTCAAGGGCATGTACCTTGGTGGCAGGCACATCCCCAGTGGGAGGTGTGCAAGAGGCAGCTGGTCGATGATTCTCTCTCATCGATGTTTCTAATTCTCTATCCCTCTCTCTTCCTCTCTGTAAAAAATCAATAAAAATATTAAAAAAGAAAACAGGACTGTCCTGCCAAAAGTGGGACGTCTGGTCGCCTTACTCTATGCCCCCCCGTGCCTGGCCCCGGGGCCACGTCCCCCGCCCCCGGAGCGGCCGAGGCCTCCGGTGCCCCCCCTCACCGATCTTGACCGGGAAGCCCGGGGGCAGGCGCAGGGTGATGAAGTCCCGCAGCTTGGCGAAGTGTGCGTTGCTGATGGCCATCAGGTCGATGATGGGGGTCACCTGGTCCCCCAGGGACAGCGGGTGCTCCTCGCTCAGCCACAGCGTCGCCTTGAATCTGCCGGCCAACCACGGGCGTGGGCCAAGGAACCTCTGGTGGCCCCTCTCCCAGGGGCCACCCACTCCGGACCCTGCCTCTGCCTGCCTCTGCCTGCCTCTGCCTGCCTCTGCCTGGCCTCTGCCTGCCTCTGCCTGGCCTCTGCCTGCCTCTGCCTGCCTCTGCCTGCCTCTGCCTGGCCTCTGCCTGCCTCTGCCTGCCTCTGCCTACCTCTGCCTGCCTCTGCCTGGCCTCTGCCTGCCTCTGCCTGGCCTCTGCCTGCCTCTGCCTGCCTCTGCCGGCCTCTGCCGGCCTCTGCCGGCCTCTGCCTGGCCTCTGCCGGCCTCTGCCTGGCCTCTGCCTGCCTCTGCCTGCCTCTGCCTGCCTCTGCCTGGCCTCTGCCTGCCTCTGCCTGCCTCTGCCTGCCTCTGCCTGGCCTCTGCCTGCCTCTGCCGGCCTCTGCCTGCCTCTGCCTGGCCTCTGCCTGCCTCTGCCTGCCTCTGCCTACCTCTGCCTGCCTCTGCCTGCCTCTGCCTGGCCTCTGCCTGCCTCTGCCTGCCTCTGCCTGCCTCTGCCTGGCCTCTGCCTGCCTCTGCCTGCCTCTGCCTGCCTCTGCCTGCCTCTGCCTGGCCTGGGCGCCCTCTCCTCCCTCCGCTGCCCCCGCCTGCCTCCCCAGGAGCTTGTGATCTGGTCCTGTGGCCCGGGCCCAGGCTGGAGCCGATGGCAGTTTGTGCCAGCTCAACGCAGCAGCGTGAGGGCAAGGCGGGGCTGCCGGCTTCCATCTACGGGCCTGACCGCTCCTCACCCACAGCTGGCCAGCACAGCCCCAGGCCAGGGTGCCCGGCTCAGTGCACTGGGCAGCTGAGAGGTTCCTGGGACAGTGCTGGGCCCATCGTAAGCTCCTGTCACGGCTCATCAGACCCTCCCAGTGCCCACGTGTGACCTCTGTTCCCGAGAGGCCGGACTCTGCGAGAGGAAGACAGTGTGTGTGTGTGTGAGTGTGTGTGGCGGGAGTCTGTGAGAGCTCAGGGGCCAGCAGGTCCCTTCACTGGAGGGAGTCCCACCTTGCCCCAGCCTCACCTCTGCACTTTGCTGGACATCTCAATGGGGCGGCCGATGTTCCGTGACTCCAGGCTGAAGTTGGGGTCAAAGTACTCATCGGGGGAAATGGCTGTGGGGTTGGTGGGGCTGGCTGCCTGCTGCACAGGAACCTGGGGGGCCCAGGACCCCGCTTAGCGCTCAGGACGGCACCTGCCTGGCCCGGCCCCGGGCCCCAGCAGCCCCCCGCCCCCCAGCCCCGGCTCACCCCGTTGTGGGAGGAGTGCTGCTGGGCCATCCCGAGGAAGGACTGGAACGGAGTCTTCCCCCCTGAGGAGAAGCGGGAGCCCGTGAAGGGACCTTAGGCCACTGCCCCCCCTCCCCCCCTGGGAGCCTCCTGTCAAGTGGAAGACGGAGCAGACGGGGTGGGGTGACCCCGCAGCTTGTCCCAGACACTCTGGCCCCCTGGACCGGGTGGCCCCGCACAGGGTGGGCTGGGCAGCGGTAGGCGCACCTGGGTTTACCTTTGCTCCTGGACTTGTCCTGATCGGAGAGGTGCTCCGTGCGTGTGCGCGTCACCAGCTCCACGTTGACGGCACTGTACACCTGGGGAGCAGGGGGTGACGGGGGAGCTGGGGGCTCAGGGCCTGTTCCCACACTCAACCTCACCAGCACGGGACCCAATCCTGTCCCCGGGAACAGGAACGCTCGCTCCCCACAGTGGAGGGAGGGAGGGCGGGTCTAAACCCTGGGCAGTCACAGTGACAGGAACATGTCTGCTTTCATCTCAGTGCCGTGGGGGGGGCCCGGGCCGCACAGGGCTCCCAGCCCCGGCTCCTCTGCCTCGGCCTCCAGGGGTGGGCGAGGAGGCGGAGTGGAGCCCTGGGCCCTGTCCTCCCCCAGCCCCCACCACCAGCCTCGCCTGCCTTGGCCTCGTAGCCGCTGACGGTTTCCATCTTCTCAGAGCGCCAGCCCCAGATGCCGCACTTGTTCCTGAAACAGACAGACAGGAGTCCCTGAGGCCCCGCACCCCCTGCCCTGGCCGAAGCCTTCCCTTCCTGGCTCCCTCCAATCAGCTTCTCACTGCGAAGCGTGCGGGGCTGGAGGGGGACGCCCGGGCGGCTGGGACTGGGGACAAGGCCCGGGGACCGGAACGCGCTGAGGCACTGCTGACTCCGTCAGGGGTGGTAACAGTGCAGGGCTGGGTTTAAAAGCATCCTCGCGCGTTAGAGTCACGTGCACAGGCGTTTACTGGTGGAATGACATGGCATCTGGGATGCACTTCCAAACGGTCCAGGGAAAAAGAGAAAAGGCGAGGAAGGATAGATTTGACAAGACGGGCAAGATGTTCAATAAACGTTGAATTTATTGAATATCATACTATTTTGTTGAATATAATACTATTCTCTCTTCTTTCATAAATGTTTGAAATTTTCCATGATAAAAAGTTGGAAATAAAAGTATTTCTCATTCAACAATAATAGCTGGAGACTTCAATATCTCCCTTTCAATGATGGGGAGAACAGGGCAGAAGGTCAACAAGGAAACAGCCGATCTGAACAACACCATAAACTAGACTTCACCGGCTTCCTTCGAACTCCCCACCCAACAGAACACACGTGCTTCCGGAATGCACGGGGACTGGCCTGCAGGACAGACCAGATGCCAGGCCATCAAAGAAGCCGCAATAAAACGCAAAGAACAGACACCACAGTGTGTGTCCTCCCGTCACAGGGGAATGAAACTAGAATTCAATAACAGACAAAAGATTTGGGAAACTCACAGACATATGGAAAGCAAACAACACACTCCCAAATAACCAAAGGATTAAAGAATAAATCAAAAGGAAAATCAGGAAATACTTTGAGATGAATGGAAATGAAAACACAACATATCAAAACTTATGGAACATAGTTAAAGTAGAGCTTAGAGGGAAATTCTTAAATGACTGCATTAAGAAAGAAGAGCCCTAACCAGTTTGGCTCAGTGGATAGAGCATCGGCCCACGGACTCAAGGGTCCCAGGTTCGATTCCGGGCAAGGGCATGTTCCTTGGTTGCGGGCACATCCCCAGTGGGGGGCGTGCAGGAGGCAGCTGGTCGATGTTTTTCTCTCATCCATGTTTCTGACTCTATCCCTCTCCCTTCCTCTCTGTAAAAAATCAATTAAAAAATATTTTTTAAAAAAGTGAACAGAACCCACGGGATAGGAGAAAATATTTGCAAATCATGTATCTGATAAGGGACTTACCTAGAATGTCTAGAATTTATAAAAAGAACTCTTACAACTAAATGATAAAAAGATAACCCAACTTTTTAAATGTGCAAGGAACCTGAAGAGACAGGTCTCCAAAGAAGAAATACAAATGGCCCAAAAGCACATGAAAAGCTGCTCAACGTCACTCGTCCTTAGGGGAATGCAAATAGAGCCGCAGGGAGATGCTGCTCCACACCCAATAGGATGTCACAATCCAGAACAAGTAAGTGAGCAGGGAGCGTTAAGTGAGGACGCGGAGCAATGAGAACCCTCATGCACCACCGGCAGGAGCAGAAAACGCTAGTCCCTCTGGTAGGCAGCCTGGCAGTTCTCCAGCTACACATCCAGTTACCACATGACCCCGCAGATCTACTCCTAGGTATGTATGCCCAACGGAAATGAAAACATATGTCCCCCAAACATCTGTGCACTACTCTTCAGAGCAGCATTCTTCATAAGAGGCAAAAGGTAGAAAGAATCAGAATGTCAATGGACGAATGACTAAACAAAACGTGGTATATTCACACAACCTAGGCAGCCATAGAAAACGATGATGCAGCTGGATGCTACAACTAGGATGAATCTTGAAGACATTATGCTACAGGAAAGAAGCCAGTTACAAAAGACTACATACTACCCTAGCTGGTTTGGCTCAGTGGTTTGAGCATCAGCCTGCAGACTGAAGGGTCCCAGGTTCAATTCCGATCAAGGGCAGATGCCAGGGTTGTGGGCTCGGTCCCCAGTGTGGGGTGTGCAGGAGGCAGCTGATTGATGATTCTCTCTTCACTGATGTTTCTCTCTCTCCCTCTCCTTTCCTCTCTGAAGTCAATAAAATTTTATTTTATTTTTTATTTAAAAAATACATTTTATTGATTTTTTACAGAGAGGAAGAGAGAGGGATAGAAAGTTAGAAACATCGATGAGAGAGAAACATCAATCAGCTGCCTCCTGCACACCCCCCACAGGGGATGTGCCTGCAACCAAGGTAAACGCCCTTGACTGGAATCGAACCCGGGACCCTTCAGTCCGCAGGCCGATGCTCTATCCACTGAGCCAAACCGGTTGTGGCTTTATTTATTTTTTAAAAAAAGAAAAAGCAACATATCATAGGAAATGCCCAGGATAGGCAAATCTATAAAGATCAGTAGTTGCTTAGCGCTGGGGGAGGGAAAAGGGAATGGAAATTGAAAGATACAGGGTTTCTTTCTGAGATGATAAATGTCCGGAAATGAGCAGTGGTGATGGTGCATACCTGTGAACGCACTAGAAACCACTGAATTGTACACTGAGAGAGATGAGCTGGATGGTGTATGACAAGTGCATCCCAGTGAAACGGTTTGGTTTTTCTTTTAGGTGATTCTGAAGTCTGTTGCTGGAACTGGGGCATATGTTGGCACAGAAACACACGCTGGCGGGAAGGGTCAGGCTCCTCGGCTGCCCACAAAGGCCTCTGGCCCAGGCACAGCTCTGCTCCCGAGGAGCCAACTCTCGCGCCAACAGCTGTCCTGGACCACAGCCCCAGTCCTTGTTTTGATGGGAAAATATGCGAGGTTCGGAGTAAAAAAAACTGGGGACACCCTGACCTGGTCTCTTCCCCAGGAAGCCAGCTGCCAGGACAGACAAACAGGTGCAGGCTGGAAGTTGCCACAGGATGCTGAGGTGGCCAATCTTCGGGGGGCACTGGGCCTTCAGTGACACCCCTAACCCCCACCCCCCCCACCCCCGCAATCTGAGCAGCCTCCGCAAGTGGCTCAGCCTCCCAGAGACCTGCACCCGGAGCCTGGAGGGCAGCGCCTGCCGTGCGGCCAGACCCCAACCGACCTCTCAAAAGCCACGTTGCGGGTGTCCAGGTGGGTGGAGACGATGGGCGAGGTGAGGCGGCTGGCCACGTGCTCCTCACTGGGCCGCATGGCGGCCAGCAGCACGTCCGGCTCCGGCGGGGCCAGCCCCAGCATCTCCGTGTGGACCACCTGCCGGTCATGGTCCACTTCCATCACCAGGGCGCCGGCCTCTGCCAGCCGGCGGGGGTGAGAGGGGAGCGCATCAGTGCCAGGCCGAAGGCGATGCCCTCAGCCACCTGCTGCTCAGGGTGGCCTCAGCCCTGGGAGCCCGCCCCCAGACTCCATGTCCACCTCTGAGAGCGGGAAGCAAGGACGGCCGGTCTCCACAGGCCCCAGGAGAAGCCCCGAGCCCGCGGCGAGTCCCCGAGCTCACCCTGGCCCTTGAAGATGAAGCTCCTCCGGCCGCGCTGCCAGCTCATGTGCTCGAAGCCCAGCAGGCTGGTGTCCACCCGCAGGCTCTCGCCCCGCTTCCACACCCGGTACACGTCGCTCGGGCACATCTTGGACACGAGGGGCACTGCAGGGGCACTGAGGTCACCAGGGTTCGTTCCCCGAGGTCCCACCGGGCCCCTCGGCGCCGAGCAGCCCCCACTCACCCCAGCTGTGAACTCTCTCTTCATCCCCACTCACCCCAGCTGTGAACCCCCACTTCATCCCCACTCACCCAGCTGTGAACCCCCACTTCATCCCCACTCACCCCAGCTGTGAACCCCCACTTCATCCCCACTCACCCCAGCTGTGAACCCCCACTTCATCCCCACTCACCCCAGCTGTGAACCCCCACTTCATCCCCACTCACCCCAGCTGTGAACCCCACCCAGCTGTGAACCCCCACTTCATCCCCACTCACCCCAGCTGTGAACCCCCACTTCATCCCCACTCACCCCAGCTGTGAACCCCCACTTCATCCCCACTCACCCCAGCTGTGAACCCCCACTTCATCCCCACTCACCCCAGCTGTGAACCCCCACTTCATCCCCACTCACCCCAGCTGTGAACCCCCACTTCATCCCCACTCACCCCAGCTGTGAACCCCCACTTCATCCCCACTCACCCCAGCTGTGAACCCCCACTTCATCCCCACTCACCCCAGCTGTGAACCCCCACTTCATCCCCCCTCCCCCCAGCTGTGAACCCCCACTTCATCCCCACTCACCCCAGCTGTGAACCCCCACTTCATCCCCCCTCACCCCAGCTGTGAACCCCCACTTCATCCCCCCTCACCCCAGCTGTGAACCCCCACTTCATCCCCACTCACCCCAGCTGTGAACCCCCACTTCATCCCCACTCACCCCAGCTGTGAACCCCCACTTCATCCCCACTCACCCCAGCTGTGAACCCCCACTTCATCCCCACTCACCCCAGCTGTGAACCCCCACTCATCCCCCACCCAGCGGTGAACCCCACTTCATCCCCACTCACCCCAGCTGTGAACCCCCACTTCATCCCCACTCACCCCAGCTGTGAACCCCCACTTCATCCCCACTCACCCCAGCTGTGAACCCCCACTTCATCCCCACTCACCCCAGCTGGTGAACCCCCACTTCACCCCCACTCACCCCAGCTGTGAACCCCCACTTCATCCCCACTCACCCCAGCTGTGAACCCCCACTTCATCCCCACTCACCCCAGCTGGTGAACCCCCACTTCACCCCCACTCACCCCAGCTGTGAACCCCCACTTCATCCCCACTCACCCCAGCTGGTGAACTCCCACTTCATCTCCACGTAGAAGTCCGGGGCCTGGGCAGAGCGGAGCACCGGTCAGGCCCTGCCTGGTGCTGGGGCCAGCGGCCCGGCCGCTCCTGGGAGCCGAGCCCTTCAGCTTGGGGACATCCCGATGCGTTGCCATGGCCCTGGGTGCCCCTATCACTACCCCCCCCCCCCCGAGAAAGGTGGCCAAGGGGTGCCCTAAAGGCCTTCAGCAATCAAACCGTAAGATCTGAGGGCCCTCCTCAACCTGGCTGCCGCGTGCTGGGGCCCCCAGGGAGCTCCTGACTGTTCTGGCCCCCAGAAGCCTCATCTGCAGCCGGAGCACAAGGACCGCTCTGGGCCTGCCCCGGGATGGGGGAAGGAGGTAGTGTGTTTGGAGAGGGCAGACAGCCTTCCAGGCAGTTGGTGAGACCCTCCCTCCCCAGAGCCTGCCTCCACCGGGAGCCCGGCCCGAAGCCCCTGGGGTGCCTCCACCGGGAGCCCGGCCTGAAGGCCCTGGGGTGCCACCGGGAGCCCGGCCTGAAGGCCCTGGGGTGCCTCCACCGGGAGCCCGGCCTGAAGGCCCTGGGGTGCCTCCGGGAGCCCGGCCTGAAGGCCCTGGGGTGCCTCCACCGGGAGCCCGGCCTGAAGGCCCTGGGGTGCCAGCGGAGAGCCCGGCCTGAAGGCCCTGGGGTGCCAGCGGAGAGCCCGGCCTGAAGGCCCTGGGGTGCCACCGGGAGCCCGGCCTGAAGGCCCTGGGGTGCCGCCACCGGGAGCCCGGCCTGAAGGCCCTGGGGTGCCTCCGGGAGCCCGGCCTGAAGGCCCTGGGGTGCCTCCACCGGGAGCCTGGCCTGAAGGCCCTGGGGTGCCACCGGGAGCCCGGCCTGAAGGCCCTGGGGTGCCTCCACCGGGAGCCCGGCCTGAAGGCCCTGGGGTGCCAGCGGAGAGCCCGGCCTGAAGGCCCTGGGATGCCTCCGGGAGCCCGGCCTGAAGGCCCTGGGGTGCCTCCGGGAGCCCGGCCTGAAGGCCCTGGGGTGCCACCGGGAGCCTGGCCTGAAGGCCCTGGGGTGCCTCCACCGGGAGCCTGGCCTGAAGGCCCTGGGGTGCCGCCACCGGGAGCCCGGCCTGAAGGCCCTGGGGTGCCTGGCCAGCGGAGAGCCTCCACCCCGGTGAGCGCTTTCCTTCGGGGCCCGCTCTTGTCCCTGCGGCCCCTCTCCTCGCTGACCCCGGGCTGGGTCCCCAGAGAGGGGCTGGGGGTGAGGGCAGTGTGGGGCGGGAGGGGCCGGGGAGAGGTCAATGGGGGGGACACATATATAATACTTTAAACAATAAAGAATTGAAATAAAAATAATAGAGCTATCGATAAAAAGAGAGAGGGGCGGGGACTTCACCGCAGTGTGGGGAAAGCATGCTGCCCGGGCTGGTGCCCTTCCGAGGCCGGGCCAGGCACGGGGACCAGCGGGACCGCCCCGGCCTTGGCTCCCGCCCTCGCACCGGCCGCCCTCCGTGCCCGGTACCTGGCGGAGTTTGTTGAGCAGCTCCGGGATGCCCGCCAGCCTCTGCCTGGCCCTCTGGTAGTCCCGGTACTGCAGCACCACCTGCACCAGCTCCGGGTCCCCCGTGCTCACCGCCTCCTGCAGGACTGGGGTCACCGCGCGGCTGAGGGGTGCCCTCCGGGCGGCCCGGCCTGGTTGCCCGCCAGCCCGATGCCACCCTCCGTACCTGCCCAGCCCCGGCTGCTCTCTCTGCCCACGTTGGCGTTGTGGCGGAGGAGGACTCGCACGGACTCGAGGTTCCCCAGGGACACGGCCAGCTCCAGGGGGGTGCGGCCCCGCGGGTCCTCCTGCTCGATGTCGTGCTGGGGGAGACGGACCCTCAGCCCGGGGCGCGGAGGGCGAGGGGCGGCCAGAGGCCGCGGGCTGGGCAGGCGGAGGCCTGGGCAGTGAGGCGGCGGGGGGTGGGGGGCGCCCCTCGTTGGCCCTGAGGGAGGGCGAGGGCAGGTGGGCAGGGCCCGCCGCCTCCGGGGCTTTGCGGGGACAGGGCTGGGCCCAGTGCGGGCCTGGCCGGGCTGTCAGGGACCGGGGCCGGGAGTCCTCTCGGCCCGGCTCGGGCGGCCGGGAGGTCGGGCTGGTGCAGCGAGAAGCGGGGAGGCGGGAGGCTCCCAGCGGCCGGGGGCGGCGGGCCGGGCGGGGCCGAGCCTCGGAGGGAGGCCGGGCTCTGGGCGCGGGCCCGGCGCCGGCGGCTCACCTGGCGGCTGTGCAGCGCGGCCTCCAGCTCGCGGTGCCGGTTCGCCCAGACGAGCCGGTGCAGCGGGAAGGTGGGGCCCGGGCCGGCCATGCTGGGCCTCAGCGCCGCATCCCGGGCGGCGGGCGTGGCGAGGGCGGCCCCGCGGCCTGTGCCTGGGCCTGGCGCGGCCCCGCCTCGGTCCTCCCGCCCGGCTACACCCCCGCGGCCCGGACCCCGCTCCGCGGCGGCGGCGGCGCAGGTGGCGGGAGGGCGGGGCGGATCGGGGGCGGGGCCTGGGGCGGGGCGGGGCCGGGGCGGGGCGTCGGCCGCGCGCCCCTCGCCGCCTGCAGCCATGGCAACCGCCGCCGGGCCGCGTGCGCGGAGGCCCGGGCCGCGCCGCCCAGCCCGGGGCCGGTGCGCGCCGGGGGCCGCCGGGCGGGGCCGCCGCGGGGAGGGGCTGCGGGGGGCGGTCCGGAGGGCGGGGCCTGGCTGCGGCTCCGCCCGCGGCCTGCAGGGGGCGCGCCAGCCCAGCCTGGCCCCTCCTTGCGGTCCCGCAGCGGAAGGAGGGGGCGGGGGCGGGGCGTCCGGGCGAGGGGCGGGGCCCGGGGCCCGGGACGTGCGCGCGCAGCGGCTGCCTCTGTGCTGCGCGTGGGTCCCCGTGTTTCTCCCACGGCCCCGGCCCCCCCTCCGGTCCCGGCCCCGGCCCCCCTCCGGCCCCCGGCCCCCGCCGGGCCTGGCTGGTGGCCGCTGAGCGCAGCAGGGGCCTGGCCGGGGCCTGGGCCCGTGTCCCTGGGCGAGGACTGTCCTGACCCCGCGGGGGCCCTTCGGCAGAGGCTGCCTTCGGGGCCAGAGGAAGGAGAGGAAGGAGTTTCGAAATCAGAGCCGGCCGGCCCCTCCGCCCACACGGAACCGAGGGGCAGCCTCCCGGCCCAGCGCTATCGCTGCCCGGCCTTAGCCTGGCGCCTGGGCCTGGCCTTGGGCGACGAGGCGGCCACCCTCACCCTCTCCCCTCAGGCCGCTGTGCTCCCTGCTGTCCGACTCCCAAAGGCACCATACTCCCCAGGGGCCGTCTTGAACCCCCATCTCTTTCTCCCCCCATTACTGATGGGCCATGTTCTTCCCCTCGGGCCTGTTTGCATCTCTTCCAGACTCCACCATGGCCATCATGGTACCACTGCCCCGGGTCTGCCCTAAGCCGCCTCCCTGCTCCATCCTCTGCCTCCCTCCCCTCATCCCGCCTGGGGCCATCGGTGGCGGGTCCTGCAGCCGCTCCCAGTGCCCAGCCATCCCAGCCCATCCAAGCTCAGACCCACGTCCATCTTCGTCCTGTGGCCACTAAGTGCGCGCTGGGCTCTGAGCCAGGCTGAGCCTGGCATTCAGGGCCTCCCAGCCTGGCTCCTTCCCACAGTGCTCCTGCCAGCTGGAGCCACTCCCGACTGCCCGGCCCAGCCCTGGTCAGAAACACCCGCCTCCCACCCCGTACTGAGGCCCAGCTCAGAGGCCTTTTTCAGGCCCCAGCCTCCAACCCAGCAGCCTTCCCTCGCCACCTGCCGAGCTGTGCTTGGGTCCTGTGCCCCTCAGCCCTGCCCAGCAGAACCTTCCAGGGGTGGACAGCAACAGACCTCACCCACGGGCCTGTGGGCCGGGCTGGGGAAGAGCCTCTGGGGAGTCCCTCAGGCCTCAGGCTGCTGCTCGGGGCGCAGCACAGGCCAGAGGGCGGGCCCAGGGCCCGGAGGCTCACTGTGGCCGAGGGCAGAGGTGCTTGTCTGCCCCGGACGCTGCCCTCAGCACTGTGCCTGCGGCTGGAGTGTCAGTCAGTCCAAGGTGACACCCAGAGGTGAAACTCGGGTACCTCCTCCTGCTCCCCCAGTGGTGGATGGGCCAGGGGAGGGCGTGGGCCTGGGCAGGCTGGCCCTGGATGCCTGCCCATGGTGGCGGAGGGGGCAGGCACCACCACGACCCTCTGCCTAAGGGCGGCTGCAAACGATCACGGGGCAAAAAAGAGTCTGACACGGCCGAGGTCAGGCACCATTTTTTTATAAAAACGCATAATCTCATTTTCTCACTTTAAAATCACATTCAAAAACTGGCAAAGAAACGCCCCAGGGAGTGAGCAGGAGGGAGGGGAAGGTGAGCCGACCCAGCCGCTGGGGGAGGACGTGGCACCACACAGGGCAGCGCGATTGGCACGGGGGCATGCGGCGGGTGGGGGCGCCCATGGGGAGTGGGACGGGGCTGGGGCTGGACAGCCCACGGGCACACTGACGACCCCAGGGTGGCGAGGCTGGTCCAACCGGCCCCTCTTGCTGTGCAGCCCCCCGCCCCCCGCCCCGGCTGGCCCCGTGGCCCTGGGCAGAGTGATGGCGAGGGCGAGGCCCGATGAGGACAGGGGCCTGGGGGACCTCAGGCCCGGCGAGGCCAGCGTGGCACAGCCCACAGCTGCCTTTCCGTGGTCCTTGAGCCTGCGGCTCGGGTGGGAGAGTGGGGCTGGGGTGACAGCAGCAGCACCTGCTGCCAGCGCCACCGTCCTGGCCAAGCCCGTGCCCAGGGAAGGGGGGGAGGAGGCAGCAGTGACACGGGGACTCCCCCACGTGAGGGGGCAGGAGTCCAGGTCACCGTGGGCGGCGCTGGGCCAGGGAGACCACGGGGCCCTCTCACCACGGCGGGGCGGACCGAGCGGGGCCGTCTCTGCGGCAGGAGGGCCGGAGCGGGAGGACTCGGGCGGCATTCCGCGCTGTGGCCGCCCTGCGCGGAGGACGCTGCCACCCACTGCCGCTGGCACAGAGCGCAGCCCAGAGCCTGCGGGGGCGCCACCCGGGAAGGGCGGGCCGGGGGCCGCTCTCCCTGCACAGGAAGACGCGGGCAGCGGGACCCCTGGGCTCCAGGGGGACGGAGGCTGGACAGCGGCTGGGTTGGTGGCAGCAGGAGCCAAGGCAAGCGGGCCCCTCCCCGGGGGCTGGGCCACAGGAAGTCACAATAATTACAAAATAAAACCTTTTCCGCTTGGCGGGAAAACAAATAATAAAAGTTCGACAAAATAAATTAGAGGTTTATAAAAGGCGGCGGGGGGGGGGGGGGGGTCAGAGGCCGTTGGCGCTGCCGCGCTGCACCAGCGGCACCTTGCTCAGCTCCACCACAGGCGAGCGCGCCTTGTTCTTCATCTTGGGCACCCGCTGCACCAGCTGCTGCGCCTCGCGGTAGGCGTCCCGCAGCTCCTTCTTCCACTGCACCAGCTCCGGGTCGCTCTGCGCACGCCGGGCCGTCAGGGGGGCGGCGCCCCGCGGCCCCCGCCCCCACGCAGCCCCGCCCCCGGCCCGCACCCCACTCACGTCGCACTGCAGCACGAACTGTTTGCCGCCGCGGATCTTGAGGAGGAGGCACTTCCGCTCCTTGATCTGCGTCTCCTCCACCGACTGGATCTCCTCCATGGTCAGCAGGCTCTGCTGCAGGCGGGAGGGCCGGGAGGGGCGGTGAGGGGACAGGACGGGCCCTCCCACCCCGATCCCCGGCCCCGGCCCGGCCCTCCTTACCGGGGCCTCGCCCTCGCCCCGCCACTCCAGCCGGTTGGGGAACAGGTAGAAGTACCGCCGCTGCCACTGTGTCAGGAAGGGGTTGCCCATCTTGGACATGTAGCCGTGCATGATGCAGTCCTTGCCCAGGGCGTAGTCTGCGAGAGAGAGAATCCTGGTGCGGCCGCTCCGGCGGTGGCCCTGGCTGGTTCCTGCAGCCCACGCCTCCCTCCTCTCTCCTGCGGGCAGTGGGCACCCGCGGCAGCCCCACCCTCACCTTCCTCATGGCCCAGCTGCTTGTTCTTGGTCTTCTTGCGGGTCTCCAGCCGGTCCGTCTCGGCGTTGATGGTGTCGAAGACGGTCTCCGCCACCTCCTGCTGCCACCGCTCGGAGATGGTGAGCGGGAAGTTGCGGTAGAGCTCCTGGTCGCTGTCCAGTAACTGCCCCCGGGGACGAGGCAGGGGTGTCCGTCACCCTGGGCGTGCCCACCCCGAGGGACCGGGGCACGTGGGCTGGTCCACCCGCAGGGACAGGGGAGGGAGCCAGAGGGAGCACAGGGCCGGCCAAGGCCTCACGGGGGCAGAGAAGGGACGCGGAGGCCCGGGCAGCTCCGGTCCGGCCAGGCCAGGCCCCGCACCTTGATTCCTTTCGTGTCCTCCTCATCGAAGGAGCCGATGTCGAAGGCGTCGGCGGCGTTCACCTCCCCTCGGGGGGGGATCAGCGGGGGCGGGTACTGTGGCGGAACAAGGGCGAATCAGCACGGGCAGGGCCTGCAGGGCCCCCCGCCCGGCCCCCGCCCGGCCCCCGCTGTACCTTCTGCAGGAAGACCATCTGCCAGTCCAGCGAGTGGAAGAAGGGGCTCTCCTTCACCTCCTGGGCCCTGTGGGAGACGCCGGGCACCGGGCTGCGGCAGCCGCTTTCTGCCTGCGACCTTGGCCAAGTTCCCTAAACCTGAGCCGTTTCCTCATCTCTCGCGGGGAGAGCAGAGTTCCCACGTCTCGCAGGGTGGTTGTAAGTTTTAATATCATAAATCTTGCAACATCATGCCTGGCACTTAGTAAATGTTTAATAAACATAAAAAGCTGCTGTCATCATCATCATCTGATATCGCCGTCTTTGTTACCAGGGCCCTCCGGAAGCCGGTCGCCAGCCAGCTCCGGCCGGCTCGGCTGGCTGTGCCCGGCTCCTGTGAGCTCCTCAGAGGGGCCGGTTCCAGGGAGGGGCACAGCCCGGTCCGCAGGCGGCACGGGCACAGGCCCAGCAGCCACTGCGGAGGCCTGGACCCCGCAGCAAGCCGGGTGCTCAGGGCCTTGCTGGGAGCACTCACCCTCGGCCCAGGCAGCCCAGTCTCCGGTGGACGTCCCTCTGCAGCAGCCCCTCCAGCAAGGAGCGGAGCTCCGGGGAGAAGGAGTCGGGCAGCTCCACGGCCTGCGGGGAGAGCCCGTCAGCAGCGCCCAGGAGAGCGAGAAACGGGCCCTGCTCCCTCACTGCCCCACCCTGGCGGGCATGTCTGCTCTGACAACGCAGGGCAGGAGGCCAGAGTGGGGATGAGTGGCCCAAGGTCATTGCCGGTGAGAACCAGGAGTCCGTGACCCTGATACCATCGACTCCAACCCCGCTGTGGCCCATGGACTCCACCCAGCACCCGGGGCCGAACCCCACACGCACCATTGTCAACGTCATGCGGTCGATCTCATGCTTGTCTTTGGTCTTGTGCTGCCGGAAGGGACTGTGCCTGGGCGGGAAAGGACAAAGTCACAGAACGGAATGGGGAAACTGAGGCAGGTAGGATCCCTGGTCCTCCTCCAAAGCCAGGACGATGCCATACCTCACACCCAGGTAGCTGTGGGCTCCTCCCCCAGCTCCTGCCTGGCTCTGTCTGGCCCCGCCCACCCACGCGGGACGCCCCACTCACCCCCGCAGCAGCTTGAAGAGCATGCAGCCCAGGGAGAACCAGTCCGCGCTGCTGTCGTAGGCCACGCCCTTCTGCAGCACCTCGGGGGCCATGTACCCGTGGGTGCCCCTGTGGGCGCAGGGCCGTGAGCGGGTTGGGCGGAGGGTCCGGGGAGGGCGGGCGTGTGGGCGGGCGGGAGGGCGTGTGGGCGGGAGGGCGTGTGGGCGGGCGGGCGGGCACTCACACGCTGGCGTGGGGCTTCTTCTTGGAGAAGTCGCAGGCCAGGCCCAGGTCCGAGATGCGCACATGACCGTGCTCGTCCAGCAGGATGTTGGCGGGCTGCGGGGAGGCCGTGAGCTGCCCCGGCAGCTCAGGCAGGCCCGCCGGCAAGGCGCCAGCTGGCCGCTGCCTTCCCTCCAAAGGGCTGTGGGCGTCCGGGGACCAGGCCCCGGGCAGGGTCTTCGCCCCCCCCCCCCCCCCCCCCGTCACAGTCTGAACCCAGAAAAGGGCGCCCCGGGGCGGGGCGGGGCGGGCGCCGAGGGGAGGGGAGGCCGGCCGGGCTCACCTTCAGGTCCCGGTAGACCACGAAGCGGCTGTGCATGTGCTCCAGGCCCAGGATGATCTCGGCCGCGTAGAAGCGCATGTCGGCCTCGGAGAAGACGCCGTGCTGGGACAGGTGGTAGTGCAGGTCGCCGCCTGCGGAGGGAGGGGTGCTCAGCTCCGGCCCGCCCCCTGCCCCCCACCTCCCCACCCCCGCGCACAGGCCACCCCGGCCCCGCCCCCTGCCCCCGCGCACGGCCGCCCCGCTCACCGCCCCCTGCCCCCCCCCTCGCGCACGGCCGACCCGCTCACCGCCCCCTGCCCCCCTGCCCAGGCCGCCCCGGCCCCGCCCCCTGATACCCTCTCCCCCCCCCTGTCCCCCTGCACAGGCCGCCCCGCTCACCGCCCCCTGCCCCCCTGCCCAGGCCGCCCCGCTCACCGTTCATGAGGTCCAGGATGAAGCTGAGCTTGTCTGGCGTGTGGAACGCGTAGGACATGCAGACGATGAACGGGCAGTCCTGGGAGGAGAGGGACGGGGGTCAGCGGGAGCCGCCCGGAGGCCCAGAGCCCCGGCTGCTCGGGGCCACCCGCTGGCGCCCGCTCACCCCCGCCCCCGGCGCCCGCCCGCCCCCGGCACCCGCCCGCCCGGTGCCCGCCCGCCCGGCGCCCGCTCACCCCGGTGCCCGCTCACCCCGGTGCCCGCCCGCCCGGTGCCCGCTCACCCCGGTGCCCGCCCGCCTGGCGCCCGCCCGCCCGGCGCCCGCTCACCCCGGCGCCCGCCCGCCCGGTGCCCGCTCACCCCGGTGCCCGCCCGCCCGGCGCCCGCCCGCCCGGCGCCCGCTCACCCCGGCGCCCGCCCGCCCGGCGCCCGCCCGCCCGGCGCCCGCCCGGTGCCCGCTCACCCCGGTGCTGACGAGGGACAGCATGATGCGCTCGTTCAGGGCCAGCGTCTCCCCCTGCTTCATCTTGATGCGCTTCTTGTCCAGACACTTCATGGCGTACCTGCGGGCCGGCAGGGTCACCCAGGGGCGCTGTGTGCGGAGCCAGGCTGCTCTGGCCCAGGGGCGGGGCGGGGGTCCTCAGAGCCCTTTTGGGGAACTCTGGGCACCCCAATACGCTTATGACACACAGACAGAGGGGCCAGAGGAAGTGCTGGTGGGCTGGAGGCTCAGGGTGTAAGAATGGGGAGAGACGGGGCGTGGAGTGACGAGCAAGCATCTGTCCCGGGCAGAGACCTGGCTCTCCCGTGGGCACCCAGGGGCCCTCCCTCCCCTCAGGGAGCTCACATCTTGCCCGTGTCGGCCTTCCGGCACCCGTAGACCTCGCCGAAGCCGCCGCGGCCGATGATGCGGTGCACGCTGAAGTCATTCATGGTCAGCTGCAGGGCCACGGCCTGTCACTGCGGCTGCTGGCCCAGCCGCGGCCACCCTCACTGCCCGCCTGCCGGAGCCACCCGTGGGGACCCTGACGCGCCCACAGCCACACCCGAGGCTGGCAGACTCCCCGGCCAAGCCCCGCGGCCCAGCCCCACACCCACCCGCCCACTCACGTGAATGTTGAGCTCCACATTCTTCCACTGGCAGAACCGAGTGAATTTATCGCTGTAAGAGAAGGACCTGGGCTCAGGCAAACTCAGATCCATGGGATGAGCCTACCCCACCCACTGCCGCTCCCGGGGGTCCCAGCCTCAGGGTCCTCTCCTGGAACGGCCCAGGAATAGCACCCGCACGCCGGCCTGTGTGGGCCTGGCCACCCGCACCAGGCTCCCGCGCGCTCAGAGGTGAGAACGGTCTCCAGCCTGAGACTTCCTGCCGACAGACCCGAGGGTGCCCGTGCCTCCAGGACACGGCACTCACTCCCCTCCCGGAGGCCCCGCATGGCCACGCCTCACCTCAGGCCGAGATCCGCCTGCAGTCCCCCCTCCCCCCACCAGGTGGGTGCTCGCCATGAGGGCGGGCTGGGCAGTGTGTCCTCTAGTGTCCACCCGAACCCCCCCATGCTTCTCAGCCCGGGCGGGCCCAGCAGGCGCCAACAGTCCGTGGGAGGGAAGGTCCCTGGAGAAGGACCTGGGCCGGGCTTGGGGCTGAGTGTGGGCAGGCAGTGACCTGGCCTGCCTAACCTCTGAGGAGTCAGGCACCCCTGCCTGGGGCCTAAAGTGGCTGGCTTCTCCCCTCGCCACCCACCCACTCAGGACAGCCCTGCCTCCCTCTGCTCCTCTCCGCTCCTGCGTGCGCCCGCTCACCTCTCAATGAACTTCTGGAACACATCCCCCCGGAGGTTCTGACAGATCTCCTCGATGTACGGCTAAGGGAGGAAGGCAGAGGTTGGCGAGGTGCCAGGGTGGGAGCTGATCCGCTCCCTGGCCGGGCGGGCGGGAGCGTGGGCACATCACACACCTGGAAGAGATCCGGAGGCACCTGCCTCTTCGCCAGGTGGCCCTGGACATGCTCGGTGGCGCTTTTGGAGAAGGGCTGGGAAGACAGAGGCGGCGTGAACGCCCCGCGGGCAGGAGACCTCCTCCCTCCGGCGCCCAGGGCGCTCCGGCCGCGGGCAGTGCGGGCACTCACGTGCGAGCAGGCCAGCAGCTCCTTCATGATGTAGGTGTCGAAGATCTCCCGGCTGCAGGCCAGCCGCTCCTCCTCCGTCTCCAGCTTCTCGTATTTCCTGATCTGGAGGACAAGATGCCGGGTGACCTTCGGCCCAGGGAGCCCGGAGGCACCGGGCATCTGGTGAACTCGGCAAAAGCAGCGCGGCCGGCTCACCTCCTCGTAGAACTCCACCAGGGGCCTGGCCTCCTCCAGGTGCTTCAGGCAGAAGTCTCGGAAGAGCAGGTACCCTGCAAGCAAGGTCAGGTCACACTGAGCCACCCCGTCTCGGAGGCCCTCCCACCGCGAGGGTGGTGTGGGCTTGGGCTTCCTGGGCAGAACAGGGCAAGGAGGTGGCAGAGGCGGTCTCTGCCAGGCCGTGGCTGGGCAAGGCGGCCTTGAAGGCTGCAGCCAATGGCAGAGTCTTGGATTCGGGGTCAGGGCGTCTGCAGGTCCGCCCTCTCAGGATCTCCTCCTCAGATGGCGCCGGCACGCTGGTGAGGCACAGGCCGGGGCTGGCTCTGGCACCTGGGTGCCTGCCCTCTCACTGCCGTCCAGGGACCTGCACCTCCTCCCACAGTGTGACCCCGCCCCGGGCAGCTGTGGCCGCGCAGTGAGGTTCGCCAGCGCCGTGCATGGGGGGGCAAGCTGCCTCTCAGGGCCACCTGCTCCCCTAAACTATAGCCCCGTCAGCCGCTGACTCACAGCAGCTGAGACACAGCACACAGGGAGGGAGGTCCACCTGGGGAAACTGAGGCTCAGGAGGTGTGTCAGGCAGGCCTGAGAGGCAGGTTGGGGAGTCGGGCTGAAGGGCAGGGGCCCCTGGGGGCAGAGGTGAGAGGGGCGATGGCAAGGACTCCCAGGAGGCCCCGGACAGGCCAGGTCTCACCCTCCCAGCGAGCAGGGGCCCGAGGCCTGGCTCAGAGCACCCTGAGGGCGAAGGAGGAGGAGGCGTGGCCCCTGCACCCTCCGAGCATCGTGCCCTTGGGAGTCTTCCCTGCTTCTTGGGGGCTCTGCCCCCCTCCCGCCCAGGCACCTCTTCCAGAGCGGGCAGACGCACTTCCTGCCGGGGGCCTGGCCCTCCAGTGTCATGCCCCTGAACAACTCGGGGGCTTTCACTGGCACTATCACCTCCGGTCCCCCCACAGGCAGGGCTCCTGCGTTGTAGGTCCCGGGTGAGGACACCGGCGGGCTCAGAGAGGTAAAGCAACGTGCCCAAGGTCACACAGCACAGGCCAGGGTACCCCAGCCACGTGGTTCCCCTCGGGCTGGCTCCCTCCTGACCTCAAAGCCTGATCCCACCAGCCAGGCCACTCCCACCTCAGAGCTGAGGTCCTGTCCTCCGAAGCCCCATCCGAGCTGAGTGACGAGCCTGCGGCCCCGAGGCCAGGGCCCCCTCAGATACAGCCCCGGCGGGGAGGAAGGACCAGCCCCGAGGCCAGGCCCCCTCAGACTCAGCCCCGGCGGGGAGGGAGGAGGACCGGCGGGGAGGAAGGGGGACCGGCCCCGAGGCCAGGGCCCCTCAGACTCAGCCCCGGCGGGGAGGAAGGAGGACGGGGAGGGAGGAGGACCAGCCCCAAGGCCAGGCCCCCTCAGACTCAGCCCTGGCGGGGAGGAAGGACCAGCCCCGAGGCCAGGCCCCCTCAGACACAGCCCCGGCGGGGAGGGAGGAGGACGGGGAGGGAGGAGGACGGGGAGGGAGGAGGACGGGGAGGGAGGAGGACCGGCCCCGAGGCCAGGCCCCCTCAGACTCAGCCCCGGCGGGGAGGGAGGAGGACGGGGAGGGAGGAGGACGGGGAGGGAGGAGGACCGGCCCCGAGGCCAGGCCCCCTCAGACACAGTCCCGGCGGGGAGGGAGGAGGACGGGGAGGGAGGAGGACGGGGAGGGAGGAGGACCGGCCCCGAGGCCAGGGCCCCTCAGACACAGCCCCGGCGGGGAGGGAGGAGGACGGAGAGGGAGGAGGACCGGCCCCGAGGCCAGGCCCCCTCAGACACAGCCCCGGCGGGGAGGGAGGACCAGCCCCGAGGCCAGGGCCCCTCAGACACAGCCCCGGCGGGGAGGGAGGAGGATGGGGAGGGAGGAGGACGGGGAGGGAGGAGGACGGGGAGGGAGGAGGACGGGGAGGGAGGAGGACCGGGGAGGGAGTTGGACGGGGAGGGAGGAGGACCGGCCCCGAGGCCAGGCCCCCTCAGACACAGCCCCGGCGGGGAGGGAGGAGGACGGGGAGGGAGGAGGACCGGCCCCGAGGCCAGGGCCCCTCAGACTCAGCCCCGGCGGGGAGGGAGGAGGACCAGGCCGGCAGGTTGCTCACAAAGAGGGCCATGGGGGCGGGGTGGGCCGACCACAGCGAGGCAGGCGCCTCAGGAAGAGCCCCGCCCCTTCCTGTCAGCGCTACCAACTGCCCGGAGCAGCTGTGCCTGCGCCAAGGGGAAGCTGCAACTCGCAAAAACAAAAACCCCAAAGGAGGAACTTCCCCCGGGGCCCTGAAGACTGGGGCCCCCACCCTCCACAGGGCTCTGGGCCGACAGCCAGGGCCGGGGCACAGCGGGTCAGCTCTGCTGACACCCAGGGGCTCCCGGGCCCTGCCCCAGGGGAGGGCGGCCAAGCCCGGCGCCAGCCTCGGCCTTTTGTCCCCACACCCCGTCCCCAGGCTGGCGGGGCCCCGGTCCCCGACTCACCCAGCTTCTGGGAGAAGATCTTGTCGAAGGTCACCTCGCCCCGGTCCTCCAGGTACTTCTGCATGACGCTGCGGATGCTGGAAGACAGAAGGCCGGTGACCGGGGCCCCGGACGCCGTCAGCAGGGGGCACTGCGGTGGGCATCACTGCTCCCTCTGAAGGTCACACCAGAGGGACCGGAAGCCTGGGCCTGCCCCCCAAGGCTCTGTCCCCCAAAGCCGGGCCTGCCCCCCAAGGCTCTGTCCCCCAAAGCCGGGGTGGCCAGAGGAGGCTGCTGAGAAGCTGGGTCCCAGCACTGCTTTGTGCTGGCTCTGGGGTCTTGGCACTAGCAGCAGATGGTGGCCTGTCCCCACCATGGCACGCACACCACTCAGCCACAGAGAACCAGCAGTGACACACGGACTCGTTACAATATGAGGGGCTTGAAAGCATCCCGCTAAGTGACAAAAGATAATCCTAAAAGACCTCGCTGTACGACTCCATTTACATGGAATGCCAAGAGCAGACAGACCCACGGAGACAGAAAGCAGATTATGGCTGCCAGGGTCTGGGGAAAGGAAGGGGGTGACGGGACTGTCCTGGAGTTAGGTAGCGGGGAGGGTTGCACAACATAGTGAATGCACTAAAACCCACTCAACTGTACTCTTTGAAATGATAAATTTTTAAAATATTTTTATAGCCGAAACCGGTTTGGCTCAGTGGTAGAGCGTCAGTCTGTGGACTGAAAGGCCCCGGGTTCGATTCCGGTCAAGGGCATGTACATTGGTTGCGGGCACATCCCCGCTAGGGGGTGTGCAAGAAGCAGCTGGTCGATGTTTCTCTCTCATCGATGTTTCTAGCTCTCAATCTCTCTCCCTTCCTCTCTGTAAAAAATCAATAAAAATATATTTAAAAATATATTTTATTGATTTTTAGAGAGAGGAAGGGAGGAGAGAAACATAGACTGGAGAGGGAAGCATCGATCAGCTGCCTCTTGCACCCTGCCACCAGGGACGGAGCCTGCACCCGCCCTGTGCCCCGACTCGAACGGAACCAGCGACCTTTAGGTGCACAGGATGATGGCCAACCGACTGGCCGGGGCTAAAATTATGTCATTTGAATTATATCTCAGTTTTTTAAAATGGTTAAAAAGAGAAAAAGCCCAGCCTCAGTCCCCATGTCCCTGACGCCTGTCCCTGGGCTGCAGCAGGGAGGGGTGGCCGCTCTGACGCCGAAGCCAGCCCCACGCTCCGCCCGCTCCTCTCACCCCCACGTCCAGCGCAGTCTGGGGCAGCGCCGCCCACTATGCTTCAGGCCGCAGACACGCCATCCGTCCCCCCCACCCCCCACCCCGGGCCACCTGCAGCCGGTCCCTGCAGCCTGCCCGTCACGGCGGCCGCTGGTCACGGCCGGTCCGCACCGGCCCAGGATCCCAGGAGCACGCTGGCTGCCCACCCTGAGGGCCATGCTGGCGGTCACACCTGAGGCCAGGCAAGGGCGTGTGGCCCTGAGGGTCGGTGGGCCACCAGCAGGCGGCTAACAGAGACCCCGGGCAAGGACGTGGCCATAGCCTCCGGGAAGGCAGGCGCCACGCACGCTTCCAGGACACAGCCCGGTCCGGTGGGTGCCATTAGGGTGACAAAGCCGGAGGGGGACCGGCCGGCTCCAGGAGACGCAGACTGGGAAGAGTGCTCCAGGCCAGCGATCGGCAAACTGCGGCTCGAGAGCCACATGCGGCTCTGTTGACTGGTGAGTTTGCCGACCGCTGCTCTGGGCCTTGGGGACAGGCTGTGGCGAAGGCGGAACTTCGGTGGGTCCCTCTGCGCAAACAGGATGTGAGCAGGTGTGAGGCCCAGGGCGGTGGGCGGGCGGAGGAGACACCGGGGAAGGCCAGGCAGGGTGAGCGCCAAGGACCCTCCGGCAGCTCGGCCAGGGCAGGAGTGCGCGGGCGCCGCTGGGGCCCGGCGGGCGGGAGAGGGAAAGGAACGGGGTGAGAGGCGGCTCAGGCTGGCGGAGGGTGGGAGAGGGTTGACAAGGCCTTGTTGACATCCTCCTTTGACAGCCTCTGGGCCTGGGCTCGAGGGAAGGGGGCTCCTGCCCTTGTCCACTCCGCGTGTTCCCTCTGAGATGGTCCGGGCGGAAGCCCCGGGCCCAGCCTTCCTCGGCCTTGGCTCATGGTCAGTCCACTCAGGGGAAAGTCTCGAGAGAGCACGGGGGCCGCGGAGCCTGGAGCCTCCGTTCAGACTCTGGGACGCGGGGTGGGGTGGGGGTGGCGGTGGGGGTGCTGGGCCGAGGGCAGCCTGGGCCGAGGGCAGACACCCGAGGGTGTCTCCCGGGAGAGGGACCGGGAGGGCGGGCGCTCATTCCCTGCCCTGCACCCCATTCCTGTGCTGGGGTGAGAGAGCAGCTGGGGGAGAACGAGTGGAGCAGATGTCCCTCCCGCTTGGAGTGGACACTGAGACGGCGGCCAGGCTGCCCGGGTGAGTGTCCGGACAGGGGACGCGGACGGCGCACAGCCTGTCTGAGTGACCCCAACGGGGCTCCTGCGATGGCCACCGGGAAGCCCCGAGCCCCAGCTCCCGTTATGAGAACCAGCGAGCCTGGTGCTGGCTCCGTGAGGGAGGCCACGGGAATGCCCCCGGGAGCCGTGCTGCCACGTACGGACGGCCCCGCAGGGCAGCTGGGAACGGACACCGGGCCCCGGGTCCCCCTCGGAGGGCCGCCCGCCGGCTCCGAGCCGCCCTCCCCGGAGCCCGCACGAGGCCGCGGCATTCTTCCCGGCCCACACTCTTCACTTTCTTCCTTAAAAAGAAAATGTTTCCTGAACAAAACAAACACGGCCCCAACCAAGCGCAAGGTCACGCTCGGGCAGAGCCTCGAACGGCAGCCCCGGAGCGACAGCGTGCGGCTTCCTGTCCGCCCCGGGCCGCCAGGAGCTGGCAGGTCACAGCGTGCCAGGGGCCACTCCGCCGGGCGGCACGCACGGGCGGGCACAGGGCCGCGATGGCCTCGGGCGGGCCACCTCTGTGACGCTGGAGGAGGCAGCATTCCTGCCCCTGCCCAGCCAACAGCCAATGCCCAGGGGCATGTGGCCCCACATCCACCGGGGCTGTCCAGTGCCCGCCTCCGTCCTGCAGCGTCTCCCCGAGGCTGCCCTCCCCGGAGCCAGGCCAAGCCACCACTTCACCCACCAGGTTCCTCATTTGTGAAATGCGGATGTCAACAAAACGCCGACCTGCCGCCACAGCTGGCCATCGAATACGCCGGAGGCCCCGGAGGCCCCGGAGGCTGCTGGTCCAGTTCGCCCGCAGGGCACACGCCTGGCCACAGGCTCCATCTCCAGTGGGGGAGGGGGTTCAGGGGGCAGCCCATCCTGTTTCTCTCTCAAAAGTAACAAAAATACAAATAAACAAATGGCTGCTACAGCCGCACCTCCTCTGGGCTGTGGCCACAGCTGCACCTTGCTGTGTTCTGGGGCCTGCGGCCGTGGCAGGCCTCCTGACGGGCGAGCCTGGCAGGAGCCGGGGGCAGGACGTGGCTGCCACACCACTCTGCTGGCAGATCAGCCTCGCTCACCGGCGCTGCTCAGCCTGGGGCCTCGGGCAGACCCCAGCACCTGCCCTGCCCACGTATCGGGGGCCCCTCAGCACGAGGCCCGCCCCCGTGGCAGGGGGTGCTGGCCTGGTGCGTGGCACTGCCACCTGCAGCCAGGGCTGCCCACACCGGCCCCAGCTGCTCCAGGAGCAGGTCCAGCTCACACGGCATGAGGGGGCGGGCGGAGGGGAGCACTTCCTCCCTCAGCCCAGAGCCAGGGTTGGGGTGACAGAACAGCAGGCGGGGAGGGATGAGAACTTCCGGAACCTTCTGGCAGCACGTGGCCCACAGGAAGCGCAGAGGCCCTGGCTCTGGGGCGCAGTGGCCCGGCAGGCTGGTCTGGACCCTCATCAGGGCCACGGCGGTGGCTTCCGTGGACGGGGCGGGCCAGCAGGGGTCAGAGCAAACACAGGCTGATGGCGAGGAAGTCGGGGCTGAAGGCAGCGGAGCAGAGTCCCACCCGCGTTAGTGGCAAGAGAACCTCCAGCCCTCTCTGAGGAAGGGGCTCCCACCAGCGGAGCCCCCTAACCTCTGTGCAGGGTCTCGGGGGACCCTGGCTCCTGACCTGGTTGCCTCGCTGCCAGTGGCTGCAGGCAGCAGCAGCCTGTCCCCTGGGCACCCACCAGGCTGACTGGCACCTGGCAGGCCACGGACCGTAGCTCCTGTGCCCTGAGTGACGGGGGGACAATGCAAGCTGGCACGGGGCCGGGGCCTGGCAGGCCCATGCAGCCACACCGGAACGGCCTGGGAGGTGACAGTTAACCAGCCGCAGGCGGCGGCGAAGGCGCTCCCCGGTGGCACTTCCAGGAAACCTGGCACCGCGGTGGCAGCGGCAGGAGCGGTCCCCTGGGGCTTCTTATTAATATTTCTCAACGGCTCTCCCGCGGGCTGGCAATGGCCTCGGAGACCGAGGACGGGGCGCATACGGGGCGGGAAGACCGACTGAACCGGCCAGCTGCCAGGGGAGGGAGAAGGATGCCCGCCGGGCACCTCACACCAGCCCGCTGCCATGTCTGCAGCGGCCCAGGCCCCTGTGGGATGTCACCCCACGTCCCGGCTTCCACACAGATACGACACGAGCACCACGCCCTGCCATCCCCCCATCGCGTCAGGACGCGGCCAGAACACACTCCCGGGCGCTGCGCCCCGAGGTGCCCGGGGGCTGTCCCGCTGCCGAGCCTCCGTGCGAAAGGCAGCAATACCCTGAGCGGCGCCATCTGTGAGGAGGGAGCGGCCACGGGAGAGGGGCAGGTGTGGTGGGGGCTGTGCAGCCCCCGAAGACTGGGTTCGTGGCCTGTTTGGTCCCGGGGGAGCTCCGTGTCCAGGAAGCCCTGGCCGTCTGCAGGCGGGCCGGGCCTGCGGGGGGAGGACCCGCATCCGAGCTGCTGGGAACTCGCCGCAGGAACCGATGGTGCATTCACAGGAGGCATTACTCCTGGGCGGACGGAGCCCAGCCCGTGGCTCCTGTCCCCCGATTCCTGGGTAAACAGGCAGCGAGCAACGTGGTGGCAGACATGTGAAAGCCAGCGATCGGGAGAGGAGGACAGATGGGGAAAGACAGGCCAGGGACCCATTCCCGGGGCCCAGGGCTCCGGAGCCCGGAGGGAGGGACTGCCACTGGAGTGGAAAGTTCTGGAGGAGGAAGAGAGGCCGGGGGGAGGGAGGGGGGGGCAGAGGAGGGAGGAGGAGGGGAGAAGCCCTTCCCGCACCCCATCCCCCACAAATCGGGGCAGGAAGTTCTGGAGGCTGAGAGCGGTGGGTCCGGGAGACAGGGAAGCCGGGAGAAGGACAGGAAGAAGGAAATCCACGGTGGGGGAGGGACCAGGAAGGAGCCGGGAAAACGGGCTGAGAGAGGCGCCGGCTCGGACAGCCTCCTGCAGGGAGGACAGGGCACCTCGGGGAGGACAGGTCCAGGGAGGACAGGCACCTCCGGGAGGACAGGTCTGGGGAGGACAGGTCCGGGGAGGACAGGTCCGGGAGGACAGCCTCCTGCAGGGAGGACAGGCTCCTCAGGGAGGACAGGTCCGGGGAGGACAGGTCCGGGGAGGACAGGCACCTCCGGGAGGACAGGCACCCCGGGGAGGACAGGTCCGGGGAGGACAGGCACCTCGGGGAGGACAGGCACCCCGGGGAGGACAGCCTCCTGCAGGGAGGACAGGCACCCCGGGGAGGACAGGTCCGGGGAGGACAGGCACCTCGGGGAGGACAGGCACCTCCGGGAGGACAGCCTCCTGCAGGGAGGACAGGCACCTCCGGGGAGGACACCTCCGGGAGGACACCTCGGGGAGGACAGGTCCGGGGAGGGCAGGTCCGGGGAGGACACCTCGGGGAAGACAGGCACCTTGGGGAGGACAGGCACCTCGGGGACGGCCGAGACGGGCTGCTCGGCAGGAGCCCGGAGATTAATTACAGAGGCCTCCATGGTCACATTAAGCAAATGGCAGTAATTACAGCTGCTGCGGCCGCTGGAGAGGGCGCAGGGCTCCTCCGGAGAGAGGAGCAGGCCCGGACCCTGAAAGGTCGCTGGCAGGCGCGGAGGCAGGCCGGCCGGGAGGAGGGCTGGGCCGGGCCTCCTCTCCACACAAGGCCAGTCCTTCAGTGAGGAAGAGAAGACACGGGTCTGCTTCCCTGGCTTCTACAGGGGCCGAGGGGAGGCCCTGTGCCAGCTCCAAGCGGCCTGTGCCCAAAGGCTCGGCCCCAGCCCTGGGGAGCCGGAGCTGTGACGACAGACCCCGTGCCCAGCCAAGCCCAGCCTGGCACCGGCCGCAGGGAGCCCGCCCGAGGGGAGCACTCCACTGGCACCTCGTCCTGGGCGGAGGCAGGCCTTTCCCCCGGACCCTGACCTGTGTGTGTGACCCCAGACATGGCTGCCTGCTCCAGGCACCAGCTTTGCCAGGGCAGCGGCTGGGGAGGGCCGGGCCGGGTGAACCGGGACGGCTGCGGTGCCGGGGGCTCCTGGAGCAGGGGTGCGGCTGGGTGAGAGCAGAGCTGCAGAGGGGTGCACGGAGGAACCCCAGCGGGGAGGAGGAGCACGTGGGAGCCCCGGGGCCTGAGTTCAGGCTCCAGCTCCCCCCTCCGAGTCTCAGTTGCTCCAACTATGCAATGGGAGACTCCCAGAACGCCCAGCGATCCTAAAGGAGAACGTGGGGCACAGAGCCCTGCACACTGGGAGCTGCCAGGCAGACCCAGCGGTAATGGCCTTCCCGCGCAGGGCATCTGGCCGCGGTGTGGGGAGGAAGCAGGAGCGGAGGCCTGGCTCAGCCCGTCACTGCTGAGCGCCTCTGGTCCATCTCACAGATGTGGGCAGCCTGCCTGGCAGCGTGACCCTGGACAAGAACCCAGGACCCCCGGCTCCCGGGCGCCTGCGGTCTGCCCACAGCGCACACCATCCCGGTGCTGGACACGGCGCTGGGCTCAGCGCCTGTGCAGCTACTCCACACGAGGTGCGGCCTCGTCAACCTCACATTTTGGTTCTTGGATCAATTAAGATGACAGATGTCAAAATAAATAATAAATTATTGTCATTTCCACCATCATCCCTGTCGCCGCCAGCCCCACCACAGACGGCAAAGGGGCCGGGGAAAGGGGACGCGCGTCTCCGGTGCTGACACCTGCAGAGCCCACCCAAGGTGGGGCCCCGTGGGGAGCAGTGCATTCTGGGGAGAGGTTACCCCAAGAGAGCATTCCAGAAAAGGCCCGCCTCGCCATTTGCACAACTCCGACCCCCGCGGGAGGGTCTGGGGTCTTGGCCCCGAGGAGGGCCGTTGCAAGCCGCAGAGGCCGACTCCCCGTTTCCTCCCCCGGGGCTGTGTCATTTCTGAACTCCTTTCTGTTCTAACTGTCACTGCTCCCCGGACGGCCCTGGCTGACAGTCAGGCTGGTTCCTGTTTTGAGAAATCTGATTGCACATGGCTAGAAAAAAGGGCCCTAACGGCCTTTCCACACTGCCGACCCATTTTCCTCTCCCAGGCCCGGAGTTCAGTCAATCCGAAACCCCTTCAGCGAGGGGGCCCTGGGGAGGCCGCCGGGGGCTGCAGCCTGCACCCCGGGCAGCGCTCGGCCCCGCTTCTCAGGCTCAGGGCACTGCAGGCACAACCTGCTGCTCACCGTCCCCACGGCTCACCGTCCACACGCTCACCGTCCCCACGGCTCACCGTCCCCACGCTCACCGTCCACACGCTCACCGTCCCCACAGCTCACCGTCCCCACGGCTCACCGTCCCCACGGCTCACCGTCCCCACGCTCACCGTCCCCACGCTCACCGTCCCCACGGCTCACCGTCCCCACGGCTCACCGTCCCCACGGCTCACCGTCCCCACGGCTCACCGTCCACACGCTCACCGTCCCCACGGCTCACCGTCCCCACGGCTCACCGTCCACACGCTCACCGTCCACACGCTCACTGTCCCCACGGCTCACCGTCCCCACGGCTCACCGTCCACACGGCTCACCGTCCACACAGCACAGATGAGAAAACCGAGCCCCCATGCCAGACGGTCTTGCCCAAAGTCACAGGACAACACCAGGCAGCCAGGACGGGCCCAGGCTCCGGGGCGGGCAGTCCCCCGTGCCCCCTCTCCCAGGCAGGAGGGAGGCGGTGCTGAGACCGGCCTTGCTGGGTAACTGGAGGAACGGTCGTGGGCACCAGCTCTCTCAGATCCAGAGCGGCCAGGCCGGCCAGTGGGAGAAATGGAACCGGAGCCGGAAGCCCTGAGCGGGTGGCGGGCACCACCCTGGATTACCTGGGACGCCAGGCGGGCACTCAGCCTCCCCACCTGTTCCGCGGGGCCAACACCACACCCGCCCTCCCTGCCCCTGGGTGGCCACGGGCTCAAACAATGAAAACAAAACAAAACAAAAACACTCTAGAAACCATGAAGCCTCATCCTGGTGCTCTGTGCCCACCCTCACCACAGCAAACTTTGGTGCCAGGTGCGCCGTGGCAGGGCCCCGGGGAGGAGGGCAGGGGGACGGGGCGCACCACACCCTGCTCCCCGCCACCCGACCCCACAGGGACCCCTGGACGGCGGGGAGACAGACTCCGGCCTCCCCCAGACCTCACACCTCACATGGGGGGGGGCCCTAAGGGGACAGAGGGACCCTAAGGGGACAGGGGGGCCCTAAGGGGACAGGGGGGCCCTAAGGGGACAGGGGGGCCCTAAGGGGACAGGGGGGCCCTAAGGGGACAGGGGGGATCCTAAGGGGACAGGGGGGATCCTAAGGGGACAGGGGGGCCCTAAGGGGACAGGGGGGCCCTAAGGGGATAGGGGGCCCTAAGGGGACGGGGGGATCCTAAGGGGACGAGGTGACCCTAAGGGGACAGGGGGACCACAAGGGCCGGGAGCGGAGGCGGAGACCGGGGAGACGGGCCGGTGGGCGGCAGAGGGCCGGGTCCCAGGCGGCCAGGCGGCCGCGGAGGCGGAGGAGGGGCCGGAGGGGCCCAGGCGCCGCCGGGGGAGGATGGAGGGGGCCGGGCTCCGGGGAGAAGGCAGAGCCGCGGGCGGGGAGGCCGCGGGCCCGGGTTCCGGGGCGCGGGGCCGGGCTCAGGGGCGCGGGGCCGGGCTCAGGGGCGCGGGGCCGGGCTCAGGGGCGCGGGCCCGGGGCCGGGGGCCGGGTTCGGGGCCGGGGCCGGGGCCGGGGGCCGGGCTCAGGGGCGCGGGGCCGGGCTCAGGGGCGCGGGGCCGGGCTCAGGGGCGCGGGGCCGGGCTCAGGGGCGCGGGCCCGGGGCCGGGGGCCGGGTTCGGGGCCGGGGCCGGGGCCGGGGGCCGGGCTCAGGGCCGGGGCCGGGTTCCGGGGGCCGGGTTCGGGGCCGGGGCCGGGCTCCGGGTTCGGGCCCGGGTTCGGGGCCGGGTTCGGGGCCGGGTTCGGGGCCGGGGCCGGGCCGGCCGCTCACCTGGGCTCGGGCAGCAGGATCTTCTTGCTGGCGCGCGCGGCCGGCGTGGCCTTGCTCTTCTCCATGGCCATCAGGTAGCTCACGTCCGCCAGCACCGCCTCCAGGTCCGCCATCTTGGCGGCGGCGGCCTCCGCTCCGCGCCCTCCGCTCGGCGCCCTCCGTCCCCGCGCCCGCCCGCCCGCCCGCCCGCCCCGCGCCCGGCTCCGCGCCCGGCTCCGCGGCCGCTCACACGCGGCGCCGCCCCATGGCCGCCGCCGCCCGGACGCAGGGCCGCCGCCCCGCCCGCCGCCCGCCGCCCGGCGCCACCTGCCGGCCGCGCCCCGCGTGACCCTCCCGGCCCTCCGAGCGGCGGCGCGGCACCCGGACCGGACCCGGACCCGGACCCCGACCCGGACCCCCACCCCGACCCGGACCCGGACCCCGACCCCGACCCGGACCCGGACCCGGACCGGACCCCGACCCGGACCCGGACCCGACCGGACCCGGACCGGACCCCGACCCGGACCCGGACCTGGACCCCGACCCCGACCCGGAGCCTGACCCGAACCCCGACACGGACCTGGACCCGGACCCGGACCCCGACCCGGACCCGGACCCGGACCCGGACCCGGACCCGGACCCGGACCCGGACCCGGAGCGGACCGGGGAGAACGCCGCACCCGCACCCTGGCGCCCAGTCCGGCCTCCGGCGGCTCCCGGACTCGGCCAGACCGCGTCCCGCCCAGACCGGCACCAGAACACGGTCCCGAGGACAAAGCCCATGGCCTGACACCAGACCTGGAGGACACTGTGACTCGAGCCTCCGAGCGGACGCCAGACCAGGACCTCGGACCCAGACCCAGACCTCAGAATCTCACCTTGACCTTGGGTCACAAGCCTGGGTCCCTCACCGCCCTGACTGCCCCCGGACCCGGCCCCAGCAGGACCCCGCGGCTAGATTTTGGATCGTGATCGCATTTCACATTGGTTGCTTGACCCAACCTGATTCCAACCCCAAAACCAGACCACGCTCATGACCCTAAACCTTGAACTTGGGGGCAGAGCCCAGACTGGGTCTTGGACCATCAACACCAAACTAGGGTCCTAGGCCCAACACCAAGAAAGCTGGACACAAACCCAGGACCAGGACATCCAACCAGAGCCCGGACTGGACTCAGAACCGGGACAGGTCGCCAGGCTCCTGGGACCTGACCGCTGTGGTCAGACGCCAGGCTCATCCCGCTCCCCTCCCCATCCTTCCTGCCCCGACCCAGTCCTGGCTTCTGGGCCAAGGACACGGCACCACCTGGCCCTCCCTGGCCCAGCCTGTAGACCCAGGCCCCTGGCCTGCCCCCAACCAACGGCAGATTCCTGACGGGATCATCATGATCCTCTCCTCCTGGGGGGGCACCAGGGTGTCAGGCTGCCTGGCAGGGGAAACCCCTCTGCTGAGTGCACAAGGGGTTTTGGGGGTTATCTATGTGTGTCAAAGCAGCACCCCTATCTCAACATGTTCCTCTTCGGAGTCATCCTCTTTCCAAGAGGACAAGGCCTTTCCCAGGCTGGGCACCGTAGCCAGGACCCTACGTAAGGCTGCCTCCTGAGACCAGCCTCCCAGACCTTGGATCAGAGCACGTCAGAGGCAAGGTCACTTTTAAAAAATATATATGTTTTTTATTGATTTTTTACAGTGAGGGACAGAGAGTTAGAAACATTAATGAGAGAGAATCATCAACCAGCTGCCTCTTGCACCCCCACCCCCACCCCCCTGGGGATGTGCCTGCAACCAAGGTACATGCCCTTGACCGGAATCGAACCTGGGACCCTTCAGTCTGCAGGCCGACGCTCTATCCACTGAGCCAAACCGGTTTCGGCGAGGCAAGGTCACGTCTGTGTGGGTAGCACCACCATCCACCCAGATACCCAAACCAGGACTCCGGTCATCAGCTCGCCGCCTCCCTCGCCCCTGTCCCCATCTGCTCCAGCACCACCCCCGCCTTGGGGCCTCTGGAGAACCTTCCGGAACTCGTCTGCCTCTCAGGATCCTCACGCTGCTGCCCTGCTGCCGGCTCTGGCCAGAGGTGCCTCTTCTGAATCCAGACCCAATGGCATGACTGCCTGGTTAGCACACAGGGGCCCCTCCGCCCAAGCACCTAGGCCAGCAAGCCCCTTCCCCTGCAGGCCAAGGTCTTCGATCCTGTGCCCGGTGCCCCCTCCAGCCTGTCTGCCACCCTCCTCCGCCCCTCAGCTCTCACCTCTGTGCCCGGAAGCCCGCTGAGTCCTCCTTTAAGACCATCCTCTCCAGGTGGCCTTCCCCAGCCCCCGCTCGGCACAGCTCTGCACTTCCCACTCAGTTCCTTGATTTGAAAACATCATCAATTGCAAGATGCATAATGTCACTTTTTTTGTTGTTTATTTGTTTTTTCATGTCACATTTTTTACAGTGTGTATGAAGCTTTACTAAATGTCTGTATCATTTGCATCTGGCCGGTGTGGCTCAGTGATTAAACGTTGACCTATGAACCAGGAGGAAACAGTTGGGTCCCAGTCAGGGCACATGCCTGTGTAGGAAACAGCCCATAAATGATTCTCCCTCGTTTTGATGTTTCTATTTCTCTTTCCTCCCTTCATCTCTGATATAAAATATATATATATAGCTGAAACCGGTTTGGCTCAGTGGATAGAGCGTCGGTCTGTGGAATGAAAGGTCCCGGGTTCGATTCCGGTCAAGGGCATGTGTCTTGGTGGCGGGCACATCTCCAGTGGGGGACGTGCAAGAGGCGGCTGGTCGATGTTTCTCTCTCATCGATGTTTCTAGCTCTCTATATACAGGAGGCTGCAGACCGATGTTTCTCACATCAATGTTGCTCTCCCCCCCCCCCCTTTCCTACTTCTCTCTAAAATCAATTCAGCGGGTGGCTATTTAAAAAAAGAAGTTTCTTCCTGATGAACCTGTCGGACCACAGTCCCTGTGGGTTCTCAACTGCCAACTCTCCTGCTCCACGTGGTGCCCCCCCACCTGAAAACCCAGACTGCCCCCCACCCACAGCTCAGTCTGCTGCCCCCGCAGGCCTACGCCAGGGTCCTACGGAGAGCCCGGCTCCAGAGCGCTCCCACTGGCGCCCAGGCCCTGGACGGTGGGAGGGCCGGTGGGAGTCCTTGGCTTCGGGAGGCAGTGCCCATTGCCCATCTGGGGGAGGCTGTGTTTTGGATGGTGCTGCCCTCTGGTGGTCGAGGGAAGGTCGATTGTCAACTTGCCTTTCGGGTTGGCTTGGGTCATGGCTTCCCTCAACAAACCTTTGTCCTGGGCTCGGGCTGCCAGCCTGCGGCCGGGAGAGCGATAGTGAAAGAGGAACGGAGCCCCGCCTCGGTCCAGCTGGCAGGCCCGCAGACACATCACTACTTGGCATCTCCCTGGATGACTAATAGGTATCGCAACCTACAGCGTCCCACACGGAGCGCTTGCTCCCACCAGGAGCCCCTGTCCAACCGGCTCCTCGCCCGCCTCCCCATTTCAGTCGTGGCTCCTCCATCTTCCAGAAACTCAGGCGTCACCCTGGATTCCTTTCTTCCATCACTGCCTCCCCCACCCACACACACACATACACACGCTATCATCCAGATCGCACCCGGAATGATGCTTCTCTGGGCCCTGCTAGTCTCTGTCCGAGTCCCACCACCTCCCAGCTGGTGCTGTGCCAGCTCTCCGTGGGCTCCCTGCCTCTCATCTAGCCAGTCTTTACAGCCTAAGCCACACCCCACCTCCAGTGCCAGCCCCTGCCCCGGGGATAAAACGTACCCTTTCCCGTGGTCTGTAAGGCCTGCACGTTCTGGCCCTCGCCCACCTCTTTTTTTTTTTTTTTTTTTTTTTTAAGAGAGAGGGATAGAGAGTCAGAAACATCGATGAGAGAGAATCATCAATCAGCTGCCTCTTGCACACCCCCCACTGGGGATGTGCCCGCAACCAAGGTACATGCCCTTGACCGGAATCGAACCTGGGACCTCTCAGTCTGAAGGCCGACGCTCTATCCACTGAGCCACACCGGTTTCGGCCTGGCCCACTTCTTTCATCCAGCTCTCTCCTCCTTCCCCCATCCTCTAGTCTCCAGCCTCTCCGGTCTTCCTCGGTCCCTACAACAAACCGAGTTTATTTCCACCCCGGAGTCCGGCCTGCCGCGCCCTGCCTGCTTTCTGGCAGCGGGCGCCTGTTCGCTGCATCTCCCGGGCGGAAGGCTCTCCTTGGTGCCTGTTTGCTGTGGTCGCTGCTCACAGCACAAAGCGGGAGGGAGCCACAGAGAGGAAAAGGCCCCCGCGGGGCCCCGTCCGGTGGGAAAGAAGACCGCCTGAGCCAGTGGTTGGCAGACCGCGGCTCGCGAGCCGCCGTGTGTGGCTCTGTTGACTAATGAGTTTGCCGACTGCTGGACGAGACTAAATGTTACCGTAGTTGGGAGCTGTGAGGATGAGGCAGTTGTGGCATACTGTGTGCAAAGAGGTAAAGGGTAATAGACAGTGGTCGGCAAACTCAGTCAACAGAGTGGCAAACCGTGGCTTGTGGGCCGCAGTTTGCCGACCACGGGCCTAAGCGCAAACTTCAATCAATGTGACAGGAGCGCTCATTCGAGGAGGCAGATGGTCAGGAGGGTCACGGGAAGGTTGGGCAGGACAAGGGAGGAGCGGGAGAGTCCTGAACTTCACTCCGTGTACACAGTGTGAAGGAGGCTGGGGTGAGGACTGGCGTGTGCCAGGCCCAGGAGGGCACCTCTGCGTCTCCATCCTGGGCCTTGAGGATCTGGGAGGACGGGTTTGGGAGCTCCCTGACCTCCCCGGGGATGCACAGGTGATGGGAGAATCCCTGCCCGACACAGCCAGCCACTCTGTGATGCCGGGGAGCCAGACAGTGCCAGGGTCTGCTGGATTCCAGAACTTCACTTCGCCCACTCCCTCACACATCTGACAGGATTTGTTGAGCTTTTGCTGCGTGGCAGGCACTGGTGCTTGGCCTTGAGGATCCAACCAACGTGGGCGCAGTAACCAGGAGAGACCGTGAACGTATGGGCAAAGCACACATAGCAACAACCACTGCGTTTCTGGGTTCTCACTAGGGGCAGGCACTGTTCCTAGCCCTGTGGTCTCATTTTGCACTGAAAGCATCCTCCGGAGGCAGGTGGGAAGTCACTGTAAGAGCCCCGCGCCTCCTCCAGGAGAGTCAGGGGGCCTCTGAGGACCGGCCCTTGTTTTTAGCCGGAGCCTCAGGCCCGGGGCGGGGAAGAGCGGCCCAGGCCTGTGGAGCAGCAAGTGCGGAGGCTGCTTATCTCGGAGGCTCCCTCCCACACGGTCCAGTCACCTTCCGGGGTGAATCCCGCGGGCACCGCCCAGCCTGCTTCCCGGGACCAGCACCGCTTCCTGGAACCCTCCGGAAGGTCACACCGTCCCCGCGCTGCCCAGGACCATCGCCTTTCCCGCCTCGGAACCTCAGCCGGGACCTGGCCCCAACCTGCAGCCCGCTCGCCGCAGCCGCGGCCGGCTCCCCAAGCTGGCCAGGCCCCGCCCCTGGCCCAGGCCCCGCCCCTGGCCCAGGCCCCGCCCCTGGCCTAGCCGCGCCCCTAGAATAGCCCCCGCCCCTGGCCTAGCCCCGCCCCTGGCCTAGCCCCGCCCCGGCCTAGCCCCGCCCCGGCCTAGCCCCGCCCCTCCTTTACTAGCCCCACCTCTCCCTTGGTTTAGCCTCGCCCTGGCCCAGTCCCCGCCCCTGGCCTAGCCCCGCCCTTAGAATAGTCCCCGCCCCCGGCACAAGCCCCGCCCTTGACATGCCCCCGCCCCGACCCAAGCCCCGCCCCTGGCCTAACCCTCTGGCCTAGCCCCGCCCCTGGCCGCGGCCTCCCTCGGATTCCGGCCTCGGCAGCGCCCCGCCCCGGCGCCCGCCCGGAGCCGTCTCCAGCGCGCAGGCGTCCTTTCCGCCGGGCTCTGCCGGGAGCGGGGACCTAAGGTGCTCCCGCCGCACCGGCTTCTGTCCTGACCTCCGGCCTGAGCGTCCGAGGCGCGATCACCGTGGCCACTGGTGCTTGCGCGGGGACCGGGACTTAGGTGTCAAATGCTAGTGCCACCTCTGTTGCCCCGACTGGTTTCCCCCCGGGCAAGTCACTTAACCTCTCTGGGCCTGGCCTTTCTCGTCTCTTTGCGGGGAGCCTCCCGCCGGCCTCACTGCATCGCTTCCAGGATGGTGGGACCTGCGTGCTTAGTGCCGGGCTGGGGAGGCGGTTTTCCTTGTGGCCGGTCAGGCGTGGATCATCTGGGCCTCACTTGTATCTCCCTCTCCGCATCTTCCATGGTCTCTTCTCTCTCCTGTCACTTATCTTCTCCCCAACCCCTTTCTCTACTTCTTTTCCTGTCTTTCCTTTTCTGGGGTTTTCAGGGTGTTTTCTCTGTCTCTGTCTCTGTCCGTCCCTGTCTCACCTTTCTAGCACTCCCATGTCACACTCCGGGGAGGGCGGGGGATAGCGGTGGGACCTTTCTGTCTCCCCCTCTCCTTCCCCCTCCGCCCCCCGCCTCCCCAGCTCCCTCTGGAATGGGGCTGGTGGGGAGGCAGAAGCTGGGTGACAGCACTAGGCTTAGGGCAAACCAGGTGCCTCCTCTTCAAGTTTCCTGCCCACGCACAGGTGTCCAGCGCTGTTCCCTTCTGGGCCTGGGCCCTGGGAAGGTGCTGGTAGGACAGGTCTCCCCAGCTGGGAAGTGCAGGTAAGCTCTGCGGCTGGCCACCCAATGACACTTAGCACTGAGCTGGCCTGGGAGGACAGGGGAGAGCTGGGTCGTCCCTCCGCCCAGGACTGGCTATACCATTGGCAGGGCCCACTGCAAGTGGACCGTGGGGCCCTTTGTTAAAAAATTAAGACTTTCAAGATGGTGGCAGCAGAGCATTCAACCAAGTGTGAGGTCCTTCTGAGCACAGGGCCCTCTGTGACTGCAGGGGTCCCTCACCCATGAAGCTGGCCCTGCTGGTCCCCCTCCGGTACAGCCACCGCTGCATTTCCTCACCCCCCACTTCAGGGACAGGTGAAGGGGAGGCAGAGGTAGCTGAGGTCGGCCCCACCCTTAAGGACTTTGAAGAGCCATGGGAGAAGGGCGTGGGCACAGGCCCAGCCTGGATGCTCAGAAGGGCACTCGGAGGGATTTGAAGGAGATTTTCAGAGCTGTGGTGAGGGTGGCATACCACATCCCAAACACAGCAAGCCTGGGGACCACAGAGGTGCCAGTGTCTGAGACAGAAGCACACACCTGCCACGTGTCAGCTATGGTGCTTCCCATTTCAGAGAAGTCCGTGGCAGGATGAGTTTATTCCGTTCAGACATGACCCTGGAGGGGGACTGGACATTTCTGTGTGCCGTAGGAAGATGAATGCAAAGCTGAATTGAGGTTAGCTCGGAACTACCCCTCCCTGCCAAAGAAAGAGGCTGGGCTGGTAGTATTGGCACAAGAAAGGAGAGCATGTATGAGGTAGTGGGAAAGTGAACTTGGAGAACATGGCAACAGATTGGCCGTATCAGGGAGGGCTGGGCCTCCCGGTTTATGAGCTACTGGGGACATTCACGCCACATCAGTTATGTGCCAAGCTCTGCACCAGCTACTGGGATGTGACATGGTGAGCAACACAGACTGCTCTGTGTCCTGGTGGAGCTTCTGGCCAGCGTGGAGACCGACTTATGGGAGCCCTGGTAAGCAGTAGGGTACCATGGGGACTTGTGATCTGGTCTTGAGTAGGGAGATGGCTTCCTGGAGGAAGGGACATGTAAACAGAGGAAGGTGTACCAGCAGGGGGAACAGCATGTATAAAGACTCAGAGACGGTAGGATTGGAAAAAGTTTGCTAAGGGTGGAGAGGAGTAAAAGGGGCAAAGGATAAGAAGCTTGAGGACTTGATTCCGAGACATATTTAATGGGTTTTAAGCAGGGTGGTCAAATATATCCTATAGAATAAAAGGCAAATTGTCCCCTTGGGAGTTCAACTGACTGGGAGTTCTACCGCTCACTGTGATGTGCGCTGCCCACCAGGGGGTGGTGCAGAAGGCAGGCAGGCCCCGGCCAGCAGCTGGCAGCAGGAGGAAGGCCCTGATTGCTGGCCAGGCCAAGGACCCTACCCGTGCACGGATTTTGTGCACCAGGCCTCTAGTGTATGTGTGTGTGTATAATTTTAATCCTTACCCAAGGATATTTTTCATTGATTTTTAAAGAGTGGAAGGGAGAGGGCAAGACAGAAATATTGATGAGAGAGAAACATCAATTGGTTGCCTCCTGCACACATCCTGACTAGGGCCTGGGCCAGGAAGGAACCTGTAACCATACCAGAATTGAACCCAGGACCCTTCAGTCAGCTGGCCTGCGCTCTGTTCACAGAGCCAAACCAGCTAGGGCTCAAATGTATCTTTTGAGAGAAATGTTCTGGCTGCCAATACAGCTGGACCAAGGCTGGGAGGCCTCAGGGTTCTGAACAACGGTGGCTTCAATGGTGGCAGGGATGAGGTGACGGAGACAGGTGGTTTCTGATATTTAGGCCAACCTGACACACTTCCGTTCCTGGCCAAACATGGCCACGCCCCTGTCCCGTCCTCAGGAAACCATGAAGCAGCCCATCCTGCGAGACCTCATCCTGGACTAGAATGTGCAGAGCTGGAGGTGGTCCTCACCATCAGCTTGGGGAGCAGGTGGGCAGCTCCCCAGCTCTGTGAGGTGGTGGGAGAGCCTCCTCAGGACTCCCGGTGGGACCCTGGCTCTGCTGAGATGCTGCCACCAAGGATGCAGGGGTGGTCACTGGCAACAGCTAGCTTGTGTAAAGGCTGGAAGCTTGTTCCCAGCAAGCCGAGGGAGCAGCAGTGGGGTGTGGTGGACAAATGCTGCCGGAACCAGTCTGGCCCAGACCTTGTTCAGTGACCTGCAGTGGGCACTGTCCTTGAGGGGCTGGCTCTGCAGCAGTGGCTGTAGGCTGGCCTTGGCAGGCAGCTCTCCTGAGATGCCAAGATTAGAAATCCCAGGGTCCCGTCTCAGGTAAGCACCACGGGGGTAGCTCTCCGCCATGCCTGTACAGAACCACTCTAGGCAATGCCATGGTGGGGTGTGCGCGCATGTAGGGGAACAGGTATCCTCATACTGAAGTTTCCACATCCGTTAAGAAGTTCTATGAAATGTGTTTTAGAAGCGGCTCTGTCCAGAGGAGTGAAGCAGGCAACCCTTGGCCTTTATGAAAACTTTCTCATTCTCGCATGCACTCACACACACTAAGGCAGGAAAGGTTTTGTTTTGTTGTTGTTTTTAAAGCCTTTTATTATAAAAAAAAAAAAAAAAATCAAATTTTCCCATTGGAAGCTATTTTTTTTTTTTTAATTTTTATTACACAAATATCTCCCATTCCCGTGTCAGAAGAAAGATGTCCTTGCTTTCTCTAAAACCAATAGTGGAGAACGTTTAGAAAACAAAAGTCAACTAGCTTCCCTCTTTCCCTGGCCCGAAATAACCCTATGTGTCAACTGAGATATAGCATGACTTGTCCCCTTAATGCTTACATTTAATTTAAATTTTTAGCACAACATTGGAGACAGACTAAATCAGCAACAAAAAATATATATTTACAATATTTCTCCGAAAAAAACAAAAAACACAACCAAACCCTTTAAACATAGTGACTTTAGGAGTTTTATTTATGGAGCAGTTATTTTTTTAATCACCAAGTGATTTTATATTATATATATATTTATATATATATAAATTTTCTTCCTTTCCTTTGTGGTTTTTCGCCCCGGTGCTTGGAAAGACGGAGGCAGGGTGTGTGGTCCCGTGGTCTGAGGGCAGGCTCTCCTGGCAAGGCAGATGCTGAGAGCAGATTGCAGGAAATGCGATGGAACTCCCGGTTCCTCTGTCCCCAACAGAAACACTTCTTTCCTCCACGTGGACCATCCCTCACCTCGGAAACCATTCCCCCTCAGTCTGAGGAAAGGAAACCCCAGCAAGGGCGGAGGTCCATCTGCTGCCGCTCCTGGGTTCCTTTTCCGTTGACCAATTCCGTGCACGGTAAAAATGCTTATTTTTCCAAACCCAAAACGAACAAAAATACAAACCAAAACCCAAAACAAACCACCAGCTTGGAAATTTCTGTGGATGAAATGTCCCAAAGTCAGAGGCACTCTCCCGGCACAATCCCTGCGCTGAAGGGGTCTCTCCACCTCCCCTTTTATAAAAAGACACGAAACCATCTTTTTAGTATTTTCCACAGGAGCAACCAAAAAAGGCAGGAAGCTTCCAATTATAGATTAACAATGTTATAAGGTTTTTGCTCAATACCCAGGGTTCTTTACAGAGAAGCTCCCCTAACTGAGGCACTCTGGAATAAGTCACTGGCGTTTCCTCCAAGTTTCCCCCAGGTCCCTGGGCCTGGAGACCGAGGGGAGGGGCAGAGGGCCATGGAGCAGACTGCTGTTTTTAAGGTGCAGCCGAGAGAATCAGCAGATTGGAAGATATACACCATGCTCTCCCCTCCTGCCAGGACCCGGTTTTCTCTTGGGCCAGTCGATGCCAGGGTCAAAGCTGGGCCCGGTGGCAAAGAGGGGCCCTCTGCCTCTATTGCTTTGGAAGTGGCAGCGTGCAGTGGGCGTCTCTCCTCACCGTGCCTGGGCTCCTTGCCCTCCCCCTAGAGTTTCAGAAGAGCCTGAGACTGGGATGCAGAAAGGGGACGGGAAGGGATGGGGCCGAGGATGAGGATGAGGCGGGCAAGGTTGTGCTATCACTGTCCTGGAGGGAGAGCAGAGTGCAAATCCGCATCTATCACTTGTCAGCTCTTGCCACAGGCTGCTGCTATTGAGCATCTCCTTACACGTTTCAACACTGACCCAAAAGAAATTCCGACCTTTCTTTTTTTTTTTTTTAAAGTGCAAAAAGCTCTCTGCTGCCCTAGAGAGAGGATCTTTGGACAGGCCGTTCAATGCAAAGAAAGGGGCAGCTGATGGGGCTTGACACTGGGAGGTAAAGTAGGAGACACCATGCTCCCTCCTCCCTCCCACACACACGAGTAACACACTCAGCCACACACACAGAGGCACATGCACACCCCCTTCCAGGGCCGCAGGCAGAGGGCAGGTGACTGGCTTCTCAGCAGGAGCTCCCCCTCCTCCCAGTGGTGCCAGATCAGTGAGCTACTGGGACAGACACAGGCCTGGGCTCCAGGGATTACAGGACACTAGAGCCTGGTGCCTGCTGGGAGGCAGGTGGGAACCTGGCCCAGATCTCTGCTCCCCCAGCGGGGCAGGCAGGCCGCTCCCTCTGAGGACCCCATCCTGGGCAAGCCCTCTTCAGGCAGGAACAAGGAGATGGTGCCTCTCAGAACCTGCTTAGAAGCAATAAAATGGGGGTGTCCCTGGGATACAGTTCCAGCTCCTCTGAAGAGCCTCAACCCCAATAAGTGCAACAAGGACCTCAGGACTCACAGAGACTGGCGGGGAGTCTAGGGTGGGTAGCCTCATTACGTGAGCGGACGTGGTGCGTCAGACAGGACATCAAGCTAACTGGAGAAGAGGGAGGACAGACACAGATGAGGTCTTAGACACCTCAACAGCACCAGTGTGACCTGCATGGTCTGGCATTCCTGGGGCTCCGGGCCCCTCCTATGTAAGCCGGGAGAGTGTGACGGAGGAGAGATACTGGGCACCAGAGGAGAGCCTGGCCGCGGAGACAGGGCTGCTTTCCTCCCTGGGAGTCTGCTCGGAACCAGGCCCTGCTGGGGACCACGGACGGGAGGAGGCCCAGGGCCTAGCCCAGATGAGAGTTGCACAGACGACCCAACTGAGAGCTTGGCCTCCTGGCAGCTGGCGGCACGTGTGCAGGTGAGCTGGCACCCGGCAGCACCTGGCCGATCTTCCCCTTCGCTCCGTTCGCTCCTCCGTTTCCTCAGGAGGGAGGGAGCGGCGGGTAAGCCCCGTGTCCACCTCTCTGCCCGCCTCTTGGGGGAGGGCTCACAGGACAGGAAAGCAGAGGGAGTGTGACGCTGGCCTCGGAGCCTGTGCAGGGTCAGGGAGAGCTCTCCCGGCGAGGGAGTCAGGGAAGATCGGTTTCCTGTTCAGTCTGGGCCAGCTGTGTCTTAACTGATCTTCTGTATCAGCTTCTCGTCAGACAGGCAGTAGAGACTGTTGATGGACAAGTCTGAGATGAAGTGCTCGCAGGCTTTTCGAGTGATCTGCTTGCATCCTCGAAGGTCGATCAAGGTGACGTTGGCGATGCGCCGTAGGTAGATCAGGGTCTGGTCTGTCAATTTATTGCAACCTGTGGGGAAAGTGACCGTAAGGACAACTCTATGTACACACGGCACAGGAGCCTGCTCTGTGGCCCATCCCCGGCTCTTCCCTTCAGAATGCTAAACCAGAGCCCTCTGTCTCCTAAGTCCCAGTGGCCTCTGAAAGCCCCTGCCCTCACTTCCTGCACTTGAAGGTGACCCGACTGCACTGGGCGGTGGCTGTGCGCTTAGGCACCTGACAATCACTCTAGGGATTGGCCACCATCAGTTAGAAAAGGGATAGAAATCCATCTCCGTCCGTTTGAGAGAAAACAAGTTCACACAAGTTATCCCAGTTTAGCCATCAGTTCTCCTGGCCAAGCTCCAGGAAGGCCCAGGACTTCCAGGCGGCAGGGGTGGTTCGCTGGGAACCGCGGCAGCGTACCTGCCATATTGAGCTCGGTGAGGGAGTAACGCGTGGAAGACCCGACAGCAGTGAGCAGATTGGAGGACTGATCTGTCAGGTGGCTGCAGTGACTGAGGTCGAGTCGAGACAGGAGGGGCATGTGGCGAATAATGAGGCGAAGCGTGGCATCGGTGATGTCAAGGCCTGCCAGCCGGAAGTCAGTCATGTTCCGGAGCTTGCTGCGATTGTCCTGACCTGTGAGAGCGAGAAGAGCCTAGACCAAAACTCCTCACCTCTATTCCAGCCCAACCGACACGACCTTTTCAGGCCAGGTCCCCTCGGAGGGAATAAGCACTGCCCACACCGCCCTGCCTTCCAAGAGCAGTGTGTGTGTGTGTGTGTGTGTGGGCAGTTTCTAGGAAACCAGGCCCGTTTTCTTTCTTCCCAGCTGCTGGAATAAGCCCCACACATCAGAAGAGCATGTGCAGTATGCCCCCACCTTTCCCACACTCCCATACTTTTCTAGATCATCTCATGCAAACAGTTCTTAATGACCCACCTCCACCAGGGAGCTTTCCCAGACTTCCTTAGGCTTTATGCTGTTCTCAGTCTGCACAGCATCATTTCTGAGACTTTACTTTGGAAGATGAAGTACACGGAAAGATAAAGCTACATACAAAGTCTGTTGAAAGACTAGCACAGAGAAGTCAGGCACAGAGCATACCTGGTTTATCGGCAGGCGGAGTCAGCAAGTCCCGTATCTGCGGGTCCTTGATTCCCACTGCCCACCGAAGATCAAGGGTCCTGAGGAGGGGGCAGCTGGAGGTGCTGAGGGCGGAGACTGCCGACCAGGAACAGCCGGCCAGGAGAAGGTCTTTCAGTCCTGCACGGGTGAAAAATGCACGTGCAATAAAATATACTCTCTCGGCACATCCACAGCCTGCCTAGCAGCTGAACTGACTAAGGTAAATGGATTCCCATAACGGGAGAGAGAGACTATGTCCTTATCTTATTCCAATAACCCAGCTCAAAGATTCCTATGAGCACTCTCCTATATCACATCTTCTAGCTTTGGTGGTAAAACCAATTCCTTAGCTCCTACAAGAGCAATGCAAATGTGATCTCCTGTCTTTCTAAATGCTGAAAGGAACGGGTCCTTACAAGGAGCTGCCAAAGCACATCTTACTCAAAAAAGCCACGTGAGGAGAGCCGCAGCACTGACGGCAGCACCTGACCATTCTTTTCCCTGTCCAGTGCAGTGACTGGTCTGCCAGTCCAGAGTACACCTGGGAACCAGCAGTTAAGGTGACCCTGCAGAAAGGCAACTGTGGCACGGCCTGCTGCCTGAAACACTGCTGCCAACAAAGCGGCTCTCCCCCACCGCTGGGCCTGGGAGGCAGTGGCAGGGCTGCTCACCTGGCAGCCTGTTGACGAGCCATGTCAGCTGTTTTTTGGAGATGTTGGTCCAACTGAGGTCCAGGCTCACTGGCTGCCTCTTGATGATGCCGCTGAGAGCCTGGGGTACAATGGCCTTACACCTACTCAAGTCAATTTTTGTCCAAAGTCTCTTGTCACAGCACCTGCGGCAGAAGGAAGGAGGAGAGCTGTCAGGAACTCAGTATCCTGCTGGAGGCTCTGGGAAGAGAGAGCCTCTGCAGGCTCCTCTGCAAGCTTACAAGCTCATGCCTGCTGCACTTCCTCCGTGAGAGCAGGGCGTGTCCGCTATGGCAGCCCTACGGAGATTAAATGATGGACAACCTGACCAGTTCACCTTGTCTGCTCTGAATGGGCTGAGAACACAGCAAACAGTAAGCCCTCACTTGCATTAAAATGGTATGGCTCCTACCAAAGTGCATTAAAGGGAGTATTAAAAAAATTTCTTGACTTCTTACTGCCAAAAGCTAGGAGCGACTATCTTCTTTCCCTTGTCAGTCACTCCCACCTGCGTGGAGACGCAGTAGATCCAGGCCATCCTGCCTCCAGCTCTGAAAAGCGTCCATATTGTATGGAGCCAGGCGGCTCTGGAGCGCTCTTTCCCACCCGGGTTTCGGCCTGTGTTCTCTCCACATTCCAGGCAGCGCAGACCAGAATGGAGAGGGGACTGCCTCTCCAAGCCCACAGGCCACAAATCCTGCTGCCACATCAGCTTCTATTTACTGCTTTACAGCGCCTGTTCTGCAGCCTGGCTGGGGCCAGCGGACAGCAGGAGGGAGAGGCACCTAACGGGGATCTTACGTGCTCCGGCCGGAGACCCAGGCGGCCCGCTAGCCCTACAAAGAGAAGCATGAGGAGAGTCTGCGCAGCTCACACCTTCAGACTTGAGAGCTCGTGTTTGTGAAAAATGGGGTCTTCATGCTGAGACCGAAAAGACCTTTACCAACGGCACATGAAACCTTTCTGGCAGAAACAAGCAGCTTACCTAAAGCGTGGATCTCAGACTTGAATGTGTATCAGAACTCCGGGAGGACTTAAGGACAGACTGACCGGCCCTGCCCTCGGGGGTTCTGTCAGGTGGGCCCTGAGAACCTGCATTTCTAACAAGGTCCCAGGTGATGCCACTGGTTTGGGCATCATCTCTGAGAACTACCCAGTCAGCAAGGGCATGTCCTAGGGCTCAGAAGCTTGAGGAAAACCAGTGTCCTAGGAAAATCCTTGTTCATCATCACTAGGCCCCTCCTCCCCACACCCCAGTCTTAATGTTTAACTTGAGAAGAAACTGTTGGCCTCATTAAGGACAACTAAGTCTCAGGAAGCTTAAAAACTGGACCTTGCTTGTTGGAGAAAGCAATTCTGGTCCAGATTTTGGGAACAAGAATTAAAACTAGAAAACTGTGAGCACCTTCCAACTTTTGGAAAAGCATGCTCACTCCTCCCCTCAGAGGTGACTGAGCAGGCAGGCACTGGCGCCATGTCTCCAGGACAGGAGAGTGACTGGCACGCCACAGGCTCTCAACAAACAAGGGACGAGTTTCACGGACTTGCGGAAACTTATGACTGAAGTTTGCACACAAACTACAGATCCACCCCCCAAAACAGTTTCCTGTGCCCAGTAAGAGACGGAAAAGTACGAATACGGGAGAGGAGGCAAAGGGCCAAATCTCCCTCATGGACACAAGTGCCCAGTCTGAGGAACAGAATAGGTTGATTCCATCTTTTAGGTCCCGACAAGCCTCCAGATGCCAGATCACATGCTTGTCTCGTTGGAAAACCTGCCACCTGCTCCCATGCCCCTCGTCCTGACCCCTGGATCCCCGCTCACCATTTATACCACGTCTTGCACACTCGCATACATTCACAAAGTTCTCTGCGGCTGAGGTAGCGGAAGACAGACATCCAGACCTCCCGCTGCATCCAGCTTTCGTCTCCATCCTGAGCCCAACTGCCCCGGCCATTCAGCCTGGCCGCACCCCCCTCCTCTGCACTGTCCTCTTCCTCCTCCTCCTCCTCCTCCTCTTCCTCTCCCCCCAGCCCCTCCTCGTCCCCGCGCTGGGGCGGCCGGGCTGGGCAGTGCTGCACCAGCACGCGGGGGGAGTGGCGGAGGTTGGCGGAGGAGGCCGTGACGGCCTGCAGCTTGGGCACAATGGAGGTCCCGTGGAGCTCTTTGGTGGGCCTCTGCAGCGTGACAGTGAGGTACGATCCCCGGATCTTGGCTTTCTCAACTTCAGACAGCTCCTTTTTGCCGCTGGGGTTGTTCTCCTTTTCCCGTACCATGGAGCGCTCTGTGGCCTGTAGCCGCAGCAGCTGCCGCCGTTTGAAGCGCTCATCGCGGCTGGCACTGTGGTGGTCGCTGGGGCCGGCCCCAGGGGAGGAGCGCGTCACCATGCCCCGGGGGGAGACCGGGTCGTGGATGAGCTGGAGCATGGCAGTGGGGGAGTGAGGCGGGGGGGTGAGGGGCTCGTCACAGCTCCGCAGGGGCCGCAGGACTTTGGCTTGCACAGCGTCCTCGTCGCTCTCTTCCATCTTCCGCTTCTGTAAAACAGGCCCAGAAAAGCCACGTCAGTGCCTCCCTGCTCTGCCAGCGGACTAGAGACAAGACAGCTCACTGCTTTTCTGCGGAGAGAAGCACCAAGAGATGCTCTGGCAGAGGAGATGCTGGTGGTGAAAGAAAAGAGGCCTCCATTCACCGTGTGCACTAGGATGCAAAACCTGAGCGCGGCCAACACAGCGGGCCTTCAGCTCCACCGTGTCTGAGCGCCTCTACCGGCTGCTGCTGCCACTCGGCACCACCCTGTCCCCGGAGACCAGGGCAGATGGGAGACCAGCGGAGAGCGAGGACTCGGGGAGGAGCCTGCTCTGGACGGGGAGGAGGGATCAGGCTGGGTGAAGACCACCTTTCATGAAGGAACACAAACTCGTCCCCTGCCGCTGGTCTCTCCAGCCTCTGGCCCTTTCCGGAGCCCGCCGGGGCTGTGCTGCGATAAAGCCTAATTAACATGCTTCACTAGGTTTCCGAGCAGTAGCTGATTTTTGTGAAGGAGAAGACATTTTCTGACCCTAAGCAATAATCCTCCTCCTTTTTATCATATTTTTAGTGCACTATTGGAAGAGAATACCCACCTTTTGGGTATTGGCTTTTACCGAACATCAGAAGGTGAGACTAAAATATAGTACCTGGCAACCCATCTGCTACAACAGAGAAGTAATGCCCACCACTACCAGTGAGGCAAATGGAGAATCTGCTGGTATAAAAACTGGCTCCTCGCCCTGGCCTGGTAGCTCAGTTGTTATAGCACTGTACCGAGGCGCTAAGGTTGCGGGTTTGATCTCCGGTCAGGGCACATACAAGCATCAACCAGTGAATGCATACATAAGTGGGTCAACAAATCAATGTGTTTCTCTCCCTCATCAATAAATTAAAAACGAACAAGCCCAGCGGTGTGACTCAGTGCTGAGTGCTGACCTATGAACCAGGCCATGATTCAGTGCCTGGTCAGCGCACAGGCCGGGTTGTGGCCTTGATCCCCAGTGTGGGGCCCACAGGAGGCAGCCTAGCAATGATTCCCTCTCATCATTGATGTTTCTATCACTCACTCTCCCTTCCTCCCTGCAACCAACAAAAATATATATTAAAGAGAAACAAAAACAAACCCCAAAAACAAATCAAACCTGTTCCTAGTATAAGAATTTGAAATACAGAGAATTCTAGATTAGTCAACTCTAGAAATCTTTGTCCTCAAAGGTATTTAGACTGAAAACTCCACTAACGCACTGCCTAGGGCGGAAGAAACGGAAAGACAGGGACAGTCTCCACTCCTCCCCGGTGCACCAGAGCCCCGGGGCCGCGGCAGACACTGGGCCCGCTGTCTCCTCTGCACCTGCCCGCACTCAGGTCTTGTCTCGCCAGCCCCGGGAACCGGAGTCCTTCGGCCCTTTGGCATGACTGGCGACCACTGGCCAACAACCACAGCTGCTCAGGGCCAAGGTCATGGGCCTGGTCTCCTCTGGGGGAGGGGCTGCTTCTGCAGGACACATTTGGGCCTATGGGCAGACTTTCTGTGAGCCCAAAGGTAAAGATGGCAAAAATGCAAACCTGCTTAACTGGAAACTCCAGCACACCACCGTATCTCCCCGCTGCTTCAGACCTCTGCTACAGTTTCCTCCACAGCAACCTTGCTCAAACAGCCCTGCTGGGCTTCCCCTTTTTCTAGGGCCCCAGATTGTATAAGAACCTCAGCCATTTGCAGACCCCAAGTGGAACAATATTCAATAACACAAAAACCAAAACACTAAAAACTCAAAAAGGCCCAGCTGGCATGGCTCAGTGGTTGAGCGTCGACCTATGAACCAGGAGGTCATGGCTCAATCCCCAATGTGGGGTGTGCACGAGGCAGCTGATCAGTGAGTCTCTCTCAGTGATGTTTCTGTCTCGCTCTCCTTCTCCCTTTCTCTCTGAAATCAATAAAAATGTTTAAAAATAAAAACTCAAATAAAAAAAAATAACCAAAGGGAAAAATATAAAAAAATAAAAAATATCCTGGATCAGAAAAACCATGTGAATGAAGTTGCAAAGGCAAACACCTCCTAAGTTGATGTTTCCTTTCTTCTCACAACGCAAATCTGGATGAAGTTCCCTTACCTGGGCTTTCTCTGAGCTGTCCTCCTGGTAGCACTTGGGACACTCCCAGCAATTTGGCAATTCCTCGTTAAGCAACCCCTCTCCATCCATCTATAGGTAGACAGGGATGTTAAAAATCTGTCTCATTACAAAAAAATAAAAATAAAAAAATAAAAAGCAAAAAAATAAAAGAATAAAATAAAAAAGCAAAAAAAAAAAAAATAAAAAAAATAAATAAAAATAAAATAAAAAAGCAAAAAATTAAAAAAGCCTGACTCTTAAGCCTCCTTTATTAAATACTAATCACCACGTGGTTAGGAAGGACCTTGAAGAGTTACCCATTCCTAAATACACTGGCTCCTAAGAGAAAAAATTTAGTCTCACGTTACCACAGGGAACGCGACCTCGCTCTTGGTCACTTGGTCAGTTAGGCTCTGTGAGGAAATCCCTAAGAGTCTGGGCCTCTTCTCTTGGCACATTACTCCAGGGGTCTCATGCCAGTTTGCAAAGGAAACGGAACACACAGGAATGGCCCAGACCCAATCTTAACAGCGGGGCAGAGCCCTGCCTGCTTGGGTTCAGAGGCACAGGCCTCGCTCTGTGGCTCAGTGAGCAGTGGGGATAAATAACACTCATTTTATAGGGTTGTGGTGAAGATTACATTAGGCAGTACGTAAAGTGTTTAGATAAATACCTGGCATGTAATAAATGCTCCGTAATTACCATTATTATCGTGGAGATAACATCCTATTTTATCGATTCTAAGATGCGTATTTTTCACATTTGAATCTTTCTGAAATTGGGCTGCTTCTCATAATTAACAGTGTTTGATAATCGTTGTCATCCAGGTGCAGTCATGACATAATTGCCACCTCTGGGAAGACCAAAAAGTACCAGCACCAGTGCTTTTAGATTTAAAGAAATATAAAGAAACGAGGCAGGCAGACCCAGCTTCACACAGTTCTTAGAGCTTAAACAAGGGAAGGCTGGAAACCAGCAGCTCTCCGTCTCAGCTGCACACCGGGATGATGTAGGAGGTTTTGAATGCTCAGCCCAGTCTGGGCTAGAAGAGCTGACTCAGTCTCTGGGATCTGAACTTCCTTATTACTTTTTTAAAGCTCCGCGGGTGCGCACTAAGCCTGACACAGACTGAGCGCTCATTAAATGTTATTAGCTAATGTTACGACTCTCTCTGCTTTTTAGGAACTAATATCCAGTGATAGGATGAAGTATGCAACAAAGATGCTTACAGCCATGACACATCCCAAACAGACCTCGAAGTTCCCTGATGGCCTGGAGACTCCAAACAGTCTCCACAGGCCAGAATGTAAGCTCCCTGAGGGCAGACACCTGGACTTTTTTGTGTACAAGGCCTAGCACCGTGTCCGACACACAGCAGACACATTTGGATCAGGGTAGATGTGACATCACTACAGGACCCACAGCTGATGGCCCACAATATGGATGCAGGCAGTTTCTTGTGACATACAATCCAGTTTCCTCTGCTCCATTGTTTCTATCAGCTGAGACCCCAGGAGCCCCTCAGGGTCTCACCTGGAGGCAGCCAGGATGAACAATCTCATTGCAGATACAGCATTCCATGAGTTTCTTTTCAAAGTCCTGTGTCTCCTCATTCTGATCCACTTCTCCACAGAGGGAGCATGTGACTGAGTGAGGCAGTCTGGGCTACAAGAGGACAAAGATAGAAACCAAGAAAAGAGCAGACTTAGATCCTTATCATTTCAGCTTCCCTTTAATTGAGATGGGCGATTTGGTTCCTGTGACTCTATAGTAAACGCGGAGGGAACAGGAGACCAGGGAGAGAATGGCTGAGGAAGAAGAGGGGGCGGGGGCTGGAGGTGGGAGCTGGGGAGATCAGTTTATTTTCAGTGAGCCGGCCCGGTCTTGGGGTCCTTTCTTCCCAATCCACTTACAGAGGGAGGGGACAGATAGCAGTGATTTGCCCTTCAAATGCTGGTTTCTCCTTTGAAAACCAGATATGGCTGAAAGAGTTAGTACTAGCTAAGTTTTAGTACTGGATGTTCCTTCACAGCCCAGAGAGAAAAGGGCCAACAGGAAGAAAGCTAAAGAGAGAGTAACTTTTTCTTTCCAACTCTCAAGTCTCAATAACTTTATATCAAACGTATTTCAGTCCCTTTGGCACCACCACCCCTCCCCCAAATTCTTTACCCAGTAGGTCACTCACTGCCAAGCACTGCCGGAGGACACAGGACTGCTTCATGCGGCCGGGCCCTCCGAACTTCTTCATGTCCCTGCAGTAGTGGCATACGCCACATTCTCCCTGCACACAGGCTTTGCACTTCCGGCATCGCACTCGTCTCCGCCGGGCTCCGGACACGATGGGGGAGGCCGCGGCCGGCCGCACCGGGGTGAGCCGGGGAGCGGGCTTCATGGTGTGGGGCTTGGTGATGGGGATGGTGGGAACCCGCACCTTTGGCCGGGCGGGGAACTTCAGCTGGAAGAGAAAGCAGTGAGGTCAAATAGATCAGGTAGCTTTAGGACGGGAGAAGTAGAAGATTACATGGGCTGTGGAGAAATCTGCTGCTGCCTGTTTGTAAAAAGTTTTACTAGAACACAATCTGCTTATGTCTACGGCTGCCTTTATGTGCACTGGCAGACTGAGAAGCGACGGAGACTGTATGGCCTGCAAAACCTAAAATATTAATCTCTACTACCTACGCATTACCGTATCTGAAAAAGGTCGCCAATTCCACCCTAGCTGGTTTGGCTCATGGACAGAGTCATCTTACGAAATGAAGGGTCTCAGGTTCAATTCCGGTCAAGGGCACAGGCCCGGGTTGCGGGCTCGATCCCCATTGGGGGGGGCGTGCAGGAGGCAGCCAATCAATGATTTTCTCTCATCATTGATGCTTCTCACTTTGTCCCTCGCCCTTCCTCTCTTAAAATCGATAAAAATATAATTTTTTGAAAGAAGGTTGCCAATTCCTTCAGACACATCTCATGCTGTTGCGTTTTGTAGGTACCAGTCACCTCCTTCTCCTGATTATCACTCAGTTATTCTCCCAAAGACGACAGTGAACTACCAGAGGGGGGCAGCTCTTGTTCATTCTGTATCTCTCAATCCAAGTAGAAAAGCTGTACACAGCAGACGCTCCACTAACTCAGAAATGACTAAATTATTATGTGGCCAAGGAGAGGCCAAATGGGACTCTGCCCCTAGGTAGGAGGAGACCGTTCTTTAAAGACACCTTTCAGCACCCACCTTTACACTCTACCCAACACTCCCACAGTGTGACGGCCCTGCAATGGCAGCTTTGGGAACGCCAAAGAAGGGCCAATCTCACGATCAGAATCAGAATGCTCTCACTTACTTTTATGTAATAACTTTGACAAAGGACGATGTGGGGAAAAATTATTCAGGGCCTAACCGAAGAGTCATCAAAATTCACAACTGACAATTTATTAGCTAATGGGTAATTCCTATCTTCTCTTTTAAACTTGAGAATGTGGTCTCAATTCAACATAGAAACACCTTGGCCTTTTAAATATGTATGTAATTATTTTAACCAGTTTTAAGTCATTCTGTGAAAATAATTGTGCCACTGGGCCAGAGGATAGGAACTGGCCCATTCTGGTGAACAAATGCATACCTTGGCACCCGAACTTGGAGACAGGTCTCCTACTTTGTTTCCCCGAAAATAAGACAGTGTCTTATATTAATTTTTTCTCCCAAAGTTGCGCTAGGTCTTATTTTCAGGGGATGTCTTATCTTTCCATGCGCTAGGTCTTATTTTCGGAGGATGTCTTATTTTCGGGGAAACACGGTAGTTGGATAGTTTTGTTAAGAGCGTCACCTCCAAAGACAGCCAATCACCCTGACCTAAGAGCCCGAACAAACTGAGGAATGATTTTCAGTCCCTTTATAGTCATGCACCAAATGCTTCCAGTTGTCCTTTTTTCTTCCAGAATAATAGCGGTCAAAACAGTAAGTAATTTAGAACCTGAAGGTCCAGAAGAACAGTTTCTTACCTTATCCCTTTTCGGCCACTGTACTATAGGGACGCCAGTGAGGGCTAACTTGGGATCACTGTTGGCAAGCTCCTCCAGCAAAACCTAAGGGGAGGACAGAAGAAGAGGGCACGGTGAACAAGGCCATCACTCCTCAGCCTCAGTCCCCATAAGCACCAAGGGGAAGGCCAGGGAATCAGCTGCCTCTATTTTCACTTCATTACTGAAACGAAAGAGAAAACTTAAAGTAGTACAATACTGTCAAAACTTGTATCTTTGCTCCCAGCCTGGTTCTTGTGTGTGCACTACACTGTTGACACTTTCACTGAAGCAGCTAGCTACCCTGGTTACAAGTGTGACTTGTCCCATTAGTTCTACAGATGACAGTAAAACTTTACTTCACCCTTTTACTTTTTCATACCAGTTAATGAGTACTGCCAGATAGTAAGTACTGACTTCAATTTGCAGATGTCAGCAAAATGGTAAATACATACATACATACATACATACATATATGCTAATACTGAATTAATAATCTGAACAGCAGAGTCTTAATGTCTACCTGTCTACCTCAACCAAGGGCTCTGTTCTTCTAAGGTTGATTACAGAAATCTCAACCTTAAATCTCTCTCTCTCTCTTACACACACACACACACACACACGCACGCACGCACGCACGCACGCACGCACGCACACACACACACACACACACACATGCGCGGTCAATTATTTGCCTTTATTCCTATAAATAGGGCACGAACAATCTTAGGAACAATAGTGCTCTCATGGCTTTAACCGATCTAGTTTGAATGACTTAGGAATAATACCACAGTAAGAAACTGCCACTTAAGTGAATCACAGTGGTTGAGTGTTATTTTGAAACCTTTAAAGTTTTATAGACAAAGTTCTGAATTCCAAACCCAGCAGGATGAAATCCCTCTGACCTCATGAGTCTTAAAGGAATGACACCGTCAAATACACACAAATCCAGAAGACAAGTGACATGACTCCTTGGTGAATGTAGGATATTAACTGTTCAGAGAAAACGAAACTTTGATCCTGGATAGGTCAGTATGCTTGGTCACCTTTCCTAATCACTCTCATAACCTGTGGGCTCTCTGCCTAGAGACCAAACTTTCTGAGGCAGGAGGCATCGCCTTACCAGCATTTTTCTCCTGAACCTGAGGATCACGTTCCAAACCCAGAGAAGGGGACTCAGAGAGACCCTTCAACTCACACCCAGGAAGCTTCTCTCTGAAGATCCCCTTTGCCAAGCCTCCAGATGCCTCGCCCCCTCGCCCAAACGGATTTCATGTCCAGCCGTTTATTTACTCGGAGTTGCTATGGCACCCTATTCTGGAGCCTCCTGTTAGTACCACACTGCGTGGGGCACAGAGGCAGGGTGCGGTGCCTCTGGACAAGACTCCGGTGTGGGCTCTCATCTCCCTGGGGTGGAAAACTCAGTCCATTCAGAATGTGAGCCTGAGAATGCACAGCTCCCCTCCCCCGCCTCGCACCGCGGCGGGAGGACTCTGCCCATTTCCTCTCCCCAGAGCGCTCAGGGCGCTCAGGGCTGTCCACAAATAGGGACTTTCCACTTTCGGCCAAACAGACGGCACAGAGAGCCGCAACTGCCGGACTGCAGAGTGGAACGGAGCCTAACGGCACCAGAAGCAGCCTGTGCTCCCAGCTGGGTTTCTGTGGGGACGGGTGGGAGGAAGTGGGAGGGGGCTGTTAACATAGACTCGGTTACTGGGTCTGTGTGGGTGCGGAGGGAAATGCGGATCGCCTTCCAAGCCTTATTCTGCTGGGGCCACACAACCAAGCACCCCGTTTTCACGGAGAAAGACAGACTCCGCTGCGGCTCTTCACGAACCCATAGAAAGCAGCCACAGCCCTCACGGCGGGGGTTTGGGACAGCGAGCGGGGGCGGCATGCAGAAGGCTAACGCCTATCTAGAAGCCTGGTTTAGGAGAACATTCAAACACAGCCTACACCCCACCCGGCACAGGAAGGGGAGGGAGCAGCGGGGCTGGGCGGAGGAGGGGATGGATTCCCAAAAGCCGAGCGACCCAGTTCAGAAGCACATCCCACAACGAGGGACAGAGCAGTGCCGTGCGGCCGCCGACATAAAGTGGCCTCGCATTGTCCTGGCTGCGGCGCGGTCCCTCTGCTTCCGCCAAGCCCAGCTCCACACCCCGGACCAGGAAGGCCCCGCCGCTGACCTTGTGCTCTGTCCCTCTGGAGCTGGGCTCGGGCTGAAGTTTCCCGGCGGCTTTGTTTTGTTTCCTGGGCTGGAAGTTGTGCTGAAGGAGTTAGGTTTTCTGCCTCTCGGAAAACCCGATTTAGCGGAAATTCGGAAAGCTGCCGGAGTGCACAGGCAGGACGGCCCGCCCCAGGGAGCGAGCGCGGCTCGGAGCTCCTTCCAGAGACCTTCAGCAGCGCGCTTCCTCTGCGCGAACAATGCTGCTGCGTCACCCACATGCAGCTCCCAGAAATGCTTTGCAACGGAAGATGGCAGGGGGGCCGGCTGCTGCTGCAGAGCCGGGGGGAGGTGCTCCCAGCCGCTCCGCCCGCATTGGAGGAGCCGCCGGGCCGGCCCCCTGCAATCGGAGCCGGGTGCCCGAGGGCGCTGGCCGCTCCGGCGGGCGCCAGCCAGGGAGGGAGAGCCTCCCGCTGGCAGCCCCGCCGTAGTCCCGTACCAGCCCACACCCTTCCCTGCAGGGTCACCTCTCCGACAGTTAGCACCCTCTCAGACCCAGACTTCCTGCTCGCTCGCTCGGAAGGTCCGCCTCGCAGGCGGAAGCTGAGCTGAGGCTCCTCTCCGCTTACATGACTTGCTTCAACCGCCCTCACTGCTGCTCTCCCAGCCCAGAATACAGACCGCACACACGTTTCCAGAAACACCTTCAGGAACGATACGTCCCAACGAATACAGAGAGATTCCGAACAGTGTCTCTGTTTAACATCACTGCCTACAACAGATGCCGGCCTCGGGCTGTGACTGGGAGCCACAGGGTAAGTCTTCTGACCAAGTCAGATTATCTGAGTGTGACCTGAGAGCAGGGAGACAGCAAATGTGTACAGACAGTCTCCTGGGACCTTAACTTCTCCTGCTCATTCTGCCTCCGGTCACCCACCTGCAGGGCACCGGCCCTCAGCACACCGCCCGGCCAGGCGCCTGGATGCCACTGGGGCGCTGCGCGTCACCCACTCTCCCCGCACCAATCAGAAAGGGCGAAGCTCTGAACAAGCAGTCACTCAGGCGACAGAGGATCATATTTTGGGTCGAGATTTATGTAATTTTAAAATGTAATCTTTAGACTCTCAGAAATATAACCTGAGTTTTCTGAAAATGACAGAGGCTGCACTGCAATAAACATTTCAGGCCACTCAGACCCTAGCTCTCACCCTGGGAATTGTCACTCTCAGCATGGCTGTTCCAGTGAGTCTCTAGTACCTTTCGGGGCTGCACACTTTACTTTGTACAGCAGCCTGCCGAAGAGAGGAGGAACGTTTGTGCTCTCTGGTGGAGTGCTTCTGGAAATGTTTATATGGTCATTCTATCCCAGATCTCTTCTTTGCACTTATTCTTGAGACTCGAAGACTCAATCAGCCTATTCTATTACGTGTGAAAAACTTTCCTTACGTGACATCCCTCTAACCAACTGAGCTATCTGGCCAGAGCAGAAAATGCTTATTTTGATCTTAGGGCTATCTAACTTAGAGGGATGATAAAATACAGGTACTTAAGAGGAACATGTTACTCTGAAACAAAATACAAGTTCAGGTTGTAGCAAGTATAAATTCTTGGAAGTCACAGAAAAGAACAAAAACAGACAGGGCCCTAGGAAACACTCCAAGTAAGCCTCCAAATCACAAATTAATAGGCCGCCCCCTGCCCCCATTAATTCAGGATAAAAGATAGGCAACAAAGATCAGAATTAGCCCTGACTGGTATTGCTCAGTGGTTACAGCATCGGCCCATGCATTGGAGGGTCTTGGTTTCGATTGCCGGTCAAGGGTACATATCTGGGTCAGGGGTTCGTTCTCCGCCCCAGGTTGCAGTACATACAGGAGGCAACCAATTGACGTGTCTCTCTCACATCAATGTTTCTCTTTCTCAAATAAAATGAAATTGATCTGTTCATTCAAAAATAAAGGTTAAAAAGATCAGAATTATTAAGAACGTGACATTACATAATACAGAAACATAATGGAAATATTTTAAAGACAATCTATTTTAACCTACTCTATATACCTTTTTTAAAAACAATTTTAAAATAGATTTTTAGAGAGAAACATTGATGTGAGAATGAAACATCGATTGGATGCATGTCCCCTCCCGGGGATTGAACCTGGAACCCAGAGAATATGCCCTGACCAGGAATCGAACTGGCAACCTTTTGGTGTACAGGACCACACCTGACCAACTAAGCCACACTTGGCCAGGGCTAACCTATGTGCCTATAACTGAGTTAAAAATTTTAAAACTTTCTATTCAATAAGAATGCAAATTATTATAAATATATTGTTAGTAAGAATTGCAAATAAAGTTTTATTTATACAGGTTGCTTTCCCCCACTCCTAATCTGGTTTACTGGATTAAAATCTAATTACACTGGGACCTCTACCAGTTATTCTCTTTATTAATATCAGATAAAAAAAATTTCTGATCAGTGCTTCTGTATTTATTTGTAACCAAACTCTGGCTTCAATCTCATCACACTCCTGGGAGTAAATTTTTAGACCATAATTACAAAATAAAACGTTAGAATTTTAGATAGAAGCAGCAGTAGCCTATTGAACCACAAAGTAGTTTTCAAATTTATAAATTGAGAGATTTTAAAATCTACATAATATTGAAGTAATCAATCTGTATCATCTAGCAGGCAAGTTTATTAACTGGTGAATGAAGAAGACTGAATCTCCTCCCCCAGGACAGAATCTACCCCTGGGCCCTCCCTGTGTACTCTGAGCCCTGTGTCACGCACAGCGCCTGGAACCTAAAATGCACTCACTTCCTTAACCGTTTAAATGCTGTTCCACCGCTGGACTGCCAGCCCCTTGAGGGCTGAGTCCCTGAAATGTTTGCATGTTTATTCCAACACTAAGCATGATTCCTGGCACCGACTAGGCATCGTTCAAAGTAGCAAAATAAATGAATTTCAAAGATTTGTAACATCTATTTTTTTCTGTAATAATACTATTTGTTAAATACTTTACTAACATCATTAATTTCCTAACAGCCCCACTGAGGTAGATGTTATTTATAGAGGAAAAACAGGCTTTGCCCCAAAGTCAAATGGTTGTCAAGCTGATCTACTAGTAAATGCTTTAAGAGCAAACATGAAAATAGAAAAATATTCAACAACACCGAATTTCTCATTAAACAAGTTAGGCATATGTGTACTTTTGTACTCACCCAAGAATATTTTTTTTCCATTGGTTTTCAGAGAGTGGGAGAGAGGGAAAGACAGAGAGAAATATCGATGTGAGAGAAACACTCCGATTGGCTGCCTTTGCACGAGCCCAACCAGGGCCAGGAGCCTGCACCCGAGGTAGATGCCCTTGACCAGAATCGAACCGGTGACCCTTCGGTCCGCAGGCCGATACTCTATCTACTGAGCCAAACCAACTAGGGCTATACTGATATATTAAAAACTTCTTTTACAGATATTGAGATCTTCTTTATTATCAAAACAAGCACAAACAAAACAATAGTCTGATAAAACTCAGTCTTCCAGCTGACTCGCACCACCTTGCTGTCAGCAGTTGATGTGCCCTCCCCCCACAATGCACATACAAAGGGACTCTTTCTTACATTAATGGGACTTACTATACACACTGCTCCAGGTCCTGCCTCTTGATTCAGCATCTATCCAGGACACAACTTCTCAATTTTAGAAACGTGAAATATCTCACAGGAGGAGAGAACTCCATTCTATTTTTAGTCTACTTTTAGGATTCAAGGTTATCCACACCCCTCTTAATCAGAACTTTACACATACTAATTACTTTCCCTTGAATTTTACCATCAAGTCAACACTTTTTAATCGAATCCCCTTCCAACTCTATATCCTATGATTCGCTCTTCATCACTGTAGAACTTAACATTTTGGCCCCCTCAAAGCCCTTGTACCACATCACCAAGACTGACTTTTCTTCCAGAGAATATGTTTATGAACATCTCATCTCACCACTTTTCCTCTCCTCTCTTCTGCCAGTTATTTATGGCTCTCAGCAAAACCAAGAGGCTCCCGCAGAAACAGTCCCGCCCTCTGCAGGAAGGTAAAGGAAGCTCGCTCTGTCCCCCGCTGCAGTGGGGCTTCTGTGCCTCCAACGCTAAGTTCTCCAGCGCTAGAGTCTCTAGTTGTGTAGTTACTCGGCACTTACCCAACCCAATGCTTTTTTCCCTTCAGATTTTCAAATGATTCAGGCTCCAAACTCACTATTATCTAAAGCTCCGATTAAATAGAGTCAAACGTAGGAATGATTAATTCATTTGATCTTTTTTAAAATAACATTTCACTGATATCAGAGAGAGAGAAATATCAATGATGAAAGAAAACCATTGATTGGCTGACTCCTGCACGACCCACACATGAGATCGAGCCCATAATTCGGGCATTGAATCTGTGACCTGGTTCATAGGGTGACACTCAACCACCGTTGCCATGCTGGCCGGGCAATTAATTTGATCTTAAGTGGAAGTACCTGCAGAGCTGGGATCTGAGGCTGTCATCTTCTGATTATGATTATGGTGTTGAGTAACAAAAGCAGCGTGGAAAAGCCTCGCAGGGGAAATGCAAGCACTGTCAGCCTATGCAGTCATCTTACTAAAGACTCGTTCCTCATGCTCTGCTCTCTGCTATTCCATCTTAGCCAGCAGCGGCAGCCATGTTCTCATGATCACTGATAAACAGAAGGGTGCTCTCTCTAGACCCTTCTATAATGCGAAGAGTGCTCTTCAGATGCATCTTCTAAACTCACCGCCCTTCTACAATAGTAGCCTTCTTTTACATTGCTTAATATTTGAACCAAACCTTTTAAAATTTCCTCTTACCACGCTGCCTCCTCAAACATTCTTATTTAACTGCTGAGGTAGGAGAGTGTGCCTATTTTGATCATGATACTTGACCTTGTACAAATGATTAGCTTCCTACAACTGGATTCTGGAAATCACTATAGGCAACACTTAGGATTGAAAATATATTTTTCTTTTTCATGAGTCAGAAATACCCAGGCCAAAAGAATGTTAGTGAGATATAAATTAGGAAATCTTTCTTCTTAGGGTTCTTAAAGACAATTATACAAATCATTAAATTCCCAAAGTCATAATTTTCTATTTCCCACATGTATCCATGATGGAATGGCTACATAAAAAAATTCTGGCCCTAGCCGAAGCCGGTTTGGCTCAGTGGTAGAGCATCGGTCTGCGGACTGAAAGGTCCCAGGTTCAATTCCTGTCAAGGGCATGTACATTGGTTGCAGGCACATCCCCGGTAGGGGGTGTGCAGGAGGCAACTGGTCGATGTTTCTCTCTCACTGACGTTTCTAGCTCTCTATCTCTCTCCCTTCCTCCTCTCTGTAAAAATATCAATAAAATATATTAAAAAAAAAAAAAAAATTCTGGCCCTAGCTGGTTTGGCTCAGTGGATAGTGTCGGCTTGCGGACTAAAGGGTCCTGGGTTCGATTCCGGTCAAGGGCACATACCCAGATTTCAGGCTCAATCTCTAGCGGGGAAGGGTGTGCAGGAGGTAGTCGACCAATGATTCTCTCTCAACATTAAACTTGGGACCCTTCAGTCTGCAGGCTGACGCTCTATCCACTGAGCCAAACCGGTTAGGGCATAGCCTCTCTAATTTTTACCTTTTTACTGATGTATAAACAACAAGATATAATGAAAATCCAATCATAAAAAGAAAAAAAGGTTCAGGTCCTATTTCAGTCTTTGAAATTCTTTCCTGAGGTAGCTGAAAAAGGTAGGAAGCACTTTAGTGGCGACCAAAGAAAAACTTGAATCAGGAATCAGAGATGGAAAAAAAAAACCTACTATGAGATATTTAGCCCATTTATCTTAAGGTGACAAAAGTATTCCCTATAATCCTTCTGAGGCTTAAAATAATCTATGACAGGTTTTAAAAAGAACACTTATTACAAATTGTGAGCTAGCTTTCTAATACACATAACCCAACCAAGTTTTGTTTTATAAGGTTTGCTCTGGAAGAGGCAAGTGGCGTCACTTTATCGTGTATTTGTATGACACTGACTTAAAACTGTTATTTCCAGCTTTTCATTTTTTAGTGTTCACTTTAATGGCTACCTATGAGAAAATACTTAAAGAGCTCCCTCCAGTTCAGAAGGTCTAAATCTGGATTCCTTAAAAATAAACTCAATTTTGCCCGGCTAGCATGGTTCAGTGGCTGAGCATCGACCTATGAGTCAGGGCGCATGCACATGGGTTGCGGGCTCAGTCCCCAGTAGAAAGCATGTAGGAGGCAGCAGATCAAGGATTCTCTCTTACCATTGATGTTTCTCTCTCTCTCTCCTCCCTTCCTCTGAAATCAATAAAAATATCTTAAAAATAAGAACATATTAAAAAAAAACCTCATTTCTCTGAGACTAACATAACACATGAGGGGTGGGAAAGGCTTTCAAGATTGCTAATACTGGGAGATCTACCTTTTTTTTAATATATATTTTTATTGATTCAGAGAAGGGAGAAAGAGAGATAGAAAAAACATCAATGATGAGTCATTGACTGGCTGGCTCCTGCACGCCCCCCACTGGGGATTAAGCCTGAAACCAGGAATATGCCCTTGACTGGAATCGAACCTGGGACCCTCCAGTCTGCTGGCCGACGCTTTATCCACTGAGCCAAACTAACTAGGGCTGAGAGATCTCTTGAAAAAAGAAAGATATATGACATGAAGAAACTTGATATAATAGGTTGCATTATGTCTAAAATAACATATTTTTAGAAGTTGCCCTAATATATTTAAGTCTTATTACTGGATAAATCTGAAACTAAATATGCTAAATCTACTTAATATAACCCAACATAAAATAATTTTTTTCTTAGCTTGGGGTAAGAATGATAGACTGGCTACTTTTGTTCTGAAATAGGCCTGTTTATCTGAGGTTAACTTAAGTTTAAAGTAATATTTCTTTTTATTCATTTATATTTTACTGAGTTTTCACAGAGAGAAGGGAGAGGGAAAGAGAGTTAGAAATATTGATGAGAGAAACATTGATCAGCTGCCTCCTGCACACTCCCTACTGGGTATGTGCCTGCAATTAAGGTACATGCCCTTGACCAGAATCACACCTGGGACCCTTGAGTTCACAGGCCGATGCTCTATTCACTGAGCCAAACCAGTTAGGGCTAAAGTAATATTTCCTAATATAAACACTTTCTCAGGCTCTTCTTTAAAGATTTTAAAAAGCAACCTGCAATTTGTGTTTTTACAACAGACATGTCTTTTTAGGAACTGAAATACTATGCAGTACAAACATATACATAATTTCTGATAAACCAGGAACTATGCAAAATTTCTCTCTCGGAATCCGGAAATTAGCCGCTCTAGCCAGGTCAGTAGCTGTCATAGAACACAAGAAACTCTTACCTTTACGTCAGCAATCAGAGCGTCTTCATCTTCTATGCCTGTGGGGACACACTTCTTGTGCAGCGGCAGAGACTCCAACTTGTCTACAAGGCAGCGAAGGCCTTCGAGCTCAAAATGGGTCAGATGCACGGGCCTGTCCTTCTGGGGACTACACTGGGGATCCCACACTTGGCCGTTGTGCGAGCCCCGGCTAGAGTCAGATGATGAGTCTCCAGACAAGCTTTTCTTCAGACTTGGAAGACTTCGGCAGGCTTTGCCCAGTCCGTCATAATCCAAGTTGACCCCATTGCTTACTGGGCTAGTGAGGACAGAACGCCTGCTGCTCAGGCGCCGGGGTTCTCGATCCACTGCTTCTTCATCTCCATTTCCAGATTCCAACCCATTTAACTCCAAATCTGTTGGTATGAGAAAAAAAAATGCAGTAAGAACAAGCCACTTGGCCAATACGGCCAATGAGAGAAACAGGCAGCGTAGGCGGGGCCTTCAAGTAATAATGAAGTTGTAACACGTTTAAAATGATCTCTCCTTATTCCAACACCCATATGTCCATTGTTAAGAATCATGGCTATAGGATTTTCAGAAGATTGAGAAGAACCCCGTTTTGTGTGCTAAAAATAAGTTACCTATGAAAATTACTGTAAATTAGTTTCAAGTTCAAACTCAAATTTGGGGTTATGATTTAATTACCTTTTTAAAAAGTAGCATGAAGCACATACTAGCATACTTAAAAAATAGTTTTGTAAACTAATAATTGAGCTACTATAAGACCCACAAATCCATCTTCTGGGTATCTGCCCCCCAAATTTATTCATAAAGACATTTGTACTTCCTATGCTCGCACACTGCAGCATTATTCACCATAGCCAAGACATGGGAACAATCTAAGTGTCCTCAGATGGATGACTGGATAAAAATGCGGTACATACAGACTATGAAATACTACTTAGCCATATATACGTGGGATATAAAACTGAAAGCAATAAACAAACAAGCTTAGACACAGACAACAGCATGGTAGTGACCAGAAGAGAGAGGATGGAGGTGAGAGGAAGATGAAGAGTGTAAAGTGGGCCAAATATATGGTGATGGAAGATGATAGACTTTGGGTAGTGGGCACACAATTTAATATACAAGTTATGTATCATAGAAATGTACAATAGTAGCCTATGACTCTATTTAATACCCCAATATATTTAATAAATTTTTTTTTAAAAAGTAAGACACGTACCAGACAATTGATTCCTTTCTTGAGGAGTGAAGTAATAATAAACTCAGACAAATGTGATATCCAGAATATTTCATTTAGCCTAATAATTCACATCTGGGTAGGAGATCAGCTATGAACCAGCATTCAACTCCAATGACTAAATTTGGTTCTTTCAGGTAGATAAGTAAAAACAAAACAAAACAAAAAAACCCGAAAATAAAATAAAAACAAAACTATTGAGCAACAGCCTGCTGAATATTCCTGGCCATCGCCTCAGTCCTGCGGGGTGTCTTGAAAGTTTGTCCAGGCAGAACACTTACCCATGCTGAGGGACTCTTTCTGAAACTCCTTGGTTAGGTGGGAGCGGTTGGTTATGCAGTACACATAGCGCTCCAACACATACCAACACATCTCATAGTAGAATGGATAGCGAAACTTATTTGGAACCTACAGGAGCAAAATAATGAGAAAAGAAAGTTGATATCAATTTTAAAAGCAAGTAAGCTAACTGTATCACTGCAATAATTAATCTAGAAAAAACTGGTCAACCTGAAAACCCAGGCTGGCATTTTCTATCTAACAACTTGGGAAATGTTGATCTTGGGAAACAATCACTAAAGATAAAAGGTTCTTGGAAAGACCATTCAGAACAACCAAAAAACTGACATTATTTAAAACTTCTGACTAGGAAAGCATCAAAAAGAAGCTCTGGGACAGCGAGTTATCATGTGAGACACAGAACACAGAACTGAGAAAACGGTCTCAGGGCTCTTGGAATACAAAGGCCCGCCAGGCCTCTCCTCTGGTTCTATTCTGAATAAGAAGGCCATGGAACAAGAATCTGATGGAAAAACGGAACATGAAATTAAGTTATATGTTTTTATTATGTCCTTACATCTATGAAAGTATAAGCAGAGACTCATTCTCTAGCTATATCCAGGCTAGGACACAAGACTGAATACTTTCCCTGCTATCAACTCGCAGCTTGCCGTCATGTACTTCGTAGTTCGCTAAGACGTTGTGTCCACAAATCAAGATTACTGTTCCACATGGCCTAATCAGTCACTATCTTCAGTTTTCTTTCCATTTCCCCCCAAAGTGCCATGAAATTATTCCAGCTAAATAATAATAAAAAGAATTGTCCTTTAGATCTACCAAAGCCAAGGAAAAGGCAAATCAGTACGTATTGTTATTCAGTGAAGATCAGTGATGGGGACTATCCTAAATATAGTCCGTTGTCTTCCTTCTGGGAGGCCACCGTTCAGAAGATGAAGCCACACCACGTTTTAAAGACTGTCCTAAATATGCAATTCCCGAGAATGTTCACAACTCCTTTCCAAAGCTCCATGGCAGGCAGTCTTCCTAAATCCAGGTGATCTGGGTGGGAGTCCCTTTTCAAAACGCTTCACCAAGAAAGGGTGCAACTCAATGGTAGAACATGTGACTGCAAACCCTTCACCAGGTCATAGGGCGCTTTCCCCAGCCCCAGGCAGGTGCGGCATGTACTTCTCATTAGTTTTCCACCACAGAGAACCCAGGCTCTGGGGCTCTTACGTGGCTCCAACAAGAAGAGGTTTCTAATCTCTTAATTAAAAGTCAAATTAATTTACTTCTCAGTAGGATAAGGGGATGGACCACAAAAATTAATAAATAGATGGTCTCCCCAAATTAAAGCCATTTGGGACTCTTCAGAACTGAGTAATATATTTTTTTAACATATCAAGATTTTATTGTCATATAATAAAACAGAATACAACGCTCTAGAACTGGACCACTTGACCCTTTCTCTTCTTATCTCCTCCCAGTTCAAAATGCTTGCATCTCTTAATAGCCAGCATTCTCTTAGATCTGCAGTTAGCTCAACGCATTCAAGCCTCAGCACAATCTTCTTTGTAGTTTTAGCCTTTTTTCGGAAAACAGACTCAGTCTGCCCACCATAGCCACTCTGCTTCCTGTCCTAACGCCGCTTTCCCTGCACAGAGGGTCCTGCCCTTCTTGTGCTGTGTTACTGGGTGGGGTTGATGCTTGCCACACTTCTTACAGAAAGTTTGGCGGGTTTTAGGAACGTTCACCATGTTTGCGAGCGCTATCAGCAGTGAAAAGCCAGAACTGAGAAATATTGATAAGAAAAAAAAAGGAAACATATAATAGGACATCAAACTTTTTATTTTTTACTTGAACTCATCAGATTATATTCGTAAGAGTCAGGATATCACATACCCATCATCCTGTCTTGCTACATTTTACCTATCCTGCCAGACACCAGAGAGCATATCAATTTGAGACTGGATTCAAATTTTTTGCAAAAAAATTTTAAGTTCCTCATTACAAAATTATTGATCCTTTAAACACTATCAGGCAAATAATTATTAACACGTGAGTTTATATAGTATATTTCTACACTGGCATGGCAAAAGTAACCAAAGCATTGCCTTAAATTTATATTTCTTTCATAAAACATCTTTTTATATTCTCCTTTAAATTCTGTAAGTTTATAGATTAATAATATAGTAAATACATACCAGGTTGGTACTTAGCACATAAAAGATTGTTGTAGGAAGCAATTAAAAACAAAACAAAGCACTGCTTCATTTTATAGAAACAGAAGGGTTCCTTATTTGAAATAACAGAATTAAGTCATACTTAAGAAAATGGAATAATATAATATTAACTCTTGCAGGCCCGATGCATGAAATTTGTGCAAGGGCTCACAGCCCCAGCTTCGTCTGGAAGGTCATCCAGATGGTCATTCTGCTGTTTGATCTAATTAGCCTATAGCTCTTTATTATACAGGATTCTCACAACTTCAAACTTATTAAATCCTTACTATCTTTTGTAGTTTCATTATGCTTAATAAAAAAGCAGAAGTTCACCTTTAGAAAATTCATTTAAAAAGCACCATATCCTTTTAATTCTACTAATAGGGCAATCTCTGTAACTCCAACAGTACCAACCTTGTGTATAAGATAACTAGAGGCCCAGTGCATGGAAACTCATGCACTGGAGGGGGGTCCCTCAGCCTGACCTCTCTCAGTCCAGGAGCCCTGAGGGGCAGGAGGAGACCAGGCAATCAGGGGAAGGCAATGCTCCCATCACACCTCTGCTGCTGCCACTGCCGGCAGTGTGAGCCTTGGCTGGCCCTGGTTACCTGAGCCTCAGGTGGCCCTGGGCGACTGAGCAGCCACCATCTGAGGCTCGGCTGTATTGCATGCCTGCTGCCCCAGTGGGACTGAGGGGACCTAGTGCTGCTATCTCGTGGCTATGGGCACCGCCATCTTTGAAGGCATGGGAGTCAATTAGCATATTCCCTCCTTATTGGCTATGGGCACCACCATCTTTGTGAGGGCATGACAGTAAGTTAGCATATTCCCTCCTTTAAAAAAAATATTTTATTGATTTTTTACAGAGAGGAAAGGAGAGGGATAGAGAGTTAGAAACATCAATGAGAGAAAATCATCGATCAGCTGCCTCTTGCATACCTCTGACTGGGGATGTGCCCAACCCAGGGACATGCCCTTGACTGGAATCAAACCCAGGACCTTTCAGTCCGCAGACTGACGCTCTACCCACTGAGCCAAACCGGTTTTGGCACATATTCCCTCTTTATTAGATAGGATAAGTAGTTCATAACCAAATAAATGTTTCAAAATAGACACCAAAATAGATACCAAAACTGACCATGTTCACAGTAAACAGGCCAATGCCTGTTCCTACTAAAGGTGTAAATTCTTTACTAACTGCTACTTTTTAATTTTTAAAACTTTCAAGTCTGCCCTGGCTCATTTGGCTCAGAAAATAAGAGCGTCAGCCTGGGGACTGATGGGTCCCAGGTTCGATTCTGGTCAAGGACACATGCCTGGGTTGCAGGCTCCTCCCCAGTAGGGAGCATGCAGGAAGCAGCCAATCAATGATTCTCTCTCATCACTGATGTTTCTCTGCTAATCTCTATTCATATGTGCTGTTATTTGCTGAACTACCTCAGAGCAAGTTATGGACATCACGTGCTCTAACTATCTGTACTCTAATTGCTGTTTAATGTCAATATCATTTATACTTTAATCATCTTCAGATATAATTGAGCCCTTACCAACAAGAGTTTGCTAAAGAATTGAGCCTATTTACCCCTAAGGCATGGGTCAGCCAACAAGTAGCAGCTGATGTTTTATAAGGCTGTGAGCTAAGAGTGTTTTTCACATTTAAAAAATATAAATATTTTATTGACTTTTTACAGAGAGGAAGGGAGAGGGATAGAGAGCTAGAAACATCGATGAGAGAGAATCATTGATCAGCTCCCCCCTGCAACCCTCCGACTGGGGATGTGCCCGCAACCAAGGTATATGCCCCTGACCGGAATTGAACCTGGGACCTTTCAGTCTGCAGGCCGATGCTCTATCCACTGAGCCAAACCGGTTTCAGCTTTCATATATATATATTTTTAATATATTTTAACCAGTTTTGGCTGCTTTCATATTTTTAAATGGTTGAAAAAATACCCTAAAAGAGCATTTGTGACACAGGAAAATTATGTGAAATATGTGAAATTCAAATTTGTGTCCATAAGTAAAACTTTATTTTATTTAAGCTATGTTAAAATTCATTCTACAAGACAGAGTTAGACAATGGATATTGTATGGCCCACAAAGCCTAACATTTCTACTATCTGGTCCTTTACAGAAAAGGTTAAATCCTGCTTTAAAGTACCTCCTGCATATAATGAACTAACTTTTTCCCTACACATCTAGAATAAAATCAGCTCTGCACCATCTTAAGGAAAACAGAAAACAAAACACAAATCATTTTCTACAATACTGAATTCCCTCATAGGTTTCTCTCAGTTGAGAAAGGCAGTATACACGTTTCTATATTAAACTACAATAGTTTGAGTGTTAATAAAGAAAGATACATGAATTTAATGTTGTGGATCTTGATTTGATAAATCCCATTAAACAAATTATTCTAAGAGCATAAAAAAGAAAAACATGGCTCAAGAGACTATCCAATGTCTACCTCTAGCCCCATAAAAATCTGAGATACCAAGAATCTCCAGGAATTGGAGTCCCCCAAATCAAGCATGTAGATCTTAAAACTTTCCTTTCAGTGTCCCCAAAATGTGAACACTGCATTTTAGTTCAAAGAAAAATTGAAGTTTTGAAATAAACTATCAATGAATCTCTTATATCTATCTATCTATCTATCTATCTATCTATCTATCTATCTATCTATCTAACTGGAGTAATCCTGTTCACATCAACTGTTATACAGAATTACTTACCCGTGTCCGATCTTCAATGTTGTATATTTTTAACTGCATGGGGATATTGAAACTGTGCAAAAAATTGCCTCCAAACACTAAGGTATCTGTGGGAGTGTACACAGCATGAATCCAGCCTGGCAGAAAGGAAATGAAGGGTAGCAGCTTAAGCACACATTACACAATGGGCTCTCTCAGATCCCTACCCCACACCTTTTTTCTGTCTCTTAGTGACTGGTCAGGTTATTTAATCTCTTGCAGTTTCACTATCCTCGATAAAACATGAATTCTATTTTACATGCTTGTTGGTAAGCATTAAATGAGAAAAATGAATGTAAAGTGTTTCGCATATAATTTATTTTAAAGCCTTGTCAAAACAAGTCCACCAAAAATTTTGGTTGCCTCCCCCCAAAATAATTGGAGAGAGAGATATAACAAACTTTTAATAAATGCTGCTTCTATTTATTGGAGTACTTACTATGATCGGGCTCAGTACAAGAGTTTACATGTATTCTCATTGACTCCTCACAACAAAATAAAACAGATTTAAATACTTGACAAAGTGGTTTAGCAGGTAAATGCACAGTCAGAATTCTAATACGTATCTGTGACCCTAAAAGCTATGCTCTGAGAATTACTTGGGAATTAATGACCTGATAAAAAGTATCGCTGATTCAGCACTTTCTCTAGCCTTCACAGCCAGCATCTAGAGGAGCAGGTAGTTCTAAACCAGGGGTTGTGCATCACCTGCAGAACTGGTTTTATCTAGAGATTCTGAATTTCTAGGGCTAATGTGGGGCCCAAACATATAGGTCTGAAAAGCATCCATATATATACCTTTAGTGGAAAATCACTGCCTTTAAAAAAACACAAAACTCAGCACCCACTCCGTAACAACAGGAAAGGACACTGATGTTTCTGCCTGCCCCGGCATCATAATCATTGCTGGCAGGAATGCATCAATTCTTTGACTTAAGAAAAAACAGTGGCCAGAGTAGATGATCCACGTCTCCTGTCCTGCTTACCTGAGGGAATGACGAAGGTATAGCCCTGCTTGAGCTCAATGCGCTGGCAATCTGACACCCGGTCACCCAGAAAGATGTCTCCCTGTTTCCCTGACAGCAGCCAATTCTCGTACAGCTCCAGGTTGTGGGCTGTAGGGGGGATGAGCCAGAAGACCTGTGAGTTAAAAAACTTCAGTCTGTTAACAGCCATTGACATGACCCAGCCACCCCCCTCAACTGATAATAGGTGCCAAGTGAAGACCACCAGGTAGAAGAAAGGTGAGTAATTCTCCCAGCCACCAGAGCCTGATCCTGGGAAATCCCAAGGGCCCAAAAGTACATGTTGTTTCATCCTGCACTTGATCAAACAGCATTAGTTTCCCAGAGATTTGAATGTAGAACAAAGAACCTATCTAGCCGAAACCGGTGTGGCTCAATGGATAGAGCGTCGGCTTGGGGACTGAAGGGTCCCGGGTTCGATTCCGGTCAAGGGCATATACCTTGGTTGCGGGCATATCCCCAGTAGGGGGTGTGCAGGAGGCAGCTGATTGATGACTCTCTCATCGATGTTTCTAACTCTGTATCTCTCTCCCTTCCTCTCTGTACAAAATCAATAAAATATATTTAAAAAAAAAAAAAAAAAAGAGAGAACCTATCTAAGACTCAGAAGGAACTGGGGCATTGGGCTTATTAACTAGGCAGCCCCTTATTTGCCCCTAGCTGTCTGGTCTCTATGGTTTTATTGTTTTATTGTTAGGTACAAAATCTTTAAGAGATTGGTCTGGGCTGCTTTGTTCCAGGGTAGCAACCAAGACCAAAAGAATGAAACTTACGATACCACTTAAGGGGTTCCAAAGCAAGGAAAATGATTTTGGGTTTAGAGGTACAATTGTTCTAGATTAGGACCTCACATTTTAGAAGGTTTAAAACTTTTTTATTCCAGTTTTACTTTTCTCTCATAAATGCATTCAATTCTAAGGGGAAAAAGGGTAACAATAAGAGAACACTATAAACCCCTATATTCTAGATTTCCATCCTCACACCATTCAAAACACTCCAACAAGCTGAAATATAGTTCTTTCTAAATGAGAATAATCTTTCAAAATCTATTTATAACTTCAGAATCGTCTTAAAGGTATCATTTGATCCCATTTTACACCAATGCCTCCAAATAGGGAAAGGTAATTTGGATCTTAATTTGCTGATTTCATTGTGAATCTATCCAAAATTTGTGTGTCCTTCTATCTTATTATGCTCCCACATAGAGAAATTATCGTGTCCTCTTAAAACCGCTTCCTTGCCTCCATTTGGAGAATTCTACTTTGGGGATGTGTACACAGGACTGTTGAGGTTTACTAAGTACTATGCAAATACTGACATGATCATAGTGGCCTACATGAATACTAATTCCTACTGAATTCTAGCCAAGAAGGTCAACTAAATAGACAATTATCTCTAGATATGAGTGGGACAATCTCCTAATAGATTCATCTCTATGTGTATTAAGCAAGCATGAACTAAAGCAAAGTCATACAACCAGTGTCAGGTCCCAACCCCCTTCACAACTACAGCGTACCTTTCCCCCTTGATGGATGTGATACCAGACGGAGGTACCACCAAAGTCGACATGGAAGTCAGTATAGCAGCCTCGAACACTCATTAGACAGTACCTGGCCCAAAAAAGCAGCAGTTAGTGCCCTGGTGAGAAAAGGAGGGCCCACCCCACTCAGCGCCGCACTCGCCCCTGTGCACTCCCTCCCTCTTTCCTCGAATCCACTCCCCGTCAGCGAGAGGCATGCAATTGCAAGTCATCTCTTTACCAGGGTAATTTTTTCTTTAACTGTAATCATGGGCTGTAATCCGCTTACATACACTCTTCCCTTTGGGACTGTAAAAGCTACGCTGAAGAATTCATGTTTTTGACCATTTAGGAAACGGAGAATGGGTCCTAACGGAGGAACCGGTCCTTGCCATCACCTCGGTCTGCCCTAGCACACTGAGGAAGATGCAGGTAAGCACTTACTTCTGTACTTTAGGGTACTGCATCTCCAAGATGGCGTTTGTTGATTCAGTCTGACTTTCCTTCAAATGCCTTGGCCACATGTTGTCTACCCAGTCAATGAAATCCACCTTTAAAAAGGAAAGAAAACATTTAGGCTTCAAAGGTAGGGTCCGGATTAAAGAGAATTTTAAAATCAAGAAAAACAGAATTTTTGCCTGGCCAGTGTGGCTCAGTGGTTGAATGGTGACCTAGGAACCAAGAGGCTGATGTTTGATTCCCGGTCAGGGCACATGCCTGGGTTGTGGCTCAATCCCCAGTACGGAGCGTGTAGGAGACAGTAGGTTGATGATTCTGTCTCATCATTGGTGTTTCTATCTCTTTCTCCCTCTCCCTTACTCTCTCTGAAATCAATAAAAACGTATATTTTTTTTTAAAGAAAAATAGAATTTTTCAAAATACACACTGAAAGACTGACTGTAAGTGAACTAAAACATTCTGTTGCTGAATCTTAGTATCGGTGGGCAAACATTCTAGAAATTATTATTTAATGAGAATAAAGACTAATGGTTTTATCACCATGATCATAAAGACAGCACTAATCAAAGTGAAGTTATTAAATAACAGTAGTATCCAGCCAAGCCCTCTCTTCTGTGTAATTAACTCTATTTTTTAAAAATACAATTAGAGGCACTCCCTGGAAGGTACCTAAAAATTAACAGAAAGCTATAACACTATTAGAGCAACTAAGATATCAATTGTTAAAAATCGTATGTGACGAGTGCTGACCTAGGAACCAGGAATCACAGTTGATTCTAGGTCAGGGCACATATCTGAGTTGTGGACTGAATTCTTAGTAGAGGGTGTGCAGGAGGCAGCCGATCAAGGATTCTCATCATTGATGTTTCTATCTCTCTCTCCCTCTCCCTTCCTCTCTGAAATCAATAAAAACATTCTTTAATACACACACACACACACACACACACACACACACACGGAGAGAGGGGGAGGGTACACGAATTCATGCACGGTGGGGTACATTTTATTGTATGTCAATTGTACCTCAATAAAGTTGACTTTTTAAAAAAGCATTATTGAGATATATTAGAAAAGACCTAAATAAATGGAGGGGTATCCTGTCCGCAAGAAAACCTCTAAAACAGTAAATAAATAAATAGTAATCCAGTAGAATAAGTATGTTACTGGTTATATAGCAAGGTCATAGAAAGCTTGCTGGATTTTAGGACCTTGGTAATAGCTCCCTCAATCTTTCTGGCCATGTTTTAGGGACCTTAAAGATACCTGTGCATTGTCCTTTGTCCTCCAGAAAATTTCCTACTTCTTAGCCCTTCCACTGATTCTATTCCTCCATTTATAATGGCACAATATTTTTCTAATTTTTGTAAAATGTTTTTTTATCAGCATTTTAAAATCATTAAAACTAAGGACATAGTGAATCAATTAAGGATGTTACAAAGAAGGCTTCATGTGTAACACATTTCTAAATTTAAAAAATGAAAAAGTATGATCCAGATCAAATTTTAATTTTACAAGTACAACCATATTTCTTTTAAATTGAAATTCTAAAAATATTTAGAAATAAATTTATAAAAATAGGTTATTGTAATTATTACATCCCTCACTTAATTGAACTCTTTATTAAGTAGACCAGGTATGGCTAATAAAAAGGCTAAATGTACCTATATTTCCTGTCTTCCTATATTATTTGACATAACAAATAATAATTACTATTAAAAGAACTTAGTGGGAGGGATGTTTTCTTTTTCTTTCTTTTTTTTTTTTTTTAATATATTTTATTGATTTTGTACAGAGAGGAAGGGAGAGATAGAGAGTTAGAAACATCGATGAGAGAGTGTCATCGATCAGCTGCCTCTTGCACACCTCCTACTGGGGATATGCCCGCAACCAAGGTAATGCCCTTGACCGGAATTGAACCTGGGACCCTTCAGTCCCCAAGCCGATGCTCTATCCATTGAGCCAAACCGGTCCCGGCGAAGGATGTTTTCTTAATGATAAGTTCTGTATTTAATTATAGCATCTCCAGTTATATGAAGTAATGACTAAAAATCATCTTTTCAGATAATAGTGAAATACTGTGAAATTTTCCCATTGGTCTATACATACTTATCTATGTGTTAATATAACAATGTAACTTAGTAGTAAGCTATATATACATACATATACAAAATGATGCTATAAGCAATTATAGTACCTCAGCTTTGAAAGTCAAAGGGATAAAACACAGAGACCTTGACTTTAAACAAATAATTAGTATATTCCAAGTTCTATTGTTCCACGTGTAATATTTGACAAAACTGAGTTCTGAGTCAGGAATTAAATGAATAAAATTTGTTTGAAAATGACTAGGTGTATTTCAAAAGTGAAAGCAATCCCCATCAGAAAAAAAGTTTTCTCAATGTCCTATACACAGCCCCTACTTTGCCAAGAAATGGGCAAAATCTACATCTATCTTCAGGAGAGCTGCGGATCGAAGACTATCTTTCCCTAAGTATAGGGTATTAATTTATTGCTAATAGTCATCCAGTAGAATCTACTAGAAAAATAATTTCGTAAAACAATCACCTAGCTCTAAACCAATTTTCTCCCAAGTTTCTCAGCAAACATAAACCTGTAGGACAGAAATTTATAAGGCAAACTTCCTATTGACAGTACTTACAATAGTGAATTTTAAGATTATTCTTTATTATGTACAAAGGCCAATGGTCCTAAATTAAGTATATTGGTGATGTAAATCAGAATGGCCCCTCCTTATATAAAATAATTTTAGAAAATGATGGACCATCTAAAATGCAAGTTTATCCTTATCAAAGTGTCTTGTTCCTCTTCACCTTCATCTTGGTATATACAAAAAGTAATCAATTCTCCTAGTAAATATACAACTCTCTTGGTGACAATGACAATGTGGAAAAATGGTTAGACTAACCGTGGAGGGCCTCTGCACCATGTTCTCCAGCCTCGTGTGGCTAAACTCCAGGCTGATGACATTATAGAGTTTTTCTCGCTCCTCCTCTGGGGTCTCATAGTAGCGTGTCCACTGAGCCATCGTCATTTCAATGCCTTTCTGCGTGTTCACATCCATGACATCCACCATGCGACGACTCCCTGCCATGAAAGACGCATTGATTATCTCTACTGAGCCACTGATACCCATAAATATATTAAGATTATAAAATACAAGTGAAAGGAAACAAACTACCCTTTCTTATTTAAGGTATTCAATAACAAAGAGCTGGTTGTGACTTGAGATAATTAACAGAAAATCAAATCACAGAAAATGGAAAAGACAATGGGTAATATTAAAAATAACAATCACTCCCTAGGTCATATTTATTATATGGTTAGGTACTGAATCTTATTTTCAATATCTCACCCAATCCTAACAACTCTAAATAAATGCTAAGTAGTAATCTCCATGTCATAGATGAGAAAACAGGTGATGATAGGTAACTTGCAGGACAAGAATGCAGGTAGCCCAGTTTTAGAGTTAATGTACTCATCCACTGAGCTATACTGCTTTGACGCAGGCTTTAAACAGAATCTAATCTCTCCCACAAACTGAGTAGAAGACCCATTCTTTAGTGAATACTAGATTAAATTTCAATCTGTCTACTCTTGTTTAAAAGGGTTATTTCCCAAATCTATCAAGTATTTCTAATATAAAATTCCCTTTTCATATGTTCCACAAATACTGAGAAAGATACCATAAGGGACATAAATATCTACTTATATCAGATTCTCAACCAATCATAACAACTACAACAAAAGGCAGAATACTAGAAGAGATAGCATAAAATACTAGGCCAGTGGTTGGCAAACTCATTATAGTCACCAGAGCCAAATATCAACAGTACAACAATTGAAATTTCTTTTGAGAGCCAAAATTTTTAAATTTAAGCTTCTTCTAATGCCACTTCTTCAAAATAGACTCGCCCAGGCCATGGTATTTTGTGGAAGAGCCCACTCAAGGAGCCAAAGAGCTGCATGTGGTTCACAAGCCGCAGTTTGCCAACCATGGTACCAGGGGAAGAAAACAATAGTTTTGGAGCCAAAGAGATCTAAGGTACATTTCAGCTCTAATACTACTTGGCCAAGGTATTTAACTGCCCTGAACATTAATATCATCTTCTATAACTTGGGAATAATCACCTATGAGCTGCTGTGAAAATTTAGTCAATGAAGTAAAATGTTTAACATAATGTAGGCGCTCAATTAAATACTAATTAAAAATAAAGAAAATATATTTAAAACACACACACACACACACACACACACACACACACACACCTGTACTGATCAGAGAAGAAAAGAGAGGGTAGGAAAGTCATTGAGTTTGGCTCTGAAGAATAAATAGAATTTCAGCAAGATTCAATAGAGAGAAATACAAATGGAGGTAAAAGCATAAGAGGAGATATGGAAAGGCAGCACAGCTAAAAAGTTTTAAAAATGGTGGTTAAGGGAGAGAATAAAAAGCCACCATTGGAATATTAAGGATACTATTCAACTTGTATGAAACTAACAAATACCTACTACACACCTGGCCTTGGCAGATATAAAGTAGTATTAGACCCTCATCCCTTGCCTTCGAGGAGTTTACAGTCTGGTTAGAGATAAAAGATAATAGGCAAGAGGACAAGAACATTGCCACAATGAAGTAGACATGACAGAATACATATTCAAATATAACATAAGGCAATGGACCAAACTACCCTTCATGTCTTAGAAGAAAAAGCAAATGTTAAATCATATTTCAAATGCCTTGAAATACTACTTCAGACCCATTAGAATGGCCATAATAATAATAATAATGAAAAATAAGTGCTGGCCAGGATGTAGAGAAACTGGAACCCTTAGATTTTTCTAGTAGAAATGTAAAATGATGCAGCTGCTATGAAAAAACAATTTGTGGTTCCTTAATAAATTAAACACAGAATGGCCATATAACCTAGCAATTCCACTGTGACTATATATTCAAAAGAATTGGACTCTGGTGTTCAAACAAAAACTTCTACATGAATGTTCATAGGATCTTTGGTCCCAATAGCCAACAGGTGGAAATATTGCCCATCAATAAATGGGTGGATTAACAAAATGTGGTATATCCAGCACAATGGAATATTATTCCACCATCAACAGTAATTAAGTACTGTTACATGCCACAAGGTAGATAAACCTTGAAAGCATTATGCTAAGTGAAAGAGGCCAGCTCTGACTGGTTTGGCTCAGTGGATAGAGCATCAGCCTGCCGACTGAAAAGGTCCCAGATTCGATTCCTGTCAGGGGCATGTACCTTGGTTGCAGGCACATTCCCAGTAGGGATTGTGCAGGAGGCAGCTAATCAATGTTTCTCTCTCATCAATGTTTCTAACTCTTTATCCATCTACCTTCCTGTCTTTAAAAAAAGAAGCCAGACATAAAATGTTACATTTTGTGATTCCAGTTATATTGAATGTCCAGAATAGGCAAATCCACAGAGACAGGAAGAAGATTAGTGGCTGCCAGGACTTGAGGGAAGGAAGGAATAAAGGCTGACTAATTAATGAGTAAAGAGTTCCTGTTTGGGGTGATAAAAAGGTTTGTAGCATTTTTTTTTCACACAGTAGATGCCATTCATTTACTGTACTTTGAGTTGTCCTACATGCAAGTACATATTTTTAATGTCTGTCTTCTATGCTGCTCCTATAAATCTGCTATTAAAATAGATTGAATTATAAAAACAAAAACAAAAACCCAACCACCTAGACTTCAAACAACCTGGACATAAAGTTAGGCATCAGCTGAAATTTCTGAAAGTCTGTTAGATTAGATATAACCACTGCTTTATTGCCTTATTTTATTTTTAATCCTCTCAAGGATATGTTTTTATTGATTTTTAGAGAGAGAGAAAGGGAGAAAGAGAGGGGGGAAGGAGAACATCAATGTGAAAAAGAAACATCAATGATAGGTTGCCTCCCATATGCCCTGACCAGGAATCAAATCCAAAAATCTTTTTGGTGTATAAGATGACACTCCAACCAACTGAGCCACTGGGCCAGAGCATCACGGCTTTATTTAAATCACAGCAAAGATATCTGTAACTATTCACAGGTATATTTGGAAAATAAAAGGTTATCATAGGCTTCCAAAGATCATTATTATTATTATTATTAGCAATAAACATTAAAAAATGGTAAGAAAGTGATAAGAAATCCAAAAGGAGACTAGTGATTGAATGAGTGCTTTTATTTGTATAGATTATACATTTAGATAAGTCTATGATGAGATCCTGAAGTTTATATTTTTAACAAATACCAGTACCACAGGTGATTCTGATACAGGCTTTTTGTGGCCCAAACCCTTAACAATGCTTGGCCCAAAGAGAAAAGCTGTGGTGGTCCATTAACTTAAAGATCGAAGGAACTAGTGCTGTGGGGGTCCATTAGGAAAAGAAGTGATGGACTGATAAGTACTCAAGTAGGTCTTTCTGATGCCTCCTCAGAGAGCCCTACCTTGAAAAGAGTCTAACAGAAAAGCATTTTACTTAACAGGTTTACTGAGCACCTACATACTCCAGAGAATATGCTAGGTACTAGGAAATAAATACAGAGTGACAGGCAGATAAGTGAAATCTAATGCAGAACCAGTGAGGGAGTATTAATAAAAGATACGGGGAATGAGAGAACTTTCCTCTACCTGGGCTATCTGATTTTTTCACCTCAGATAAACAGAAGTTATCCAGCTGTTTAAAAAAGGCCCTCAAGTGGTCAAGAGATAGCACTGCACTATTTAATTTCCAAAGCAAACTATTTCAGGGCAGCTTCAGCATAGAAGAAATTTAGTGGTAGAAGAAAAGCATCAAAAAACTTTGTTTCATGTCCTGTTAAAAACCTTTCTAAAAGGTTTTAATATGCCTTATAGTGTATAGGAGAGTGACCGTTTCTGAATTCAGTACTGTCTCACTGAACAGCAATTGTCTGCAGAAAATTGACCTGAACCTTTACTGACCACAGGAAGTATTTATTCTTCTTTAACTAGATTATTCCAATTTGCTCTTTTTACTAATTTTGAATACAATAAAACATAAATCAGATTAAAGATTAGTTAACCATCACTGATGAGGACCTAATTAACAAATGTAGCATTGGTAAAAATTCCCTGGAAATTTCTCTACTGCTTTTAGGGGGGATAAAGATAATCAAATATGAATGAAGCTTCATTCATGGCTCATAGATATAAAATTTCACTATCTAGGGAAGGTTTCCCTGGAAGGCAGGGTCTTCTGGAGAGAAAGGGGTGGGGAGTGGAGAGGGATGCAGAGATAAGAATGGCAGGTAGAAAAGGAGCGGATTCAAATGTTCTACCTCAAATGAGTGCTAAACAAAGCAACTTTGTAGCTCCCTCTGAGAAAATTCTCACTTGCTGAATTATAGTTTCTAATCAATAAACTATCCAATATATACTTCAATCCAATATATACTTCAATGCTCCTAAACCTTCTCAAAGCTCAGAGCTGTAAGACTCAGTCCTAATATGAAATCTCTGCCTCAGGCACAGAGGTCACATGCTAATACTCACCCACACACATTTTGACATCATTCACAGTGAAGTCTGGATCTGGCATCCTATGGAACAAACACCAATAAGCACAACTTAAATGGAAAGCGTAACTTCTTTCCTCAGTGTTAGTATTTTTTTCTTTCTTTTTAACACTCTAACTTTAAAAAATATATGTTTTTTTTTATTTCAGAGAGGAAGAAAGAGGAAGAGGGATAGAAACATCAGTGATGAGAGTCAGTGATTGGCTACCTCCTGCACACTCCCTCCTGGGGTGGAGCCCCAAGCCGGGCATGTGCCTTGACCAGAGTCATGTACCTTGACTTCCGGGTTCAGAGATCGATGCTCAAAGAGCCATGCCAGTTGGGCTATCTTTTTTGTTTGTTTGTTTTAAGATTTTTTTTTTTTTTTAATGTGGAGGAGAGATACGCATGCCCAAGGCCGATATGAATTTATTTTTAACATTTTTAAACCGGTGTTTGTTTTTTTTTCAGAGAGGGGGAGAGGAGAAACACTGATATGAGAATGAAACATCTATTGGCTGCCTCTCGCATGCATCCTACCAGGGATCAAGCCCACAACCTGGGCACGTGCCCTGACCGAAATTGGACACCCAATTTTTGGTGCATAAGATGATGCCCAACCATCTTAGCCACACTGGCTAGGGCAGTGTGAAGTTTTTTCTTAACATACTAAGAACTCCCTAGTTGAGACACATTAATTTTCTTACTTCAGCTGAAAATATATTTTAAATATAAATGACCTGATTATCTTATCTCAACTATATTTTCTCATTTACTTTTAACAAGCATTTATAACAAAAGAAGAAATGGAATCCCTTTTAAAACTAAACGAGAAATATTATCAATGCTGCGTTGTCTACAGCCCGGGTGCAGCATGGCCATTTCCCAACCATATCCAAGCAGGCCAGCACCACTTACTTTATTCCAAGCCCGTCAGAGTTCTTGAAAATCAGAGGGTCTCGTAAGCCACCCCGCTGGATATACTCCACATTAAAATCTGTCACCAAAGCAGAACAACTGTTAGAACAGCAAGAGGTCTAGCTGGAAAAAAGTAACTGAAAAGCAGGATTTAGGGATTTTCTAAGCCTGTATTTCCAGAGTAAGTTAAAAATTTAACCAATAGGGGGTAGTTCTACTAACGAGTCATCTCATAAATCCTAGGCAGAAATTATCATCATCCTTCCTCTTTTTTAAAGAATATAAATTTTATTGGTTTCAGAGAGGAAGGTAGCGGGAAAGATTGGGAACATCAATACTGAAAGAGAATCATTATTGGCTCCTCCTGCACCTCCCACAATGGGGATCAAGCCCACAACCCGGGCATGTTCCCTGACCAGGAAATCGAACCATGATCGCTTGGTTCTTAGGTTGACACTCAACCACTGAGCTACGCTAACCTGACATCATCCTTCCCAATAGCCCAAAACTGTTAATTTTGTCCTCTACATCCGTTGGTTTGCCAAGGAACAAAGCTGCATGGTATACATGGAATCCCACATCTCAGTTTTGGTGGGCGGTCCAGGCATAAGAAAGCTTTTACTGCACTACCAGAGGCCCAGTGCACAAAATGTGTGTACAGGCAGGGTCCCCAGGCCTGGCCGGCGATCAGGGAGCTCCCACTGGCACCTGCCTTAGCTGGCCTGGCGCCACCCACTTGCCAGCCCAGGCCCCTGCCGATGCCAGTAGGGGCCTGTGGGCTGGGGGCAGCTCCTGCATTGAGTGTCTTTCCCCTGGTGGTCAGTGAGTGTCATGGCAACTGGTCATTCTGCCATTCAGTTGATTTGCATATTAAGCTTTTATTATAGTACAGGATTTATAATTAAACCCAAACCAAGGAAAGGGAAAAAAAGAAGAAAGAGACCTTTAGAGAAAAATTCTAACAACATTCCTGCCCTAATAAATGCTTGCTTCTTCTAATACAGCAAAGAAATGCCTCACAGGGTGGGAAGACCTGGGGATGATAGTGTGTGAGTGGCACTGTGTAAAAGGAGAAAATAAAGATAATAGCAGCATAGCACCAACAGGTGATATTCTGGCTGCATAGATGCTTACTACAGTTCCCAGAATTTAAACTTCCTCCATCAAGGGACTACTGGTATGAACCAAAATAATACTAACCTTTTCCCTCCATAAAAGTAACAAAATTTGCATTATATTTGTTGGTGTGAAGTTTTTCTTCCAAGTCAAAAGTTCTTTTCCCTTCAATTTCATCATCTGAAATGCCATCATCTTCATAACGTCGTCGCATGGTACCACGCTGGGGAGAGAGGGACATTAAAGATGAAATCATGTACTTTTCCGTGCCTATCTAAGAGAGGTCAGTTTTCACTACCTGTATGGACAAAGTGCTACTTTCAACTGCAGTTGCTATTCAAGCATCAATATTCCTTTTGCCTTAAGATCTTTTTCTTAACAAAAGGTGAGTGTTTTCTGATAATGTATGGGAAAACCATGTTTTAATGAGCCACTGGGTTCCCTACTTGTGATGTGTTCCTTCTGCTAACTCAGCCTAATGACATAAATTTATAATAATAATTTGACCAAAAAGGGTCTAGTAAACATTTTACTTGTCAATCACTGCTTATCAGAGTGGGAACAAACTTTTCTTTATGAACATTTCAATCCAGGATACAAGATATAAATTTTTCACAGGGGAAAGCTGCATCTATGTTACCTTCAAGAATAGAGTACAACATTTTAATTAATGAAGCAAAAACTCTAACATCAGATAAAGGAATAAAGTTAATTTGAACAAAGCATTCCAACAGTAACCTCCAATATTTTAACTTTAAGGATGTCTTCCCAAAGAAGATATACAAATGCCAATGAGCACATGAAAATGCTCAAGATCATTAGTCATTATGAGAAGTGCAAATTAAAACCACAATGAGATGCCACTTCATACCCTCTAGGATGACTATTATAAAAAAGATGGGCAATAAAAAGAGTTGGCAAGAATGTGGAGAAATTGAAACCCTCATAACATTGATGAATTGAATCTAAAATGGTACAACCACTTTAGAAAACAGTTTGGCAGTTCTAGTCATTCTACTCTGAGGTTTCTACTCTGAGGGGGGTGTGCGTGTGTGCGTGTGTGTGTGTGTGTGTGTATGTACACACACACTAGAGGCCTGGTGCATGGAATTCATGCACTGGGTGTGGGGGGGAAGTCCCTAAGCCCAGCCTGCACCCTCGCTTTCCAGGAGCCCTTGGGGGATGTCTGACTGAGTGCTTAGGCCTCTGCTGCAGTGGGAGGACTCCCACCACTGCTGCTGCATTAACCAGCTGTGAGCCCAGTTTCTGGCTGAGCGGCACTCCTCCTACAGGAGGGCACTGACCACCAGGGGGCAGACACTCAATGCAAGAGCTGCCCCCTGGTGGTCAGTGTGCATCATAGTGACCAGTCTTTCTGCCGTTTAGTGGATTTGCATATTAGCCTTTTATTATAAAGGATATAAAAAGAATTTAAACAAAGTCCATACAAAAACTTACACAAAATGTTCATGGCAACATTCATAATAGCCAAAGGTAGCAAGCCAAATTTCAATTGATGATGAATGAATTAACAAAATGTGGTTTGGCTCTGTAGACAGGGCGTCGGCCTGCAGACTGAAAGGTCCTGGGTTCAATTCCGGTCAAGGGCACGTACCTTGGTTGTGGGCACATCCCTAGTAGGGGGTGTGCAAGAGGCAGCTGATCGATGATTCTCTCTCATCGATGTTTCTAACTCTCTATCCCTCTCTCTTCCTTCTGTAAAAAATCAATAAAATATATTTTAAAAATAAAAAAATAAAAAATAAAAGGCTAATATGCAAATTGTCCCCTTGGGAGTTTGACCAACCAGGAGTTGGAACGCTCGCTATGACATGCACTGATCACCAGGTGGTGGTGCAGAACGAAGGAAGGCCCCAGCTGGCAGCCAGCAGCCAGGGAAGAAAGGCTTCGATTGGCCTTGATTGCCAGCCAGGCCTGGGGATCTTTCCCATGCATAGATCCCATGTACTGGGCCTCTAGTATTTACACAATGGAAAATTTTATAAAAAGAAATGAAGTATTAATAAGTGCTACAACATAGAAGAATCTTGAAAACATTATGTTAAATGAAAGAAACCAAACACAAAAGACCACATATTGTAAAATATTATTTACATGAAATGTCCAGAATAGGCAAATCCATAGAGATAGAAAGTAGATTAGTGGCTGCCAGAGGCTGGGAAGACAGAGAAAAGAAGTGACCAGTATGATTTTTCTTCTTGATGTTATATTATAGAATTGTAATTTTATTAGCCAATGTGTACCTCCAAAATTTTAATTAAAATTTTTTTTAATAAAATAAGTAAAATAAAAAGATTTCTTCTTGACAGTTTATTTAAATCAGAGGGAATAATGGTGCAATTTTACATTTATAAAAATTCTGCAGTTTTACATTTCTCTGTTGTTTTGCTATCGAGGAAGGCATCTTCCTTTGGTATACAAGCCTATATAGCTAAGCATTACACACCAATATTTAATATTGTATGTGGTTTTCCCGGGGAAAAAAACAACCTGTAATTATGTAATTCACAACTGCTGAATTTGTTAAGTGAGCCATTTTAAGAATTTCTAATATTACCCAATTACGTCTTAATGGACAGTTTTATTTCCTTTGTAAGTATTTAGGCACTAGAGGCCCCATGCACGGAGTTCGTGCAGGGTGGAGGGAGGGCCCTCAGCCAGGCGCCCTCTAATGCAATCTGGGATCCTCGGGGATATCCAACTGCCGAGTCCCTGTGGGGCCGGCCTAAACTGGCAGTCGGATATCCCTCTCACAATCCGGGACTTCTGGATCCTAACCGCTGCTGCCTGCCTGCCTGATCACCCCTAACCACTGGCACACATTAGCTAATACTTATAAAATAACTTCATTCTTGATATATGAAATAAAATAAAAAAATAAAAAAATAAAATAAAAAAAATATATATATGTGCATAAAGGCAAAAAAAGACATGGAAGGACACATGAATTGATAAAATGGTTACTACTGGGTAAAGAACTGAGATTACAGCAGTTAAGAAACTCTTTAGCCTTATCTACAAAACTTTAATAATGCATTCATATTTTATTTGTATAATTAAAACCAGTCAGACTGAAATATTTAGAACTAGCAGTTATATACTTATTAAGTTTTGAAAATTATAATATTATTTATTATAAGTTCAGTGTTTGCAAAGCAGTTTATATTTATTATCCCATTAAAACTTCAAACAGCCTTAAAAAAGTAGGTATCATTATTACCCCAATTTAGAAAATGAGTAAAATGAGACTCAGAGCCAAAACTGGTTTGGCTCAGTGGATAGAGCGTTGGCCTGTGGACTGAAAGGTCCCGGGTTCGATTCCGGTCGAGGGCATGTACCTTGGTTGCGGGCACATCCCCAGTAGGCGGTATGCAAGAGGCAGCTGATCGATGATTCTCTCTCATCGATGTTTCTAACTCTCTATCCCTCTCTCTTCCTCTCTGTAATAAATCAATAAAATATATTTTTAAAATGAGACTCAGAAAGGTTAAGATATGTGCTGTTCAAGGTCACACAAATGTTGGAACATGGGACTCCCAAGACCACACTAAAGCAAACATACAGGGGATTTAATACATTGGTTATATATTGCCTTGCTAAGGGAATATTCAGTTAGTTCAGAAGCAAGGAAAAAAATTTTTTTTAAAAAATATTTTTTATTGATTTTTCACAGAGAGGAAGAGAGAGGGATAGAGAGCTAGAAACATCGATGAGAGAGAATCATCGATCAGCTGCCTCTTGCACACCTCCCACTGGGGATGTGCCTGCAACCAAGGTACATGCCCTTGCCCGGAATCGAACCCGGGACCTTTCAGTCCGCAAGCCAACGCTCTATCCACTGATCCAAACCGGCTTCGGCTAACAATGTTTTTTAAAAAAATATGTTTTAATTGATTTCAGAGAAAGGAAGGGAAAAGAATAGACAGATAAAAACATCAATAATGAGAGAGAATCATTAATCAGCTGCCTCCTACATGCCCCCATAACTTGGGCATGTGCCCCAATCAGCAATCAAACCGTGACCTCTTGGTTCATAGCTTGATGCTCAACCACTGAGCCACACCAACCAGGCTCTTACTGATGTTTCTTTCTCTTTGTCTCTTCCGCTCTCTAAAATCATTAAAATAAAAATAAAACAAAATCATTAAAAACATATTTAGCCGAAACCGGTTTGGCTCAGTGGATAGAGCGTTGGTCTATGAACTGAAGGGTCCCAGGTTCGATTCTGATCAAGGGCATGTACCTTGGTTGCGGGCACATCCCCAGCAGGGGGAGTGCAGGAGGCAGCTGATAGATGATTCTCTCTCATCGATGTTTCTCTCTATCCCTCTCTCTTCTTCTCTGTAAAAAAATCAATAAAATATATTTTAAAAAACACACACACAAAAATAAAAATAAAATAAAAGACTCCCTGGCTATTAGAGCTGGTCATGTTGCTTGCCCTATCTATCAGACTACATAATTGTTCTCTAAACTGTGTTGTGGCTAACAAAGGTCCTTTATACACGTCTCAGTAGTCCTGCACACGAATCCGTGTGCCAGTAGCTCGCTGCTGCCCTCCAGGAGCTCTTGGCCTGCTGCCCTGCCCCCTCCTGTAGCTCTCGCCCCACCCTCCCGCTGATCCGTGATCCAATCGTTACAGTTGATCGGTTGGCATAGCGACCATTTGTGCATTACATCTTTATTATATGGGACACTGGGGGCCTGATGCATGGAATTTGTTCCAGAGTAGGCCTTTGCAGCCTCGATCCCCCTCAGCAGCAGCGGCTGCCTCCATCTGGAAGGTTGTCCAGTCTAATTAGCATGTTATGCTTTTATTATAGATAGTATCTCATCATCTGATCCTACCTATAAACCAGAGCTACAGGTCAGTAACATACAATGACATTAATCTCCCTACAAGGAATTAATCTTCTCACATTATAAAAATCAAAGCATTCGTGCTCATTCACACACTCTTTATACTGGTAGTACTTGTGTTGCATGATCCCAATATGCACATATTTCAGCTACCACAGTTTAGTTAAATAACATCAATCTCCTAACAATATAGTTCAAATTTAATTTACTATTGTATATGAACTGAAAGTAGTCGAATAAAGTACAAACTTTACTGCTAGTTTCTCAGTCCACAAAACACTCATAAATAAGAGGTGTGCATCATGATCAGTGAGCAATCATGCTACTTCTTTCCAAGTCTGTGGAGATGAGTTCACATACAAACAATAAGCCGAAGTATATTGCCTCCTAGTCTCCCAGTGATAAACCACATGACGTTTTATTAAAAAAAAAAAAAAAAAAAAAAAAGGTAATCAAAAGAGGGAACTGGTCTACAAAGATAAAAATGGAGCAAAGGAATAAAAAGTGAGCCCTATCTGGCTTGGCTCAGTGGAGAGCGTTGGCCTTCGGACTGAAGGGTCCCAGTCCAGGGCACAGGCCTGGGTTGTGGACTTGATGCCCAGTGGGGGCGTGTAGGAGGCTTCTGATCAATGATTCTCTCTCATCATTGATGTTTCTCTCCCTCCCTTCCTCCCTCCCTTTCAGAAATCAATAAAAATATATTTAATAAACAAACAAAAAAACAGCCTGTTTAAAAAAAAAAAAAAAGTGGAAATGAAATTTGAATAGAACATGAATGTAGTTATATGCATCAGAGGAACTAAGTGCCAACAAGCTGATCAACATAAATGAGAAAGTGATTATGATGGAAAGGATAAAGACATCCCAGGGGAAGCGACACCAGCAAAAAAACCCACAAAAACAACAACTCTTAAAGGAACTCAAGTCCTTTGTATTACTTCTGTATTTAATTACAGTTTCAATATGAGTCTTGTTAATATCAAATTAATTCCATAGTTCAACTAGCCAATAAAATACTCTTAGAATTTAATAGCATATAAGAAAGCATTATAGCCAAAGAAACATCTTTTCAGAAACGGAATAGAGATATTTCACACCTAAGCCAGTGCACATAGTTTAAATTCCTGTGGCAATGAACTATCAAATGCCTGTGAAGAGACTCTGATTCATATGGACATGTGTCAGCTTGCCATTCTATTCCCATTAAAGCTTGAGTAGAAGCCAATGAATTTGATGAATATGGGTAGGCATATATAAGTCATTCAAATGATTATTACAGTAGAACAAGATAGTGAAATTTGAGCCAATATTTTTCTCTTTTCAGATATGTCTTAAAACTTAAGTCTCTCTTGGTCAGAAAACTCTTCATCTATGAAAAAGGAGAGAAAGTTGTTCTAACATAGAAAAGGCTAGAGAGGCCTAGAGATGTGATGAAATGAAAATTTTACAATAATTATAAGCAGCAACAAAAACAATTATCAGCCGCCTCTTGCACACCCCGCACTGGGGATGTGCCTGCAACCAAGGTACATGCCCCTGACCAGAATCGAACCTGGGAACTTTCAGTCCACAGGCCGACGCTCTATCCACTGAGCCACAACGGTTTCGGCAAATTATCCTTTTTTTTAACAGCTTTCCAGAATGAATCAAATTTGAGAAATGAAGTTATATTGTATCATCTTATTAGCTTTGACTGGGGCAAGCAAAAAAGGCCTATTTTGCCTATATAGCTATCATTAACAGTTCAGAAAAAATGTTCACAAATTCAACTGGTAAGAAACACACATAAGAAAAGTTTTAGCCGAAACCGGCTCAGCTCAGTAGATAGAGCGTCTTCCTGTGGACTGAAAGATCCCAGGTTCAATTCTGGTCAGGGGCATGTACCTTGGTTGCGGGCACATCCCTAGTGGGGGGTGTGCAGGAGGCAGCTGATGGATGTTTCTCATTGATGTTTCTAACTCTCTATCCCTCTCTCTTCCTCTCTGTAAAAAAATCAATAAAACATATTTAAAAAAAAAAGTTTTAAAAATAACCTTAAGCTATGAAGTGTAAAGTAGTTAACTCTAATTTTTTTTTTTTAAGCACACAGAAAAACAGACAAATTACTAAACTATTTTTGATAGTTCTCAAACTTGACCATCTATCAGAATTACCTGTTCGGCTAGTGTGGCTCAAGTGGTTGAGCATTTACTTATTAACTAGGAGGTTATGGTTCAGGGTACATGCCTGGGTTTGCAGGGTCTGTGCCATGTGGGAGGCAACCAACCCATGTGTCTCTCTCACATCAGTGTTTCTCTCTCCCCTCCATTCTCACTAAAAATCAATGGAAAAAAAAGAATCACCTAATGGGATTGTTGAGACACAGACTGCTCGGTTCCACTCCCAGAGTTTCTGATTCAGGAAGTTTGGAGAAAGACCCAAGAATCTTCATTTCTCACAAGTTCTCAGATATGTCAGGGACACCCTTTGAAAACAATTGTTTTTCAAACCATTATGCTGAGAAAGAACTCGCAGGTGAATAAAATAAAGCTTAGATAACCAACAGGCTTCCTGATTATCAATCTAAGGTTCTTTCCATTGTTAGGGTTCAGTAATTATGTTATATATTTTTATAAAAGTGCAAACATATTTTTGTTAAATTCTGTAAGTATTTTTCGAGCACTTGAAGAAGACACGATCTCTTTCTTTAAAGAAGAGACTCACAGTCAAATAGCTACAACACAAAGTGACTGTTTCCACAAAAGTGGCATGGGAATGTAACTGGAGAGAACATCTGGGTCCGTGAAGGATAATTATTACCAAGAATACAGAATGGGTGGGATGGAGAGCTTTCAGATATACACATTCACAGAAAAAAGAAAAAAAACCCATCAAGCACCTACTGTGGACCAGGCATTATACCAAGCACGAGATAAAATGGTGAGAAAAGGCACTGTAGCGGGCTTTAACGATGCTTACACTCTGAGAGAGAAACAGACAATCAAATAATTATCCAAGTAAATGTAAAGTAGCCATTTTGATAGGTGCTATGTATAGGAGGTATTCTATACTATGAGAATTGAATCAAAGACTTCTCTGAGAAAAGGATCTGAACGATGGTGTGAAGATAGTACCTTGGCATGCTACAAACTCATGTTCAAAGCTTTGCACATAAAGAGTGGCTGTAGATTCCGTTAATGTTAAGTAGATATCTTTGCCTCCTTTATTTTATTTTAAAGGTTTTAAAATTAAATTTGAGAGAGAGGGAGGAGAAAGAGAAACACTGACACACCATCAGCTGCCTCCTGCATGAACCTGACAGGGGATTGGACCCAAAACCAGGACACGAGCCCTGGAGAATCAAACCAGCAACTCCCCAGTGCCCGGGACGGGGCCGGGCACCGCCCAACCAACCGAGCCACAGCGGCCAGGGATATTTCTGCCTCTTTCAATTTCAAAGAAGAAATCTGGTAGGCTAATAATCAATTCTGCAGGACAAAAGAACTTATAGGTAATGCCTACCACTGACCGAATATTTATGCCCACTATCCAAGAAACCCATTTCCCAGCACCAAGGAACAGGGGACCCAGCTAATGAACAAAGCAGCTGGTGAGCACTGTGCAGCAAGAGCAAGGGTGACTGGATGGTCTCAAGGAATACGAGCAGCTTGTTTCTCCTTTCTCTTCCGAGTATTACAAGTGGGCTCTCAGTTATGGCCAATTCTTGCTTCTTGGCTCCCCTTCTCTGACTGTGTTCTGACCACCGCCATCCTAATACCTGTAAGCACTTCACCAGAGAATGGAGTAATTTATTCCAGTCTGCTTTGTCTTTTTTATATATATATATATATATATATATATATATATATATATATATATATATATATATTTTATTGACTTTTTACAGAGAGGAAGGGAGAGGGAGAAAGAGTTAGAAACATCAGTGAAAAACATTGGATCAGCTGCCTCCTGCACACCCCCCACTGGGGATGTGCTACAACCAAGGCACATGCCCTTGACCAGAATCGAACCTGGGACCCTTCAGTCTGCAGGTCAACACTCTATCCACTGAGCTAAACTGGTTTCAGCTAGTCCAAGCATATTACTCCTCTGCTGAATGTCTGCCTTTCCTGCTGTTTTCAGGATAAAACCCTACTTGGACTGACCACTAACAACCTTGTCAAGACTGACTCTCTCCACTCTCTTCTCCCGTTACACTGGACTTTTTGTTTTTGTTTGGTTGATAAGTTATTCAAACATGTCAGATTCCTTCCAACCTCAGGGTTTTTGCATTGATAGTCAGTTCTCTCTCTCCTTTTTTTTTTTTTTTTTAAAATATATTTTATTGATCCTTTACAGAGAGGAAGAGAGAGGAACAGAGAGTCGGAAACATCGACGAGAGAGAATCATCAATCAGCTGCCTCCTGCACAACTCCCACTGGGGATGTGCCTGCAACCAAGGTACATTCCCTTGACCGGAATCAAACCTGGGACCCTTCAGTCCACAGGCCAACACTCTATCCACTGAGCCAAACTGGTTTCGGCATCAGTTCTCTTTCAAAGTTGGTTACCTCTTACTCACCCTACTGATCTCAGCTTTAAAGGCTTTCTCAGGAAAAGTGCTCTGACACCTTCTCCCACTCCTGAAGTTTAGATCAGGTTTATATACTCTCATTGCATGGCATCCTCCACTTACCTTAGTAGTCCTTTGTGTAACTATAATTAACATTATTAGTATAAGTATTTACTTAATGTCTGACCTCCCCACCAGACTGTAAGCTTCATGATAGAGACCATGTATCTAGGGCAAGCTTTCCATAGTGTCTGACACTTGGTTAAATGCTTGCAACGTTTTCTCATCCCTACCATTAAGCTTTGCATTAGCCGGTCCCTCTACCTAGAGCTCTGTTGACCCAGATCTGGTCCCCTAAGTCCTTGAACTTCACAAAATTGGCTCCTCATCACTCAAGTCATAGTTACAAAATGCCTTCTGCAAAAGAAGCCTCTACTGATCACCAATCTCAAGAAGTTATTCCCACCATACAACAATTTTATTACCCTTTTAATTTCTTTGAAGTATTCAACACATCTGAAACCATAGTATAGTATTCAGAAGTCTAATAAGGCAAGGCCCAAGCAAAGTGCCTGCCACAGAGAAAGCATTCAACAAACACTTAAGTGATTGAATCTCTGAATGAGAAAAGATGACATGGGAACACCCCAAATCCATCAGCAAACATTTACAAACTGTGCTCCAATAAAGTTGAAAAAAAACAAGGCTCAGATATTGCCAAACTCTCGACTGGACAAAAATCACATCCAGATGAGGACTCCATGCTTTAAGAGATTGAATCTCCTGAATGAGAAAAGATGACATGGGGAACACCCCAAATCCATCAGCGAATCATTTACAAACTTGAAAGCCAGACTGCCTACTTTGAGTCCTGGCTCTTCCCTTCTTAAATGGATAACCTCTGACAAGTTACTTAGCTGCTCAATGCCTCAGTTTCCAAACCAGTAAAATGGGAATTAGAACAAAGTGCCAATACCAAGCACATAGTGTGTTATTATCCATTAGATTGGACTTTTCCTCCCAATGTTTCAAATACATAGGGTGACTTTTCCTTTATCTTATCCACCCCAAAAGGGCCACCATTGTTTCTGTACACTGCACCACTCCAAAGACATCTCTCACATAGGTAAGACATGTGAAGAGCACCTTCCAGGCGTGAGCTACATGGTAGCAATCCTTTGTTGATAATTAAAAGATTAAAATGATCAAAAGGCACAAGAAACAAGGAAGTACTTTGGAAAGTTAAAAGTATTATAAAATGATTACTATATTTACAAATGTACATTCTCTTGAGGTCAATGTCAGAAAGAAGGTTGGCCCCATTACTGCTCGGTGATCCAAGGCCATAAAGAGATGGAGTAATAGTCAGGCTACCTTGAATCCACACTGAGGGCTACAGTCAGCCCATGCAGTTGTTTCTCAGGGATGGTCATGGGAATTCAGCTCCAGGCCAATTCATAATATTTCAATAATTGCTTACATCTAACACTGCAGCTTTTATCTCATTTTTCTATCCTTCAAAGAGAATATCAAAAGGAAATTCCTTGTAACGTAATTATTGATCTCAAGACAGTGAATATTCATTTCGGGTACCCAAATCAGTTGATCTTAGGATAAGTTAAGTGGAGTAATAAACCTGCAACTGGGTTGAGGATTTGTCATGACCATGAAGTTAGCTTTGTGAAAATTCAACAAAAATGCTTCATGCTTACTTTGGGCGAAGCCCTAAGAAACAAAATATGAGAGTGCTTTCAAGATGTTTTGTGATAGACTTTAAATTCAAAGATGAATAGCAGCTAATCAGAAAAACATACAGAGAACTAGCTACTGATTTTCAATCTTACATTACTGACATTTTGAGTCAGATGATTCATTGTTGAGGAGGTCTAATCTGTGCATCAGAATGTCTTAGCAGCACCCCTAGACTCTACTCACTAAAATACCAGCAGTAACCCCTGACCCAACAATAAAAAATGTCTCCAGCCCTGGCCAGAACAACACAGTGGTTAGTGTCACCCTGCAAACCAAAGGACCATGGATTCAATTCCTGGGCAAGGGCACACCCCTGGGCTGCAGCTCCAATCCCTGGCCCTGGTCCGGGCATGTGCCAGATCCACGTATCTCTCTCACATCGATTTCCCTCTCTCACTCTCCATCCCTTCCACTCTTTCTAAAAATCAATGTCAAAATATCCCCCTAGCCTGGCCGAAGTGGCTCAGTGACTGAGCATCAACCTATGGACCAGGAGGTCACAATTCAATTCCTGGTCAGGGCAGGTGCCCAGGTTGTGGGCTTGGCCCCTAGTGGGGGGCGTGCAGGAGGCAACCAATCAATGATTCTCTCTCATCGTTAATATTTCTGTCTCTCTCTTCCTCTCCATTCCTCTCTGAAATCAATAAATTAAAAAAAATGTAGTTTTTAAAAAATATCCTCCTGCCGAAATCGGTTTGGCTCAGTGGTAGAGCATCGGTCTGGGGACTGAAAGGTCCCAGGTTCGATTCCGGTCAAGGGCATGTACACTGGTTGCGGGCACATCCCCGGTAGGGGGTGTGCAAGAGGCAGCTGGTCGATGTTTCTCTCTCATCAACGTTTCTAGTTCTCAATCTCCCTTCCTCTCTGTAAAAAATCAATAAAAATATATATATATATTAAAAATATCCTCCTAGGGTAAGAATTAACAACAACAACAAAAAGGCTCCAGATATTGCCAAACTCTCTTGATTGGACAAAAATCACACCCAGATGAGGACCCCTGCTTTAAACAAATCTGTTCCAACTGTCCAAGTTCTCTTTCTTTCAAAAATCCCTCCCTCTGATCTTCCTGGGAATCCAGATTTAACCTCAGAGTCCCCCTCAATTCTTCAATTGCCTCTGCCTCCAAAATCCGCAAAAAACAGTTATTTAACTCCCTCAATGACATGTCAGTGGTCTTAGTAAAACCTCAACTGGTGATAGACTTAATACTAGTACTCAAGGTTTATGATCCCTAATCAAGCACTCTTTTCCATCATAGCACAATGCGATCCAGCAGTCATCAAGTTTTAGCAGTCCTGCCGAAGCCAGTTTGGCTCAGTGGATAGAGCGTCAGTCTGCAGACCGAAAGGTCCCAGGTTTGATTCCGGTCAAGGGCATGTACCTTGGTTGCGAGCACATCCCCAGTGGGGGGTGTGCAGGAGGCAGCTGATCGATATTTCTCTCTCATTGATGTTTCTAACTCTCTATTCCTCTCTTTTGCTCTCTGTAAAAAATCAATAAAAATATATTAAAAAATTAAAAAATAAAAATAAAAATGTTTTAGCAGTCCTTCACTGCCAACATGTCTTGCTTCCTTCCACCTATTACTTTCCATTTCTACTACTTATACCCCAAAGCAGTGGTTCTCAAACTTTTCCATGAGTAGGAATCACTTAGCTTGTTAAAACACATTTTGCTGATCCCTAACCTCAGAGATTCTGATTTAGTAAGCATGGGAGGATCCACAAATGTGTGTAACTAGTATGTTCCCAGATACTAGATAATGCTGATGCTGCCGGTGAGAGGACCACTCAAGAACCACTGCCCTAGAGTTCAGGTACCTTTCACCTTAAGAGGCAACTTACTTCAGTATTCTTTCAGACCTAAAACTGAAAAACTATTACTTCTAAAGTTTTTATCAAATTATTATTCAATTAAAAATAAGCCACAACTTACGGCTATTTTCCACACGTGGCTTTTCGCAATTGTTTAAAATGTGTGCCCAACAGAATCGGCAGTGCCTCCCTCCCAAAACAAATCGACTTTAATCCTACTGATCTAATGGGTATCTTTGGAACAGACCTCATGGGCTTCCCGCTCCATACACAGCTCTGTCTTTACCTCCTACAAGCCACCCTCTTCCCTCCTCCTCTCTACCTACCTGAAGGAGGCTTTCACCACTGTATTTGCCAAAACCACGTTTGGTCACTATCTGCTGCCTTTTATCTTTATGGTTTAAAGTTTTTACCAAGTACTCACAGATAGAGAAAACCCCCAAGAACCTAAAATTTAAAACAGAAAACAATGATATAAGTGACATGCATAAATAAAAGGCCTGACATATATACAAACTACACAAATACTGGGGTTTTAATAGATTAAGTGCAATCAATTAAAAGTTCACAAAAAGAATGTGCCGATCTTTTTTAAAATGTGATTAAACACCGCTGTCAAAAATGTATAGCTACCTCATTTAGGATGTTAAGCAGGCATCTGTGAGGGAAGAAAATTTTAAAGTAGAGAAAGTACGAAGTTTAACCACTTCCTACAACAGAAGTGGGCATCATTTGTTTTCTGAATGAAATGCACCACAAGAGAGCTGGTGTGTTGTGAAAGAAGGAACATGGGGTTCTACTCTGACCGATCTTAGGCAAGTTGATCAGGGCCTTCCCCAAACTTCCATTTCCATAATTAAAAGAAATTAAGATTTAAAACTATACAGTCTACCTTACAGGATTGCTTTGAGGGTACAATAAGGTACTGTATATTGAAGAACATAACCCACTAGTTGGCACATGATAAGTGTTTGAGTTTTAACTTTTTTTTTTTTTAATGAGAAAGCACAATGCAAAAATACAGTGTTATTCCAAAAATAAGATAAACAGAGCAAACCAATAAACCTGAGTACGTCCATTTCCCAAGGTAAAAAAATTTAAGGGAGATAAAGAATGTAAGTCCCTCAGTGTGGTATACTGTAAATGTATCAATTCCCTGACTTAATGGCCAAAATTAACACTTCAGAATAACATCACTTGCAACTTCACAACTTTATGGTTGTCTAAAAGTCAGCAAAAACTTCTTGCCCTAGCTGGTGTGACGCCTGTGGGCTGAAGGGTTCCAGATTGGGTTCCAGTCAAGGGCACATACCCAGGTTTCGGGCTCAATCCCCAGTAGAGGACATGTAGGAGGTGCCAATCAATGATTCTCTCTCATCATTGATGTTTCTCTCTCTCTCCCTCTCTGAAATCAATAAAAATACAAAAATAAAAAAAAGTCAGCAAAAACTTTAACATTCAGGGTTTAGGACAGGATTAGAGGTAGAACTTAATTCACCCTGAACTTTTAAAAGTTTAACTAGACATTTTCTTATTTTTTTCTACTGGCCCAAACATTACAAATGTGTTCATCTGGCATGAATGTGTATGAAGCATAAGTTTTTAATCTGTTATAGCTTAGACTTTCTGGTCCTTATGTACACTGTAAGATCCAATACCCAGATATTTTGCTTATCCCTGTGCACCAAAACTCTCCTCAATTCTAGTGGCCTATTCCTAGCACCCAAGAAAATGGGTAATACAAAAAAGTATTTATGAAGGCTTCCAACAACATAAACAAATACTTATTGAGCACTTTCTATGTTTAGACTGAGTATTGTCTTTTTCCAGGCTACTTATTGAACACTTTGTATGTGTCAGACACTGTTCAAAGAATCCAATATACACCAACAAAGTCACAACTCTCAAGGAACTTACACTAATGGAGAGATATACACAAATAAACAAATTTAAGTATGGTAGCTAATGACTGGTGCTCAGCGAAATAAAACAAGAGAAAATGATAGAGCTTAAATATAGTCCTTACTCTGGGTCTCCAAAATATAGTTTACTGTGGAAGAATGATAGATAAAAATAAAGAATTAAATCCCTGCTCTAGCTGGGTTGCTCACTGAAGGATCCTGGGTTTGATTCAGGTCAAGGGCCTATGTCCAGGTTACAGGCTCAATCCTCAGTATGGGGCGTGCAGGGGGCAACCAATCAATGATTCTCTCTCATCGTTAATGTTTCTATCTCTCTCTCCCTCTCCCTTTTTTTCTGAAATCAATAAAAATATAATTTAAGAAAAAAAAGAAGTGATGTTAGGTGTGGGTGTCCTTTATCAAGATGAGGAAGTTCATTTTATTTCTACTTTATTTTTATGGAAAGTGTTTGAATTTTGTCAGATGCTTTTATTTTGTGCCTATTGATATGTTCATGTAACTTTAAAAAAATTTCTATTGGTATATGTTACATCAATTTTTAGATGTTGAATCAACCTTGTATTCCTCTGATAAATTCCATTGATCATGCATGGTGTATGAGTCTATTCATGTTACTAGAGTTGGTTGGTTAATATTTTATATTCATACTAGAGGCCCAGTGCACGAAATTCATGCACAGGTAGAGTCCCTAGCAGCTATCAGCTGGGGCCTTCCTTCGTTCTGCACCGCCCCGTTAGTCAGCACACATCACAGCAAGCGATCAAACTCCCAGTCAGTCAAACTCCCAAAAGGACACTTTGCATATTAAGTCTTTATACACACACACACACACACACACACACACACACACACACAAAGGCCGGATGCACCAAGATTTGTGCAAGCATGGGCCTTCCTTCCCACCGGCACCACCTTCGCTCTGGCCGGAGCTGCCTTTCTGCCTTCCTGCCTTCCCAGGCTGCCCAGGGCCCCCGGAGCGGCCGGGGCGGTGCGGAATGCCTATGTCGTTGCGATGGCGCCTCATCCTGCCCCCAGCAGCCGGCACATGCTAATTAACCCACTATCTTTGTTGGGTTAATTTGCATACTCACCCCAGATTGGCTGGTGGGAGTCAAAGGGACAGTCAATTTGCATCTTACTCTTCTATTAGTGTAGACTAGAGGCCTGATGCACAAAATTTGTGCAATGGGCTCAGCCCTCGCAGCCCTGGCTTCATCCAGAAGGTCTTTCAGATGTCCAGTCTAATTAGGTATTATTATAGATTAATAAGGGATATCCGTCTGTAGTTTTCTTGTGATATCTTTGTTTGGTTTTAGTATCTGGGCAATGCCTCATAGGATAAGTTAGGCAGTGTTACCTCCATATCTACTTTTTGCAGGGTTTGTGAATAATTGGTATTAATTCTTTTTTTTTTTTTACTTATTATTTTAAAATATATTTTTATTGATTTCAGAGAGAAAGAGATAGAAACATCAATGATGAAAGAATTATTGTTTGACTGCCTCCTGTACTCCCCCCGCCCCACCAGCACTGGGGATTAAGCCTAAAACCTGGGCATGTGCTCTGACCAGAAATCAAACCGTGACTTCCCCAGTTCAAAGGTTGACGCTCAACTACTGAGCTACACTGGCTGGGCATTAAGCATTTATTTTAAATACACATTATTTTGCCCCTGATTTTCTATGTAATAAGTAAGGATTACTCAAAATTGGTGTAATTTCAAAAAAAAAGAATTAATACCAATTATAATTGCAATGAACACATAAACTAGTGAACAAAAACCGATCCAGAGACAGAAAAACATCAATCAGAATGTCAAACCCAAGGGAAGGTAGGGGAGGGTGGAGGTAAGGGGGAGAGATCAACCAAAGGACTTGTATGCATGCATATTAGCCTAATCAATGGACACGCACAACAGGGGAGTAAGGGCATGAATGAGGGGGTTGGGGAGTAATGGGGGAATAAGGACACATGTAATACCTTAATTAATAAAGAAATTTTTAAAAATGAAAATAAAATTTTCAAAATTTTCAAAAAAATTATAATTGCTAAGGGTTTAACTAACATTTTAGATTAAGGAACTGTATGATATTATGCTGAACATTCCCTATAAATGAACTTAAATATAAATGGAGAGTCACAAACATCCAACACTACTCCAACACTTTAGCTCCTAAAATCAAATGAAGAAATAAAAGGTTCCATCTAAGTCCTACATCTAAATTTAATAAAATACAAAAATAGCCCTAGCTGGTATGGCTCAGTGGATAAAGCGTCAGACTATGGTCCTGGGTTCAATTCCAGTCAAGGACACATGGCCACACTGCGGCCTCAGGAAACAGCAGGTCAATGATTCTCTCTTATCACTGATGTTTCCCTCTCTCCTCCCTTCCTCTCTGAATCAATAAAAAAAATTTTAAAAATACAAAAATAAATCATGTTTACCTCTGGACAACCAAATAGCCACTCATCATTAAAACTAAAGCTTCTGTTCCTCTCCTCAGGTATACCAATTTGACTTGGAGATCTATCTGGCTTTATTCTAGGAATCCATACATTGAAACTACTGATGTTTTTCATTAAAAAAAAAAAAAAAAAATCTAATCCTGGCTGATACGGCTCAGTGGTTGGAGCCTCGGCCTTTGGACCCAAGGGTCATGGGCTCTCATGGGTTCAATTCCCAGTCAAGCATATGCACCTGGGTTTCAGGTTCATTCCATCCCCTCCTCCCAAGTTGAGGTTTCTCTCTCCTCTCTCCCTTCCACTCTCTTAAAAAAAAAAAAAAAAAAAAAAAGGAAAAAATATCCTAGGGTGAGGGTTAACAAAAGTCTATGTCTTGCTTTGAAAAAGCCAAACAGGATCTATTTTGTTTATCAGTATATTTTGTTTATGAACCAGGAAACATATGCATATATGCATAGCCAATAGGCACAGATAATAGTGTGGTGAAGGCCTGGGAGGTGCGGGTGCTGGGTGGAGGGGGTTAATGGGGATGGGGGGGAGAAAACAACTGGAACATCTGTAATACTCTCGACAATGAAAATAAATTAGAATAAAAATAAAATAAAAATTTAAAGCCAAACAATATTTACCCTCCCATGTCATTTCCTACATTACAAAATAAGTTTTCTGGTTCCAGAAAGTAGAGTCAATGCTCAAATCTACACATCATCTTCAAAGGAACAATTCTCTTCCACATGTAATAAGTAAATAATAGTTTGGTAAAAGACAAGCCAACTTTAAAAAACTAGCTATTTCCGATTTAAAAAAAAATAGATTTTATTGATTTTTTACAGCGAGGAAGGGAGAGGGATAGAGAGCTAGAAAAGTCGATGAGAGAGAAACATCGACCAGCTGCCTCCTGTACACCCCCCACCGGGGATGTGCCCGCAACCAATGTACATGCCTTTACCGGAATCGAACCTGGGACCTTTCAGTCCGCAGATGGACCCTCTACCACTGAGCTAAACCGACTCCGGCCGAGTTTTTTTTAAATTACCTGTCACAAAGATGACATAAACCTATCAAATGTTACCAAATTCATCCTGTGCACTTGAAATAGCTATATAATTAAAAGGATCTATTCAGCCCTAGCCAACGTGGATAGAGCGTCAGCCTGCGGACTGAAGGGTCCCAGGTTCAGTTCCCAGGGTGCATGCCTGGGTTATGGGCTCCATCCCCAGTGCGGGGGTGTGCGGGAGTCAGCTGATCAATGATTCTCTCATCATTGATGTTTCTATCTCTCTCTCCTCCTTCCTCTCTGAAATCAATACAGAACTATATTTAAAAAAATAAAAATAAATAAAAGGATCTATTCAATCATGAATATAAATTCTTATTAATACACATACAACTTTTTTTTTTTTAAAGATAGGTAAAGGATCACCCTGGCTCAGTTGGTTGGAGCATCTGCCAATGTACTGAAAGGTCACAAGTTTTATTCCCAGTTAAGGGTACTAGGTTGGGGGTGGGGAGTGTCATATGGGCAGCAACCAAACTATGTGTCTCTTTCACAACAATGTCTCTCTCTCTCTCTCTCTCTCTCTCAAATAAAATAATAAAATGCCCGTGTGGCCTGTCTCAGTGGTTGAACATCGACCTACGAACTGGAAGGTCACAATTCAATTCCTGGTTAGGGGACATACCCCAGTTGGGGGCTCAATCCCCAGTGTCCCCAAAAATAATATGAAGTAACAGTCAATAATAGCAGTCAATTTACTACCTAATTCAATTAAATTTGACAAATATATACTGTGTGAGACCAACACAAACTTTAATCACCAAGCCAAGTTGATAAACCTGTCATTTTGTCTTTCACACTCCATGGACAATTACTGTAAAACCACCTAAGTTCTATACTATGACCTACTTTAAAGTTAGACAAGGTATTAAAAATGTACATATATATGTGTATATATGTGTGTGTGTGTGTATATATATATATATACACATATATATAACTATAAAGATTAGCCTTTATGCCTTAAAATTGTTCAAAAATACCTATCTTAACCAGCAGAGAATTCTGTAATATGAGCACTCACTGAAGAGATATTAAAAGTACGGTAGGCAAACTGTCACATAAATAAGCCACCAATATGCTCTCATATAAAAAGTTATGATATGGAAGGGATTTATATTTCAGATATAATTTTGTCATGTAATCTTAGAAAGAAAAACACATCACCCTAAACTTCAAAATTATCACCCAAAATTCCAAGTAAGAAAGGTCCTCCAAATATGTGGTGTACCTTCTTACATGAAATGACTACAACTGCACATGAACCAAGAGAAACAGAAACAGGTTAGATAAGGAAAGGATTAACTGTGCAACAGGTAGCAATCACTATAATTAACAAACAAATAAAAAAATCTTACCAGGACAAAAATCATAGATTTCTGGTATCTCCCTACAACTACCTTGTTTAAAAAAAAGAAAAAAGTGAGACTTGTCTGATGAAAGGCTCTTCCTTTGAAAGACTGGATCCCAATATCCCTTAGATATGTATGTCAACAATTCTACAAGTTTGACATGCTAAGCATACTTTCTTTTTTCCCCCAAAGAAAGTTTAACTCAAGAAAAGTCAAAACAAAATAATTCTTAAATGTACAAAAGTCCACTACTGATACACTTCCTTGGAAAAGTTAAAGATAAAGAAATAAAATCTCAACACATGGATTAGAGGATGCAAGTCTCTGACATAGGCTTGCCGAAACACATACCTGCTGGACATACTTGCCGATACTCCCCACACCTTTTTACCAATCACATCAAGGAAAAAAAATACTTTTCTCAAAAAGAGTGGAGATCATCAACAAATGGATTCAAGAATTACTCTTCCCCCTCCATACTAAGTCTAAAACACAGAGCCAAATAAAACCACCATAAATTCCTTTAGTCTCCTCTAGGTCTTTCAATTCACCAAATTTCACACAACAAATATAATTTTGTGGCTTTCCTCATACCCCACTCTACAAGGACAAATTCAAACTTCTAAAATAAATACATGGTGAGAATATTAATAAGCTGACTAGGGAAGCAAAATCAAATTCTGAAAGTCCATTAGGGAAACCTGGAGAAGAGAGCAGGGCCTAAAGGAGCGCATGCATATTCATATGCACATGCAAATGAATTCCCTCCAAATCATCACTAAGTAAAAATGTCCTTCAACAAGATGTCATGTATCATACATTCCTCCCAAAATACAGAACTTCATCAGCATCCAGTATTTTACCTTTTCTCAAACCCCCCCTCCTTCCTTCCAAACCTATCGAAGTGTTCATTTGTTTAAATAAAGAAAGACTCAATAGTTTTACTCCCCAGCTCAAGGCCACAAAACCTGGCACACCAGAATCTTTAAAAAATTTTATCCAACCATCCTTCCTCAAACAGTTTTGCCTCTGGAATTTACATTCTAACTTAATTTGAATAATTACAATGTCAGTATTACAAAATTAGGACTCCTTGTCAGGTTGTAATCCAGAGTCCTCGGATTTACAATGGTCTCTATAAACCTTAAAGGCTCCATATAACTCCATTTCCAATCAAGAGGAATATGAAGGCTCAAACTGTTTGGCCTAAAACCCAAATGAGGTAGTCATGATATACCGTCTCTCCATCTCTAGGGTACAGAAAAGCCACCTGAAAAGTGGTAATCACGCTGTGTTCACAAATGGAAACATTATAGTTATTCCACTTAAAAACTGGGGGGTGGGGGGGGGAATATAACGAGAAAATACTAACCAATCTCTGGCTGTAACGAATCCTCTCTTCTTCGGGTTCCATCGCTCACTCTTCTGTTGAAGTTACTGTAAAGAAACCACTCCAGGGCTGCCTTCTTCCTCCTTGGGAACCAGCGTGATTGCAACACTGAAGAATGAAATGAGCAGAGATGAGAACTCACACTCACCCTCTCCTTCCGCGGAGAAAAAGTGTTAAAAACGTGTGTAAGGTAGCAGCTCTGCGAGAAATCTGGTTCCTCTTCATCTGCTTGGGACCCTCTGCTCTTGGGCAAGTGGCTCCACGTCCTGACCAACATTAATCCAATTACAACAGTCCGAGGCCTAAGCAATAGGAGATGCTGGTTTCAGTTCCTGCGGTCGGGCGCGCCACTTGTTTCTCCCCACAGGATACAATTAGCAAGGATCCCCTCCACGGCAGCATTAGCAAAAAAATAAAAAATAAAAAAAGGGGTGAGCGGGCGGGGGCACTGACCAGGGGCAGCAGGTACTGAAGTAATCCAGACCCTAACCAAATTAGTTCTCTCTCCCTGGCGACGAGAAACGGGAGGAAAGAAGGGCAGACCCACCACACAGAAAGAGGGCAAGAAATTAGGATCTGAAGAAAAGCTTCAAAACCCTTGCCCACACCCCTCCAGAAAGCAGCAATCCTCAGACCCTTTCATTCCCAAACCCAACCCAAGACGCGGACAACTCTGAAATTCAAGAGTTGCAGAATCAGGAACAAAAAATTCCATCGGATTCTTTGGGCAAATAAATAAAAACAAACGACTCTACCTACAGATGTAAGTAAAATACATCTTTTCCAAAAATTAAATAAAGACAGGTTTGCGCCACGGACTCATAATACCAAGAATGGTTTTTCTTTTCTTTTTCTTTCCTAAATATCCTCATAGATGATGGCTTCCATGGGGACGCAGATTTGTTTCCCTTCTCTAACTGCATCGCCGCCACGTTCACAGCATCCTTTCAAACCTGCGGGGGCCGGGCCGGCGGCCGTGGGGAGGCCGTGGCGGGGCGCCTCCGGGGGAGCCCGCCCCAGGCCGGGGGCAGCGCCGGGCCCGGGCGCGGGGCGCGGGGCGCGGGCCGGAGGGCGGCCGGGCCGGGGCGCGGGCCGCGGCCGATCGCGCCGGGCTCCCCGGGGAAAGGCGGTGCAATGGCTCGCCCGTCGGAAAAAGAAATAGAAACTTTACGTTGAGTCCTGAGATAACACCGAGGAGCAAACTTCCCAAGGGGAGGGAGGCGAGCGAGGGGATCTCACCGGGGGTTTTGCTCCGGAGTTCTTGACCGAGAGAGAAGTGAAAAGATTCCAAAAGCCGAGAGGAAAAAATGAAATCCCAGACGTCCTCTTCCTCCGTCTTTTCCCCGCGGGTCAGCCCGGTATCCAGGGGGTCAGGGCGACCCGGAAAGGAGAGGAAACAGTTGCCGAATCAAACCTCCTCTTCTGGCTTCGGAGCCCGGGCGGCGGAGGCGGCGGGAGAGGGAGCGCGACCCCCCGGCGCCGAGCCCGGGGCGCCCCCGCCTCCCCCGGGCCAGCGGGCAGCAGCCGGAGCCCGAGCCCCGGGCCGGCCCGGCCGCGGGGAGCGCCCGCCTCGCCGTGCCCGCGGCCAGCAGCCGCCGGACGTCCCCGGAGCCCGAGATCGGGGCCGATCAGCTGAGACCGGCCGGCCCGAGGCTCCCCGCGCCGCCCCGGCCCCCCGGAACGCGGGCCCGGCCCCGGGGGGCAGAGAGGGCGGGAGCGGCCAGGCGCGCCGGGCTGGGGGCCCGGGCTGCCCTCGCGTCGCCCCCTCAGCCCGGGCTCCGCGCTGCGGGACGAGCCCCCGGTTACTCCCCAGTCGCAGAGAAGGGATTCCGGGGGATGGGCCCCCTGGCGTTGCTCCTCCTCCCGGGGCGCCCCTTGCCCAGAACAGACAGAGCGGCGACAGGCCCAGCCGCCGGAAAGGTGCTCAGCGAGCCGCCGCCGCCGCCGCCGATGCCGGGGAGGGTGTTGTTTCCCTCACACAGGAGGAGCCGCCGAAGCAGCCGCCGCCATTTTGAACCCGTCAGACTCTCACATACACACAGCTCCTCCGCGGCGCACTGCGCAGGCGCCGCCTCCCACCCCTCCCCCGGCCGCCTCTCCGCCCCCCGCGCCCCTGCCGGCCTCCCTGCGCGCTTACCGCTCGGCCCGGCGCCCGGGAACGCGCACGCGTCACTCTGCCTTACGCGGACACGCCGCCGGCGCGCGCACGCGCGGATGCGTCGGCCTCGAGACGCCCGCGCCCGGCGACGCCGACGAGGCTCCCTGCCCCCCCCACCCCACCACTCGCGTCGGCGGCCGGCCTCCCGCAGGCCCGCGGCCCCCGCTCCCGCGGGCTTCCTTCCAGAGCCCGGGCCGGCCGCCGCTCGCGCCTGCGCGCAGCCACGGCGCCTCCGCGCTCCCCCACACGCCCTCGTTCTCACAGACACAGTACCCTTCGCCTCTGTGACCCCGCCCCTCGCCGGCCAGCTGCGCCGCGGCCCTCCCCCCGCTCCCGGGAGGGGGTGACCCCCGACCCCCCACAAAGCACCCCCCCAGCAGCGGGAGAGGGCCCGGCTCCCCTGCCACCGCCTCACACCGCGGCCACAGCCGCACACCCTGAGGGCCCGGCGGCCTGGGCCGGGGCGGCCGTTGCCCGCCTCAGAGCGGGGTCTCCCGGGGTCAGGAAGCCGGGCCCGGCCGCCCCGACCTGGGCGTCCCGCTCGGGCCTGCCCCGGGCGCGAGGGCGCGGGGAGGGGACGCCTACCCGTCTGCCGCCCTGTCCCGGCGCCCGCCAGTGGGCCGAGGCCCGCCTGTCCGCCATCCCCGGCCAGGCCCGGCGCCCCCGCCGCGGGGCCCGGCCGCCCTGGGCCGGGGGCCGGAGGCGGGGGGCTCCTCGGGGCAGCGGCCCGGCCCCGCCTCACCCATCCTCGCCGCTCCGAAGGGGCAGGAACCGGGAGCAGCATGTCTGTCCGGGGCTCGGCTCCCCGGGGCCGCGGGGGGGCTCCGGGCGCTGACAGGGGCGTCCGTCCACAGGTGCCGGGCGCCCCGCGCCCTCCGCGACGGCCCGGGGGCGGCGGGGGCGGCGCAGGCCCGGGGCCCGGAGGCGGCCGGGAGGCCCCCGCGGCCACGCTCAGGCCTCCGCGCGCCCGGCCCGGGGCCCGGGTGGGACTGACCCCGCCCCCGGCGGGTCGGGGCGCCCCCCGCGGAGGGGTGCGCGGCCCCCGGCCCCGGGCCGGCACCTCTGCCCCGGGCCGAGGCGGGCGCGCGGGCCCGGCCGGGAAGATGTCTCCTCTCGGTGCGCGCAGCTTCGCGCGAGGGTCAGCGGCGGGGCAGCGGCCGCCCGGGGCGCGCCGGCCCTGCCCACGGCCCGGCTCCCGCGGCTCGACAGCTGCCCGACGGGCTAGCGGGCGGCGGACGTCGACGGACCGGGCCGGAGGCAGCGGAGCAGCGCCATGCGAGCCGCCCGGCCGCGATCCGGGCGCCCCCCGGCCAGGCTGGCGCTCCGGGCCCGCTGGGACGATGCAGCCCACAAAGGACCTTGGCTGGGGCGTTACGCATCCGGGTCCGCACAGCCGGCTCCACTGCACTCCTGCTGAGAGGTGTCACCCAGACCGCCTCCTCCCCGTCTTGGTTTCCCACTCTTTCAACCTCCGATTCCGGGGATGAGGGCATGGAGGGGAGAGGAAGCGCATGGGGTGAATCCTGCAGCTGGCATAAACAACCTCCAACTCTTGGAGGGAGACTTTGGAGAAAGGCCATTGAAATAACGGTACCTTCAAGGTTTGAATTCTGGCACAAAGGCACTAGGTAAAGCCAAGGTGTTCTTTGTTACCACTCCAGGTGTTCCTGCATGCGAACTCCGGGAGTTTTACACACATTCTGTACTTGGTTTCACCGCGCCCTTCGGAGACAAGCTACAGGGCCTGGTAGCATTTTAAAGTCAGACACTTGAAGTATAGAAGGATCAGAGCTTTCATAGTTAACTCCTAACAGCGAGGAGTCCGGCACTCTGCAATAGCAACGTCTCCCAGGCAAAGATCTGTTAACAGGGTATCACCCTCTGGCATTCCAGTCATTGGGAAATATTCTTGACTCTGGTATCAGTTTTGTTCAGACTTCTTAGATTTTTCAGAGCACCGATACCAAGATCTTTGCCGAAAGATCTTTATCAGGCCTACAGCCTTCTGAAGTCTTTCAAACTGTAGTAGGTGTTTAAAAGTCCTTCACACTGGCACCACCAGATGTGATCCGTAGGCACCTGGGTCTCTGTAGGTATAGAAAAAACGCAGCAGCTTGTTTATTTTGTTAAGTAGGAAAGATTTTTGCCGTTTGTCGGATTAAGGAAGAGTGGGCCTCATTGCTATTTGCAAAAGAAGTGCCTTTATTTTCTTTCCACTCACCCCTGAGGCCCACGGGATAGTTGGGGGCAAACAGAGAAAAGGAGGTCTCCTGCTGTAGGTCAGCTTGGTCTTGCCCTCTGTCTGAAAGTCCCGGGTCCCTTAGCTAATTACTCCTTATCTAACGGGGCTGCTCACCTTTGGCAAACAACTGCCTTCTGCAGGTTAACCCTGGTGGAGGGTGGAGTACGCTAGGAGGAAACCCAAGGAGAATCCAAGAACAACAATAGCAATACTTATTTTGGGACAGGACTGCAAATAGAGGCTTGTCCAATTGCAGCCAGGCCTTTTCCAGTTGAAAACCATTTGTTGACTAGTCTGCGTAGAGAGAAATGATGTTTCAACAGACAAACACAACCCTAGCCAGTTTGGCTCAGTGGATAGAGCATCAGCCTGAAGACAAGGGTCCCAGGTTTGATTCCAGTGGTCAAGGGCATATATGGCTAGGTTGCGGGCTCAATCCCTAGTAGGTGGCATGCAGGTGGCAGCTGATCAATGATTCTCTCATTGATGCTTATATCTCCCTCTCCCTCTCTTAATAAAAATATATATTTTAAGTAAAATACAAAATAAACAGACATACACAATGATTTCTCCACAAAGCCAGCTTTGTTAATATTCTAAGGCAGATGTGCAGGGTGAGATAAAAGATAAGCAAATGGCTAGTGATTTCCCCACAATCACAATGGCTGTGGTTGGCAAGGGCATATCATAGGGTTTACTGTTTTGTCCAAAAAATAAAATAAAATAAAATAAAACATTTTCAAGGAGAATAGAGCTTGGGGAAATCCCCAAGAAGGCCGCTAGAATTATGAATTACATGACTTCACCTGTAAAGGCAGGGAGAGGGGAGGAGTGGCAGATGAGAAGAAGGAAAGAAAAATGCCCATTATAATCATTGAGAACAGGATCCCTGGCTGGAACAAGCTGGTGCCTTGATAAGTATGAACAAATCTCTGCCTTCTTGAGCAAAGCTAAGACCCAACAAATGCTGAGAGTCAGAATCCAGACCACCCACTTCTTTTGTGAGTCTTCAGTGGGTAAAAGAGAACTCTTTAGTCTGGTCAACTAAATTATTCTCATTTCTCTGCACTCCTTAAACGTTAAGGAGGAAGCGGGGATGTCCCAAACACTGGAGGTCTGAACCAAAATAAAGAAGTTGGTCTAGCCCTAGCCGGTTTGGCTCAGTGGACAGAGCATCTGCCTGTCAATCCAGTGTGTTCCTCAGTTGCAGAATCCTCCCCGGCCCAGGCCCTGGTCAGGGCACATTCAGGAGGCAACCAATCGATGTCTTTCTCTCTCATCGCTATTTCTCTCTGTCTTTCCCTCTAAAAATCACAGGAAAAATATCTTTGGGTAAGGACTTAAAAAAAAAAAAAGTTGGTTTTTAAGATCCCAAGAGAGAGAGCGTGTAACCAGTAAGCAGTTGAAAAGCTTGGAATCAGCCCTGGCGGTGGATAGGGCATTGGTCCTCGGACCGAAGGGTCGCAGGTCTGATTCCTGGTCAAGAGCACGTACCTCAGTTGCAGGTTCTGCAGCCCCAGCAGGGGTGTATGCAGGAGGCAATTGTGTCTCTTTCACCAGTCACCGCTGTTTCTCTCCCTCTCCTCCCTCCCTCCCACTCTCTCTATAAATCAATGGGAAAAAATGTCCTAAAAAACACACACAGAACTCTGAGATCAGAGACAGAATGTTTAATCTACTAGCTAATCAGTCTTAATAAACTCCTCAGAGTCTTGGTTTTCCATCTATAAGTCGGAAAAATACCTCTCAAAGTGAAATAAACATTGTCTTAAAGCTCAGTGTCTGGCACATTTACTATTTCCGATCTCTAGCTTTAAAGAGAGTTTTAGTAATGCTTTAATATGCCCTCGTTGGCTCATAGCATCGGTCCGCTGACCTAAGGCATATACCTTGGTTGCAGATTCACTCCCCACACCCTTCCTGGCAATACATGATGTTTCTCCTCTCTCCCCTTCTCCTCCCTCCTTTCTGCTCTCTAAAAATCAATGGAAAAATTATCCCCCAATGAAGATTAAAAAAAAAAAAATCCTCAATATTTAAGCAAATTTACAGAATGTAAGTCATGACTTACTTTTAGCTTTTCTTTCCTTTCCTAGTTCCTAGTCTCTCTTTCCTCCCTCACTCTGACCTTGATTTTTTCTCTCTTCCCTGACTCTGTCTTTCTGCCTTTCTCTCATCATCACCCACCTCCTGAGTCCTGTTATTTCCATCCTTCTCTCCATCACTGTGCTGCTCCCCACCTGTTGTGTTCATTCCTCTCTCCTAGGGCTGTTGTCATCTGCTCTTTCATCATTAGAGCAGACCTTGCTCTCCCACTTCCCCTTCGGTGTACTCAACATGTGCGCTCTAGCTTTGTTACTTAATCATTTCCTGACCATCTCCCTTCACCTCCCTCCGCTAGACTGGAAGTTCCTTGAAGCCCACACTTGTGCCCCTCAGAAGGCCTTCCGAAATCAATACCACACACTTATTGTGTCCGCCCAAAGGTGGGTAAAAACCAGGTGTTGGGTGGTTAAACATGTTAAGGGATAGAAATTTCTCTTTTGAGCCTGGAAGTAAAGTCTGAATTGAGCAGGGTGGCTCTGGGGAAGGAAGCCGGAAATACCTGCAGATTGTCACATCCTTGAACATGAATGGCGCATGAGATACTGGTAAGTTTCAGTGACTTTGGGACTGCAGTACCACCACCCTCCCGGCCCAGTGGCTTCTTGCTGCCACCCACTCTCCCTGCCTGGCGTATGGCCTGTCTCTGTGCAGACCTGCCTCTCCTGAGTCCCTGGGGCAGCTGCCACAGCATCCGGGACCCACCTGCCCTTCTGGCACCTTTAGCTGCTCCTGGGGCCAGGCCACCCTCACTGCCTCTTTTAAAAGGCGGGACTTCCTGTCCTTCTTGAGAGTGGGCCTCGCTATGCCTGTGCTTGGTAGGTAGCGTTTCTTGCCGCCTTGGGGTTTCAAAGTCGGCTTGTAACCTTGTGTGTGTGTGTGTGCTGGCTGGCTCAGCTGGTGACAGTTCTGTGTGCCCAGCCTCATCCCCAAGCGGCCAGTGCCTCTACACTGAAGCCTGTTCCTAGATCCTCTCTGAGGGTTTCATCTTTGCCCATCTTCTTCGTGGGCATTCGCTGCCTTATGGCGGCTTCAGCTAAGGCTGGCCTTCTTTCGGCTGCTTTGTGTGGGGTCCTTACCAGCTGTGTGTAAGGAGCCCAGTCTCGTAACTCCATTCTCTCTTTAATAATAATAATAATAAAATCATGATTCCTGCCAGATTGCCTTCTAAGGTTATTGAATCAATTGGACTAATGGACATAAATGCCTATGGAAGCTGGAAGACGGCGTATTTTGAAAGTATTTCTGGTTCTCCTATTTTTTCTTTTCTTTTTTCCCTACATGAAGGATTTGTTGCAGTTATTTAGTATCATGGGCTCAACACTAAGTTGAGTGCTTAGACGGAGAAAGTAGATTTGAAAAATTGGAAAGCTTGCCTTTATCCTTGAAGACTTCAGGTCATGGAGGAGATACCATGTAGCAATGACATACTTAAAGGACCACCGTCATTGTAGTGAGTCATTGGAAGACAATGTAGACAATAGGCTGGGTATAGAATTCCACTTGGATGTGGGCCCCATAAAGCAGGAAGATTTATTTATTTATTTATTTTTAAAGTATATTTTATTGATTTTTTTTTTTACAGAGAAGAAGAGAGAGAGATAGAGAGTTAGAAACATCGATGAAAGAGAATTATCCATCAGCCGCCTCTTGTACTCCCCCTACTGGGGATGTGCCCACAACCAAGGTTCTTGACCCTGACCAGAATCGAACCCGGGACCATTCAGTCCACAGGCTGATGCTCTATCCACTGAGCCAAACCGGTTTCAGCAGGAAGTTTTATTCAGTTGTTCAGGTTCATTCCTGCATCCCCTGTGCCCAGAACAGTGCCAGGCATAGTTGGCACTCATTCTTCGTACTTATTGAATCAGTGAATAAAAAGTAAACCAGTGAGCGATGCTCTTGAGGGACAGAGGAGTGTGAAGGCTTGGGAGGAGGGGCAGAGCCTAAACTCTTGCAGAGAAGTTTGATTTTGATAAAGAGGCACATGCGCCCTGGAGCAGAAGGTAATGTAATAGCTATTATTCCAGGTAAACTGCTCCTGCAGCTGTCGCTTCTGCTGGAAGAGAGGTGTTCGAATCTAAAGCCCCTGCTGCTCCAAACCAGCCAGGAGGGGAGTATGCAAATCTCAGTGCTTCGCTGTCTTTTCACTCCAGCCTCTCCTGTGATCTAGCCTCTCTGCTCCACTTCTCTCCGCAGCCTCCACTCTCTGGCCCGTGTCTTTAGAGACCATACCAGAGCATCGCTTTTGATGTGATAGTACAAACTTAATGTCTCCAGGCATTTGTTTTTCACAATGCCTCTTTCAGTTATACTGTTTATTACCTTTGAAGTGTGTAATTTTAAAATGTCAACTTTCCTTTTTTCCAAGATGTTTGCTACATACTTCAACTCTGAAATGTATTCAGTCTTCTTTTCTTTCTGGCTAAATCTATTTTTGCACTCTCTGAGGAACCACAGGAAAATATTGACTGTGTTTAAGGTGAGATTTCCATGTTATATTTTTGCAATTATACTTGATTTGCCACTGCTTGGAATTGATGTGTGTTTTTATTTTTTTATTTTTAAGGGTTCATGTTTTGATTGGTCATAATTACTAGATTTACTTATACTTTGATCTAATTATCTTCTTACTAGAGGCCCAGTGCACGAATTTGTGCACCAGTAGGGTCCCTCAGCCTGGTCTGTGGGATTGGGCTGAAACTGGCTCTCTGACATCCCTTAAGGCACATGTGTCAAACACAAGGCCCTCGGGCCAAATCCGTCCCGCTAGGCCTTGCAATGTGGCCCGCACCGCGCTGTCATCACTGCACTCCGCTGCGTTTCCATCACAATGACAGTTTATGACTGTTCAGTAAACCATTCGGCCCGCGATTTAGGCTGGATTTTAGATTTTGGCCCCTTCTCTGATTGAGTTCGACACCCCTACCTTAAGGGGTCTTGGATTGCAAAAGGGTGCAGGCCAGGCTGAGGGACCCCACAGGTGCACATAGGGACTGGGGAGGAATGCAGGAGGTTAGCCAGCCTGTCTCACTCAGTCCCCATTAACTGGATCTCAGCAGCAAGCTTACTTGTCAGAGCGTCTGCCCCTGGTGGTCAGTACATGTCATAGCAAGCAGTTGAGCGGCCTTAGCATATCATTAGCATATTATGCTTTGATTGATTGAACAGACCACCAGACACTTAGCATATTTTTTTATATAGTATTGGTGAGCCAAAGTTAATATCCTTATTAACTTTCTATTCCTGTGTAATTGTATTGGTAAGAAATGTGAGAGACTATTTATTTATTATTTATTTTGGAGACACTATATTTATACCTTAGTCCTTTATTATTTTATTTATTTATTTTTAGTCCTTTTTTATTTTAACTGATTACAAGATTTGCCCATCTTTTAAAAAAAATGTTTTTATTGGTTTTAGAGAAAAAGGAAGGAAAAGGGAGAGAGAAACATTGTTCAGCTGCCTCTTGCACATCCCCTATTGGGGATCAAGCCTGAAACCACGACATGTGCCCTGACCAAAAATTGAATTGGTGACCTTTTCAGACAACACTCAACCAACAGAGCCACATGGATCAGGACTACCCATCTATGTTTTTAATGCATCGTTTATATTGATGAAAGTTTATGTTTTCCATAAATTTTAGTATTTAAACATTTTCTATTTCATGTTGGTCTTTGGTGCTCATTTACTATTTCCTATATTTTATGCATTTTATAGTTAAAAATGCATAAAAGTAGGCAATTGATTTCTCACTTCTGGCTTACTGGAAGATAAATATAGAATCTACAGGGGCTTCCTTTTCCTGAATCCACACTTTTCCTCTTGAAGAGACCATACTTCTTTCTCTATGCATCTCAGTAGGAGGTCCAGCCACCTCTGGAGATGTCTCCCGGTAATGGCTTTGCTTAGTTTGTAAGCAGCCTTTGTAGTTTAGGACTTCGAGGTTTACAAAAAAAGCGTGAAGATAGTAGAGAGTTTTGCTCTGCTCTGGCCCTTATAGCTTCACCTGAAATAACTGCTGCAAGTAATGAGCCAATATTGATACAATAGTATTAACTAAAGGCCATACTTTTAAAAAATATATATTTTATTGATTTTTTACAGAGAGGAAGGGAGAGGGATCGAGAGCTAGAAACATCGATGAGAGAAACACCGACCAGCTGCCTCCTGCACACCCCCCACCGGGGATGTGCCCTTGACCGGAATGGAACCCGGATGTGGGAGTCTAAAGCAACACCCCCAGCCCCAAAAGGTCCCACGCGGACCTGCCCTCTGGGCTGGCTCTCAGGCTGCAGGGACATCACTGATGGGGGAGGCCTCCATGGAGCACCCACTAGCCACCATTTGCCGGGCACTCACCCGCCAGCACCTGGAAGTGACCCTGGAGGGAGGAGCTGTGGATGATCTCAGCCCCTTTCCAGAACCAGAGTGTCATGGGAAAAGCCAGAAACTTAAAACCTGTCTTCTCTAGTCGACTGACTCCTGGGCTCCTGCGAACAATTCTGAATAAAAGCCGCATGGGCACTTGGATGAGACAGTTTCAATTAGGGGACAGTCACTCCGTATAGGAATTAAGAGCAGGAAGCCCTGAGCCTGCGCCCTGCTGGCGCCAGGTCACCGTGGGTGGCCTGCCAACCTGCGCTTCCTTTTCTGCACGTGGGTGTGTCTGTGTCTGTGTGTACGTGTGACCGTGGTGCGGGGCTGATGCAGGGCTCTCGAATAGTTGAAAGTACAGCTGGTCCTGGCCGGTTTGGCTCAGTGGATAGAGCCTCAGCCCCAACTGAAGGGTTAGATTTCAATCAAGGGATGTATCTCAGTTGCAGGAAGCAACCAATCAATGTGTCACATGTTTCTCTCTTTGTCTCTCCCCATCCCTCCTACTCTCTAAACATCAGTGGAAAGATATCCTAGGATGAGGATTTTTTTTTTTTTTAAGTAGCCCTGGCCGGTTTGGCTCAGTGAATAGAGCATCAGTCTATGGACTGAAGGGTTCCGGGTTTGGTTTCAGTCAAGGGCACATGCCTGGGTTGCGGGCTCAGTCCCCAGTAGGGGGCAAGCAGGAGGCAGCTGATTGATAATTCTGATCATTGATGTTTTTCTCTCTCTCTCCCTCTCCCTCCTCTCTGAAATCAATAAAAATATATTTTAAAAATAACAGCAAATGAACAAATAAAATTACTTTTTAAAATAAAGTACTGCTGATCAGAACTCCTAAGTAAGAAGCATTTGTTGTTTTTGAATAAGCTTAAAAGCAGAAAAACTAGAAACAATGCAAATAATGCAGAACAGCCAATAGGTTTTAAACTTTTTAGAATATTCACTGGGTGAAATAATATGCAGCCACAGAAAATGACATTCACCTAAACACACCGTGGTATCCTGCATTGGGTCTCAGAACAGAGAAAGGATATTAGAGAAGAAAACTGAGGAAACCAAATAAAGTCTGGAGTTTAATAAATGGTATTAATGTGACCTACTTAGTTTTGGTAAATGAATGTTAACACTAGGAGAAGCTAGGGGGAGGGATTATGGGGCTCTATGTACTATTTTTATAATTCTTGCTTAAATCTAAAATTATTCCAAAATTAAAATTTAGTGATCTACACAAGTTGTTTGTAATATAGGAATGTTTAGGCTAAAATGTTAAATGAAAAAAGAATTCAAAATTGTGTGACAGTGTGATTATAACTATGCAAAAAATTTTTCATAGAAAAAAGAGAAAAAGAAAAAAATATGCAAGTTACCAAGTCATTTAATTTGATCGGTCATGAAACTGAGAGTAATTTAAATCATTTTTGTTGTTGTTGTTTCTCACCTGAGGGTGGATATATGTATATACACACACACTATTTTTCATTGATTTTTTTTTTTTTTTTTTTTTTTTAGAGAGAGACAGGGAGAAAGGAGAGAGAGAGAGAGAGAAGAAGAGAAGGGGGAGGAGAGAGAGAGGTTTTGTCTCCTGCACTCAGCCCCCATCAAGCTGGGATCTAACCTGCAACCCAGGAATGCGCCTTTGGCCAGGAATCAAACCTTCAAATCCTTGGGCCATTGCTCCAACCACTGAGCAACACCAGCTCAGAGTGGCTGAAATCCTATTTAAAAAAAAAATAGATTTTATTGGTTTTTACAGAGAGAAAGGGAGAGGGATAGAGTTAGAAACATCGATGAGAGAAACATTGATCAGCTGCCTTCTGCACACACTCTACTGGGACTGTGCCTGCTACCAAGGTACATGTCCTTGACTGGAATCGAACCTGGGACCTTTCAGTCCGCAGGCTGACGCTCTATCCACTGAGCCAAACCGGTTAGGGCTGAAATCCTATTTTTTTTTTATATCTTCTCATTTTTCCTTAATATGGGATCTCAACCACTTGGAGGGTGTGAATATCGGAAGAGGCTGATGGATACTAGCGGGAAAGGGCCTTATGGGAGGCTGGTGGGTCACTCTCAGAGGAAGTGAGAGGGCTGGGGAGCAGGCGAGCCATCACAGCCCTGATTACACCTACTAGATGCTGCCTACCGGCTTGCCATGCCCACCCCTCTCTGGGTGCTGCAAAGATCCAGCCCAGGCTCAAATCTACACCTGTCACTGCTGGCTTATAACATTGGACACGTGTCCTAGCCTCTGTCCCTCAGTGTCCTCATCACCTGTAAACTGGGGCTGCTGATAGATGTACAGTATAGGATGGTTATGCGCATTGAATGAATTAATATTAGAGTCGTCTGGCATGTAGTAACCTCTATAGACTTGTTAAAGAAAAAAAGTACTGCCAGTGTCACCACAATGAATTTAAACATCCCGCGTTGTCTCTTGACCCCGATTCACAGTCCTAAGGAGGAGCGGGGCGGAAGGGGAGAGACCAGGAGGAATGAGGGAATGTTGGTCATGTCCTCGCACCGGGGTCAGGAGAGGTGAGAGCATGGTGCAGGTCCGGCTTCCCCACGGGAAGGACGCCGCCTCCCAGCAAGGCTGCACCGAGGGCGGGGAAGCCAGGGACAGAGCCAGAGACAAGGATTTCGGAGTAAAATGCTCAACCAAGAATAGTGAGTGAACTGAATGGGCGACCGATACAAAAACACAACAACAGACAGCAGAGCTTGTGTGGGACGAGACTCCCGGAAGCAGGAGGAGGGAGTTGGGCAGGTGAGACAGAAAGGGGCGCTCTCAGTGGGTCACAGGCCCGGTACCCTGTGCTGAGCGGGTCCTGGGGGAGGGGCATGGGTGGAAGGGAAGTGGTGGAGATGGACCTGGGATAGGCGGGTAGGCAGACTTGAGCAGAGCCAGGACAACGGGCCAGATACAGAAGGTCACCAGGGGGAAAGCCCTGGGTGCCTAGCCACAGGCAATGCAGGGTGGGACCTCGCCCCCAGGGTTCTTCCTCCTCTAACATATCACTGACCCCCTGACCTTTCCTCCCAGGAGATAACATCTAAGCCTCAGTTGTATTCCAGCTCCAGGCCCAGATAAGCAACCCAACCAGCTGGCTTGCCTTAGCTGATTTGGCTCAATGGATGGAGCGTGGTCTGCGGATTGAAGGGTCCCGGGTTCAGTTACGATCAAGGGCACAGGCCTGGGTTGCGGGCTTAATCCCCAATACGGGGTGTGCAGAAGGCAGCCAATCAATGATTCTCTCTTATCATTGCTGTTTCCCTCTCTCTCTCTCTCTCTCTCTCTCTCGCTCTCTCTCTCTCTCTCTCTCTCTCTCTCTCTCTCTTTCCTTTCCTCTCTGAAATCAATAAAAGTATGCTTCAGAAAATAGAAATAAAACCCAGCTGGCTGACCTCCTACCCTGGTGCCGGCCAATCAGCCAGTGGAGCTCACAGCCTGAATGGATGCACATGGAAAGCTGCCGAATCTTCTACTGAGATCTTCCCGGGATCTTCCCTAAAATCCCCTCTCTTTCCCTCCCTCCCCTCCCCTGCCCCTCGGTGTACCTTTAGCTTAAGGTGACCAGACAGTCCCGATCTTTACGATCTGTCCTGCGTCCCACAGCGTTTATAAAAAGTCCCAATTTTTTGAGCTCCAGTGGTGCAATTGGTTAGCGCGCGGTACTTATAAAAAAGTCCCGATTTTTTTAAAGAACAGGGACTTTTTTTTTTTTTTCTTTAACGCTGCAGGAAGCTGACAAATTGTTAAAAATCGGGATTGTCCCGCCAAAAGCGGGACGTCTAGTCAGTCACCTTACTTTAGCTTCCTCACTCCCTTAGAGCTTGTTTTCTAAGCCATTTCTTCTGGGAGTTACTTTTTCTGCCTCTGTGGCTTACCAAAGACATGTGCTCTGAATTCTTTTCTAGCCGGAGCCCCAGTACCGAGGTTGCCGGAACCTAGATTTGTTCTGACTCCGCTGGTCAGACACCGCCTACAACAGGCCGAGGGCACATGACAGTTGTAACATACTTTTTACCTGGCCATTTCTTTTCTTTTTTGGTGGTGGTGGGGGGAGCTGGGATGAGAAACTGAACGGAGGAGGGCCCAGGGTGCCCACAGTGGCATTGTTGGGCCAGAGGAAAGCTCTGAGAGGTGTCACCCCTTGGTCACATGACGATGCTGTCACATGACTTAGCTCCTTCAGCTGTTGGGGATACCGGAAAAAGAAAGTTTGAAACTTTCTCAGCAGCTTCCCGCCCCCCATCACAGGATCTGGGGCTTTGGGTGAGCTAGTCCTCCAGATCCTCCTCCTCTTCCCCATCCTCCTCCTCCTCCTGCCAGCTCCCCAAGACAGTTCTGGCCCCGGGTGCTGGCTCACAGCACTTTACATTCTGGGAGCACACCCTGGGTTCCTTGGCATTCTTGGAGGATTTTTATTATCTCCCCAAACCATCGTTACAGAGTCTGGGGTGGAAATCTCAGGGACCCTCAGGCCCGCCGGCCTAACCTGGGTGGAGCACAGAGGAACCAGCGAGCCCCTGGGAAGTGCTTGGCCGAGACGGTTCCTTTGAACCATCTCATTCCAGCCCGTCATAGTCTTACACGGTGCTCACTGTACGGCCAGCATTCAAACCCTAAACTCTGACCTAGAACCACAACAAACAGCACTGCACGCCGGACTGGCCAGAATGGTGCCAGGTCACGTGGCCGTTCTGAGCCTGCCTTTTCTTCACTACAACTTTGGGGTGGGCGTCACTCGGTGGGTGACAGCTGGTGGGAGGGGTGTGTTCCCGAAAGCGCCCCAGGCAGGAGTGTTGGAACAAAACTGCTCTCCCGGCTTGCCTGCCAGCCTCGGAAAAAGCCCTTCTCCTTGGGCCCTGCTGCCCCCTGCTGGTGGAGGTCCCGCCGCCCGCCAGTGCCCATGGGAGGTCCGGAGCCCGGGCGGACTCACTGCTTCTGGCCCTGCCTTCAGCTTTCTGCACTTGCTTCCTTAGCTGTCAAGTGGGAACTTAAGGACAGAAGGAGAGAGGCTGTGCAGAATGTCACCGCCAGGGCCTGGCCAGACAGGACTCCGATGCCCTCCTGTGGGGCAGACAGAGGAGTCCTAGAACAGTCTATTTCGGATGCACGGGTGTGGGGGGTGAACTTCTGGGCGCTGTCTTCCATTCAGTGGGAAGCCCCTTCCTGGTCCTCCCACCCCATCTCCCATTCTGTTCATCTCAGTATCCGGAGAAGGCAGCTGAGTGACTATTGGGCACCACCCTCCCCAGCTGCTGTGTCCACACTGGAGCGCCCACGGAGGACGGAGGCCTGGGAAGCAAGGACCACAGCCTTGTCCCTCGCCCCAGCCCCCTGCCCTGTGCTGGGCACTGGACCAGGCATGGTGTCTCCTCTGCAAACAGGAGCCCGGGGGATTCCAGCCCCATCTTCCCGGCTCCCCTCACAGGGCCCAGCTGGCCTTCCAGAGAGCCTCATCCTCCAAGCCCACCCCCTCCGAGGCTCCCTCCTCGTCACCAGGAGGGTCTGAGCTCCCCCCCTCCTCCCGGGGTGTGGTGACCCGAATCAGGAGAAGGAGACCAATACCCATTCAACATGCTACACTTGCTCCTGCTCTGCAGGAACGGCAACCACCGTACAGAGCAAAGAACGACCCTCATTTCACGGTTAATAACTCTAGGCAGTAGTTAATGCGGAGTGAATAAGCACTAGTTCCGTGAACTCATTTAATCCAGCCTCCTTTTCCAAATAATGTCCTAGTGACTCCTCCAAGGTCACAGAGCGGGTAAGTTGCAGAACCAGGATTTGAACTCAGGAAAATGCCATACTTTCCGAAACCCGACTTTAAGCATGGAACTTGGAGGTGAAGCCCTTGGAGGCAGGGGGGTGGTCAGAGAGTCGGTTTTGGATCTCTCTGCTCCTCGGCCGGGTCAGGGCTTTGTCAGTCCCCTGATTCTTATGCCATTGGCTTTGGGGTGACTTCCTGGGGACCAGTTCTCATCCTCCACAGGAGCAGGAGGTCAACGAGAGCAAAGAAGGTGACCCGATGTGGGGAGGTCTGCCAGCCACCACCCCCTCCCCACACCCAGCTGTGGGGCCCAGGGCGCTGTCCGGGCAGAGGGGAGAGGGAAGCCCCATGACTCACAGAGTGTGCCCCACCCCGTCCACCCGGGATGCCAGGGCATGGCCTGTCCTGGAGGAGTGGCCCTGGGGCCCCCACCTCTGCCCTTTGAGGCCAGGCGGGGGCGGTGGGGAGAGACAAAGACTGTGGTCTGTGGCTCATCGCCCCGCTGGCCTCTGGGCCTGCCTTCCCTGCTCCCACGTGTCAGGCTGGGCCTGCCCTGCCAGGTGGGGCTGTGCGGGGTTGAGAGAGAAGTTTGGCTGCTGAGGAGGAGGAGAACAACCAGCCATAATCACAGCTCTGGCTCCTCAGCGGGGTAGCCGAGTCCTCCTGGGACACCCAGGATGGTGCATGTGGCCTGCCGCTGGGAACCAGCCGCCAGGCACCCTGCCTCTCCAGTCCCGGCGTCAGAGGGGCTTTCCTCCTGCTCCTCATGTAGGGCAGCGGCCAGCAAGCTCCCCTCCCTCCCTCGCGGCATCCCCGCCCTGCCTGCAGTCCAGCCCTGCCACCCAGTCCCCTGGCCTCGACGTGTGGCAGCTTGTTTCTTGTTTCTGGACGATTGCAGCTGCCCAGCGGGTCTCCCGCTCCCACCTCCACCCTCCCAGACACCTGTCCCGCTGCCACGCCCGCCTCTTTGGGAGCCGAGGCGGCCGCTCCCATGCTCAGGGAGGGCGCCGGGCCTCAGCGCGGGGCGGGCACAGGCAGGGGCGCCTCGGCGTGGGTGCCGTGCGCGGAGCGAGGAAGCCAGCTCCCAGGGCTTGCTGGAGAAGGCGGCGCCTGAGCCGGGCCCCGAAGGCAGGGACGGGGAGGAAGGAAGTGCTGAGCTGGGGGAACAGCCAAGGCTTGGAGGCTGGGAGGGGTGTCGGTGCTCCCCAGGCGTGGCGGGGGTGGCCGATGTCCTGGCATCCGATGGGGAAGGCGGGCTGTGGTCCGATGCAGGAGAGCCCGCGTGGCCAGCTGCAGAAGCTGGACTTCCTCCTCTGGGCGGGACTGTGGCTGAGCTCCTGTGTGCCAGGCACAGGGCGATCCACCTGACCCAGCTCTAGGGGAGCCTGCCACCCGCTGGGAGGCAGACAGGCCCTGACAAATGGTGACAGACTCTCAGGGAAAGTGAAGGAAGAAGCCAAGGGCGGGTTCCAGGCAGTTCCACTCCGGCGCCTACAGGGGGCGGGCTTGCACCCGCCCTGGAACACGTGTGTGAAGGCGTTGTGAAACAGGAGGCGTGCCACACCTGCCAGGCGATGTCGTTTTAGTGGTTACAGTTACCACCCGGCAGGGCAGGGGTGAGGGGCCGGGTGGGAGTCTGGCCCGGGTGGGGGTGCGATGGCCCTGGGACCACCTGGGACCACCTCCTGCCGGAAGGCGCTGAGGGTGTGGCCCCAGGAACAGCGGCAAGGTGGGCCCGGCTGAATGGCCACCTCCTGGCTGTGCGGTCCGGGGCTGGGGGCGGGGGGGCTCCAGGACGAGCCCTCCCCAGGGCCGGGGGGGCCCCCTCCTCATGTCTCAGGGGGATTTCACGTCAGTTCAGGGGCCTCAGCCCCAGCACCAGGGGCCTGGCCTCCGTGCTGACCGTTGACCATCGGTGTGAAGGGCGGTTCGGTCACAGCCCGGGAGCGGGGCCCAGCCTGGCCCACTGGGCGATAGGTCAGCGCCCGGCTCCGTCCTGCGCCGGCGGGCGATCTGGGCGGGGAGGCCGCGGTCAGGTCAGCACGCAGCAGCCCCGGCTGACCCGCCGCCAGCAGTTGCGGCTGCGGCTGCTGAGGGCCACCTCCACGGCCTCCTGGAAGACGGCGTGGACGTTCTCCTGGAGCCGCGCCGAGCACTCCAGGTAGGCCACGGCACCCACGGCCCGCGCCATCTCCTGGCCCTGGCGGAGAGCGATGGCGTGAGGGGGGCTGCCGGCACCTCCCGGCTCCTCCCAGCCTCCGGCTCTCCCCGGAGCCTCCGGGGCACAAGCCGTGTTTCCCGGGTCCCCAGGCTCCCGCCCCCGGGCTGGACAAGTGGCCTCCGTGGCCTCCGTGGCTCTCGTGGCCTCCGTGGCTCTCCTGCCTCCATCCCGGGCTAGGCCTCTGCCTCCCCAAGTCCCGGCTCACTTCCCGGTGCGGAGCGGAGAGGGGCCTGCAGGCTGAAGAGCCGGGGTTTTTCCTGGGCCTCAGGTCGCCCACCCGGGGTGTGGGTGGGCAGGACTATCTGATGTGCACATCACTGTTCTCCCTTCCACGGCTGGAACCTTCCAGAGTATTCTAGGGACCACTCCACGCACCACATCTCTGACCCCTCCCCGGCCCCCCACCCCGAGCGCTGACACCTGGCGCTGCAGAGGCTGTGCTGGTCGGGGTGCCCGGGCTCCCCTTCCGGCCCCCGCCCCACCCCCCGCTGGGTTTCCTACCCGGTGGTAGGTCACGGGCTCCAGCTTATCTTTCCAGAGCTTGTTCACCAGCGTCCGGTCCTTGCGCAGGTCGGTCTTGCAGCCCACGAGGACGATGGGCACCTCCTTGCAGAAGTGTCTCACCTCCGGGTACCACTGCGGGGCGGGGGCGGGGGCGGGAGGGGCGTGTGTGTGTCAGCCGTTGGGAGTGCTCCCGTCTCTGCAGAGCGGGGGACAGGCTGTCCTGCTCCCAGGCAGCTCCCCAGATCGCAGATCGCCAGCACAGCCCACGTCAGGGGAGGCTGACTCCATGCCCGGCTCTGACACGTTTCACCTGTGGACTCATTAGCCCCCCAGGCCCCGAGGACGCAACGCCCATCGCCAATCCCATGACGCACCTGTGGGAACCGAGGCCCAGAAAGGCTGTGTCCCTGGCCTCGGTCACACAACGGGAAGTGGCAGGATCTGAGCCATTCCCGCTAGAACCCTGCCTGCCTACAAGGCAAGGGCTCCCAGGAGCCCCTCCTCAGGGGGAAATATGTCAGCAGATAAGCGCTCCTTTGGAGATAAGGCAGCTTATGGCAGGACTGCCCAGCCCGGCTGGCCGGAGGGAGGCGGTCACCCTGAGTCAGCTGCCCTCTGGAATGCGAGGCTCCCAGTGACTCAGGCTGGACTCCAGCCCTGCAGGCTGGAGCCCACAGCCCAGGAGGGCATGCCTGCTCCGTGTGCCCATGCAGGGAAAGGGGCATCCGGCGACCGGCTCCTGGGGCCGCCTGGGGCCTGTGGGGGGGCCTGGGCGGACTCCCCACCTCCCAGCCCTCCACAGAACTGCCCCCCGAAAGGGTCTCCTCCAGGACTCCACCCTGCTACCCCCCCGAGTGAGTCCTCAGCCCTCACCCCCTGGACCCTGACCCTGGGAATCATGGCACCTGCCTCCAAGCCCGGCCTGCACTTCGCCCCAGAACCCCACTCGCCTGGTTCTTCCCGGGTCTTACCAGCACCCCCTCCTCAGAGCTGTGGGTGCACCTTTCCGCTCGCTGCTCTCGCCCTCCAGGTGACCACCCCCCATCCATGGCTCTGTCCGGCCCAGCCCGGCCCAGCCCGCTCCTGGGAAACGGCAAGTCTCCCTTCCAGTGACTCTGGTCAAAGTATCTTTCTCCCACCCATGTCCCAGCCACCTGCAAATCCTGATGGTTCTGGCTTTCAAAGAGATTCAAGCCGAAACAAGTTTGGCTCAGTGGATAGAGCGTCAGCCTGCGGACTGAAAGGTCCCAGGTTCGATTCCGGTCAAGGGCATGTACCTTGGTTACGGGCACATCCCCGGTGAGGGGTGTGCAAGAGGCAGCTGATTGATGATTCTCTCTCATGGATGTTTCTAACTCTCTATCCCTCTCTCTTCCTCTCTGTAAAAAAAATTCAATAAAATATATTTTTAAAAAATAGAGATTCAAGATATACATCCACCTCTCACTACCCCCTCTGCCAGCACCGTCTCAGCCACCACCATCTCCTCTGGCCCACAGTGCCTGGCACACAGATGTGCCCAGTCATCGCTTCTGGAGGGCTGCGCGGAGCAGAACGCTCGGACTCAAATTCCCGCGTCACCACCTCAATAGATGCGTTTCTTGGAGCAAGTGGCCCAGTGTGGGGGACGATAGTGTCTGGTCCCTAAGGGTGTGAGGGGGTCAGATGAGCACATACATGTGTGTCCGGAACAGCGCCTGGCACGTGGTAGGCTCTAACGCTGCCACCATCGTTGTCATTACCACGAATGCTCCCAAGGAACCTGAGCGCCATCCACACGGAGGCCCTGCACCTGTGTGCGGCGTCTGGAAGCCCCCACATACCTGGGGGCCTCCAGGGCTGCTGAGAGGCCACAGCCACACAGATGGGGGGCTGAGAGCTGCTGGAGGCTGACTGTTCATGTGACCTTGGTCAGGCCCAGGCGGGGCACATTCAGGGGCCCTGGGCCACCCCGCATTCTCAGGCGGGTCCCAGTGTTCCGAGTCTGCAGGGGCGAGCAGGCGGGATCCTCCCACCACAGCCCTGCGGACCCCTGGCGAGTCGCTGCCCACCCTGGGGTCTCGATGCCAAAGGCACTGGCCCGAGGTCGCCCGGGGCCTGCTGAGCTGGCCGTCTGCTGGGTCCAGAGGGGTGGCAGTGGGGGGAGCAGTGTGCCTGGCTTTGGGGGCTCTGCCTCCCACCCCCCCAGCACCTACCCGGGTAGAGACGTTCTCAAAGCTGTTGGGGCTGGTGACATCGAAGCAGAGGAGCACGACACTGGCGTCGGGGTAGAAGAGGGGCCGCAGGCGGTCGTAATCGACTTGTCCTGGGGAACAGGCGCCGTCACTCCCCCCAGACTCCCTGCCGCTGTCAGCACCTCCCCACACCAGTCCCGGGCCCCACGGAGCGTGCGTGAGTGTGTGCGTGCATGTGCATGTGCGTGCATGTGCATGTGTGTGTGTGCATGTGCGTGCGTGCCTGTGTGCGTGTGCGTGTGTGTGTGTGTGTGTGTGTGTGTGCGCGCGCATGCGCCAGGCCTGGGTGAGACCATCTGCAGGGACATCCCTGTTTCGGAGGTTCGGGCAAGGCAGAGGCCCAGCCTGGAGGGACTGCTTTGCCCAGGGCTCGGGGCCTGGGGTGAGAAGCAAGGCAGGCGACCCCCCAGAAAGATTTCTTCGCCTGACCAAGGGAAGGGGCCTGCTGGGACTGAGGCTAGCTGTGAGCTCTGATGGAAAGATGACTGACCCCTTGTGCGGGCAAGGTCAGGAGGCTGGAGGGCAGGGGTCAAGGCCAGGCAGATCTGACAGAAGCTCAGCCACGGTGGGATGCTGGGGCAGGACAGTCCGCCCCTGAGAGCAAAGGGCCCTGGGCCCTCCCTTGTCTCTGGGACGTGGCCAGCTGCCCTGGGGTGGGGCGGCCGTGGACACAGGCACAGAAGCAAGGAGGGCTCCGTCCCTGGGGGCCTCATCCCGGCCCACCCCTGTCCCTTGGAGACTGGGTGGCCTCCCGGTTCAGAAGGAAGGGAGCGGGGCTTGGCTCCCAGCCCCTGGGGCCCCCTCCACCCTGCCCCCCGGGCCGCACCCCACCTGCGGTGTCCCAGATCTGGAGCTTCACAGGTTTGCCCTGCGTCTTCATGTCCATGTTGAACCGCTCAAACACCGTGGGCGTGTAGCTCTGGGGAGGAGGGCCACGGGAGATGGTGAGGACAGCTTCCGAGGGGAGCAGCCCCAGTGCCGACCCGGAGCCCGCACGGGGAGCCGGCAGAGGGTGGCGGTCCTGGAAGCAGTCTGTGGGGCTGAGGCCTAGAGCCGCCCCTGCCCAGCCCCCGTCTTCCCTCCTCGGCTGTAAAGTGGGGCGTCGGGAGTGGCCAGCGCAGCGTGCTGCTGCGAGGCTTCGGAGATCCTCCCCACGGAGCCCGGAGCACAGGGCCCGGCACTAAATACACCCACACCTGCCGGCCACGGCCATTTCTGTCTCTGTCCCTGGACGGGGACGGCACCATGGCTGCCTCTGCCTTCCTGCTGCCCTCCTCCCAGAACAGCATTACCCACGTTTGTCCGTCCACTCATTCATTCATTCATTCATTCGTTCATTTGCACATTCGGTCATGAGACTTTCTCCAGGTCCAGTTCTGGACACTGGGAACAAGAAGTGAACAAGCTCTCACTGGTGTGGCTCAGTGGATAGAGCGTCGGCCTGCGGACTCAAGGGTCCCAGGTTCGATTCCGGTCAAGGGCATGTACCTTGTTTGCGGGCACATCTCTCATCGATGTTTCTAACTCTCCCTCTCCCTTCCTCTCTGTAAAAAATCAATAAAATATATTTAAAAAAAAAAGAAAGAAAAAGAAATGAACGAGACTAGTGCCTGCCTCCTTTGCCTTTCAACCTCTTACAATCCAACCAAATTCCCTGTCCGGTGCCACCCCCTCCGGGACCCCCTCCCATAGGCCCTGGTTTCTGCCCTTCTTATTTGCCCTGTCTGGGCTCAAGAGAAGGTCACCAGCCCCTGTCAATCCCTCCCGCTTGAGCCCCCATCCCCACCAGCCTATGAGCGGAGGGCAGAGGCCTGGTGAGCTCGGAGCTTGGCCACCCACTCCCCGGAGAGGGTCCTGTGCGGGCAGTCACATGTCAGCACTTTGCACATGCCTGCGGAGACTGCATGGCACCCCCATGCTCGCGGGATTCCCGGTGGGAGTCCCTTTACCCGCACCGTCTCCGACCCTGCAGCCTGGGAAAGCCAGGCGTGTCCCCATTTTCCTGATGAGACACTGAGGCCCAGAGAGGGGAGGCAACTTGCCCAGAGCAACGCAATGGACAGCTGGCTAACGAAGGAGGCAGGCTTGTTCCGAGGCCACCAGCCCCGGGGTCAGGAGGGACGTGGGGCTGGGCTGCTCCTCTCTGACCGGCCGCTGTCACCACCCTTCCCCTGTTCCGGAATGTTGTCCCGGAGGCTCTGTCTGCATCTTCTCTCGTGTTCTTTGAACCCCCAGGCAGGGCCACTCTGCCCGTCACAGCAACGGTGCCTAATCTTATCTGCTGAGCTGTCCTCACCAGGAAGGCAGGGACCGTCTGGGCTCGGCCGGGGCACAGATGACTCAGGCGCGGGGCTGCCCTCATGAGGCTCACAGTCGTTACGGAATGGGGACACAGCTCAAGAGAGGAGAGTCAGGCCTGGCCGGCGTGACTCAGGGATGGAATGTCGACCTGTGAACCAGAAGGTCACGGTTCGATTCCGGGTTTGGGGACATGCCTGGGTTGTGGGCTCCATCCCCACTAGGGGACAGGCAGGAGGTAGTTAATCAATGGTTCTCTCTCATCATTGATGTCTCTCTCGCTCTCTCCCTCTCCCTTCCTTTCTCAATTGAGAAAGGAAGGGAGAGGGAGAGAGAGAGAGAGAGAGAAAGAGAGAGAGAGGGAGAGGTGAGTTGGGGGCTTTCCTGGACAGCACCAGCACAGCCATGGAGTTCCAGGGTGGAGGAAGGCTCAGCTGGCTGTGCTGGGCTCCATGTGGGAATGGTGGCCGCCATAAATGTCAGCCAGGAACCCCCTGCCTCAGGAGCCCTCTTACTCTGCTCCCCCTCCCCCGAGCCCCAGGGTGGGGCACAGCCGAAGGTCGCCGAAGCCCCTCCGAATCCCAGCCTGCTCTCTGCTCTTTGCTGAAGGCAAGAGGCCTGGGAGATGGGGCCCCAAGTCTAGCTCCAGGCTCTCTGGGCTTGGAGGACTGCCGGGAGGGGGCATCCAGGGTCAGGAGCGGAGAGGGCTGGGCCCGGCAGGCAGAGCGCCGGGGGCTGCGAAGAGTGTCCTGGTCAGGGGTGGGAGACAGGTGGTAGGCCAGCACGGCCACTGCCGGGCTCTGTGCTCCCTGGCCTCAGTTTCCCCACCTGTAAAATGAAGGCCTTTCCAACTCTCAGGTCTTGTGTTTCTTTTATTAGTTTTATTTCTGTTCATCCTCACTCGAGGATATTTTCCCTTTGACTTTTAGAGAGAGTGGAAGGAAGGAGGAGAGGCAGAAACATCCATGTGGGAAAGACACAGGGATTGGCCGCCTCCCGCATGCATCCCAACCGGAACTGGGGATGGAGCCTGACCAGGACAGAACCCACGACCCTTCCGCCTGCAGGCTGGCACTCTATCCACTGAGCCACACCGGCGAGGGCCCTTGTGTTCCTTTTAAATGAAGAGGCCCCTCTGGTGTCTGGAGGCAGAAGGGTGCCGGTGAGCTCAGGTCCCTGAATAGAGAGGAGCCCAGACAAGGGCAGGTCCATCCCCCAGTTGACAAACATGCCCCCCTTGGCCAGCTCCTGTGTGTCCTTCAATACACCCAGTTCATCAGCTGTGAGATGCTCAGTTCCACCTGGTGACCTCTCTGACATCGGGATGGGTCTCAGCCTCAGGGACACTGGTCTCAGAGCCCAGGACACTGTGGGGAGGCCCCATGCCTGCCAGCCCCTCTCCTGGGACCCGCAGGCCTGGCCCCTCTCCTGGGACCGCAGGCCTGGCCCCTCTCGGGCGCTCTCCGCGTGGAGCTGTGATTGCTGGGGTCGCCCAGGCAGCATCTGGGGGCCTGGGAACACATTCCCCACAACTTTTTAAAAAAACGTGACCGGCCAAAGGCGGTGACATCAGCTCTGCAAACCACACGCGCCAGCTCCACGCTGCCACAATGGAGAGAAAGGCCTGACACGGCCGCTGGGCTCGGTCTCTCCTGCCTCCCCCATCCCTCTCCCGGCGCCCGGCAGCCCGGGGGTGGGCAGGGTCCTGGGAGAGGCAGGAGGGAGAAGAGACGCAAAGCAAAGCCATGACCCCAGGGAGGCGGCATGTGGCGGGTCCGCCCTGGTCCCGGGGCCCGGCCGGTCTGCCCGGGCGTCAGCGAGCTCGCTGCTGACGCAGTGACGGTCGGCTCGCCTGAGCGCCACGGACATGCCAGGCGCCCAGTGGGGTCACCTCTCAGCCTTCCTTTAGCTCCGCCGCCCACGGCCCATGAGGCTGTATGGGAAACTGAGGCTCAGAGGGCCAGAGGAGTGCCCATGTGCCCGCCAGCTGTCTGACTTGACTCTGGTGTGCTCTAACCCTCCAGGGCAGAGCCTTCGGGGTGTGTGTGTGTGTCCATTGCAGGGGCGAAACCGGGAGAAAATATGATATTTCCCAAGAAGGACCTTGGCGTGTTTAGCAGATTCGGAGCTGAGCCGGCGGTCTGGGTGGACTCGCGCCTCCCAGTGCCCCCGGGAGGCGGGCACCCCATCATTCCTCGGAGGCCGTCAGCGCACAGGCAGGGCGAGGGCATGCAGCGGGGAACGGCCAGGTCCTCATTCGAACCCAGGCAGCGGCTCCAGCGGGCAGCGCCCCTGGGCCAGGCGGTGCCACCAGGGGCTCCCCTCCCGGTGCCCGGTGACGCCTCCCGGGAGATGCCATTCTCCCAGGTGACTCCACAGAGGCCGCCCTCCGAAGGCGGTGGGAGTCGGCGGAGACCGGCTGGAGGGCGGCGGGCACCCCGCAGTGGCCCGGCCCGCCCCGGCCCCGCGGCACTCACCTCGGGGAAGTCCCCGGCCGCGAAGACCATCAGCAGCGACGTCTTCCCGCAGCCGCCGTCGCCCACCAGGACCACCTTCACCGCCGCCGCCTCCTCGCCCGCGGCCTGGGCCGCCTTCATCGCGGGCGCCGGCCGGTCCGGGCGGGAGGCCGGGTGTCCCGGGCGGGAGGCGGGGAGGCCGGGAGGGAGGCCGCCGTGGAATGTGGAAGGGGCGGGGCGGCGGGAGGAAGTCGGCGGGGCCGGGCCGGCCGGGCGGGGGGCGGGCAGCGGCCGGGAGTCCAGGTGAGAGGCCCGAGCTGGACTGGGCTGCGCTGGGCGGAGAGGCGTGGCGTCGGGGCTGGACTGTGTGTGTGTGTGTGTGTGTGTGTGTGTCCTTTCCCTCCCACCCCATCCAGCCCCACTGCAAACTTCCTGGAGCACCTACTGTGTGCGCCCGCTGGGACCCCGGAGGGGCACCCAGCTCTGTCCTCTGGGGGAGTCTGGTCTGATGGCGTGGGGAGGGACAGCAGCTGGACAGGGCCAGTGTGTGCAGGGGTGCGGGCGGGGAAGGAGGAGGAGTGTGTGCAGGGGTGCGGGCGGGGAAGGAGGAGGAGGTGGGGGCAGCCGTGCTTGGTGGGGACAGGGACTGGGCGCCCGGAGCCCAGCACAGGTGGAGCACCCGCGGACGGGACTGGGAGGAGGGGATGAGTGAACGAGTGCTGAGCTCCGGAGAGGGTGCATGGCCCTGCAGGTGTCTCTGGCCGGCCGGTGGAATGCGGTGAGCTGGGCCCTCCCCCAGCCAGCCAGCACCAGGAAGTTTCTCTGCAGGTGGGCGGCCACCTGTCACTCTGGTGGTGGTGGTGTGTGTGTGTGTGTGTGTGTGTGTGTATCTGGGGAAGCAATGGAATCTTCCACCTGTGAAGTGTTTAGACCAGGATCTGGGGCATGTTTGGCGCCATGTGTGTGTGATCCTCACGATTTAACCAACACGGATGGTCCCTCTGTGCCAAGGGCCAGGGGACCCTGAGCTGTTTAAGACACAGTCCTGCCGAAGCCGGTGTGGCTCAGTGGATAGAGCATCAGACTGCAGACTGAAGGGTCCCGGGTTCGATTCCGGTCAAGGGCATGCACCTTGGTTGCAGGCACATCCCCAGTGGGGGGCTTGCAAGAAGCAGCTGATCAATGACTCTCTCATCGATGTTTCTAACTATCTCTCTCCCTTCCTCTCTGTAAAAAATCAATAAAATATATTAAAAGAAAAGAAAAGAAAAGAAAAGAAAAGACACAGTCCCTCTCCTGAGAAGCCCATGCCTAGACTGGGAGCCGGGCTCAGAGTGATAAGAGCCACCTCAGGGTGGGGACAGGCAGTGGATGGCTGTAGGGGGGAGGGTCCCCTCAGCCGGCCGGGGGGACCAAGAAACATTTCTGAGAAGAGGGACCAGAGGAAAAAGTAAGAGTCAGATGGGGGAGGGGAGAGATTTTCCAAACCGAGGGAACAGAACATGCAAGGAGCAGGGGCACGAGAGAGGGGTTGCTTTGGGGCTCAGTGAGGGCGGGGCGGCCTGGGGAGCTGGTGCGGGGGGGACTGGGCACTGGAGCACGGGGGGGTCAGGAGCACACCCAGAACCTGACCTCCCAGCCCTGTCAGTGACCAGCACTGAAACCTCACAATGCACACGAGAGCCTCCCAGACGCTGACGGAGTGTTTCCATTAACGCGCCAGGAAACGGGGCCGAAGTCTGTGCCCCGCCCTCCCCCAAATCCCCCCTCAGGTCATGATGTCCCGGGCACGGGGTTCAGAGCCTGGCCCGTGAGAGAGCACCCTCGGCCCTGGCCGGTGTGGCTCAGTGGCTGAGCATCGCCTGTTCACGGAACGGTGGCGGTCCGGTCAGGGCACATACCTGGGTTTAGGGCTGGATCTAGCGGGGCGGCAACCAATCAATGTTTCCCTTTCACATCAATGTTTCTCCCCGCCCCCCTTAAAACCAATGACGGCGTCCTCGGTGCGCGAAAAGCCGGCTCGGCCTTCTCTGGACCTCACTGTGCCCCGAAGGGGCAGCCGGGCGGTGTCTGCTCAGAGGCAGAGCCAGGCCCCGGACCCCGACTCAGCGTCAGGCTCACCCAGGCCGGGTCAGCAGAGGGAAGGGAGCCTCCCTGGATGGAGGAAGCACACTAGGACTGCCCCGCCCGTCAGGGCCCCTCCCTCCCCGAAACTGCCCCAGGGCTGGGCAGTGGCTTGGCACAGGGCTTGGTGTGCAGCGGCTGAGCAGGGCTCCGCGCCCCAAGGAGCGGTGGGGAGGGGCCCGGCCCCCCACCCCCCAGTGACGTCTTCCCGGGGCTGCTGTCAGCAGGCTTCGGGTGGACGGCGGGTGCGGCCAGGCTGGGTGGAGGAGCCGAGAACCAGGCAGAAGCGTTTGGCCTTGGTTGCCATGGGGATAATCACGCCGACACTCTCGGTGTGTGTCACGCTTTGCAGTTTCACTGAGAGTTTCCTAACGATCGCAGCTCCCGTCAGTGGCTCCCTGACCCTGTGCAGGTACGTTCCCCGGCCGGCGGGACTGTTAGCCCCATTTCACAGGTGAGGCACCTGAGGCCCAGACAGCTTAAGCGCTTGTCTAAGATCCGCAGCCAGGAAGAGGCAAAACCCCAGGTCTGGCCACACCTGGGACATCACACCTCCCTCACACGCGTGAGGTCATCCAGCCCTCAGGTCCTGATGTCAAGCCCCAGCTCTACCCCCACTCTGTGCTCCGGCTTCCACAGGAGGGAGAGGAGGGCCAGGAAAACCTGCCCCGGTTGTCAGGAATGTCCCCACGTCTCAGGCATGGCTGGGCCCCGGCCGGCGGTGTTTTCCTGGCGTTCATTTTGGAGGGAGGAGGTGGCCTGGGCCAGTTGGCCCGCCAGGGCACGGTTATGCTGTTTCCTGGGACACTGTTTTGTGTGGTTGCCGATGACTGCCAGCCTGTGGGTGACTCAGCCTCTTAGAGTCCCTCTGGCCCCAAGCCCAGGGTCCTTTGGGAACCCCGAACGATGGGTCACAGCCCCAAAGACCCCAGAAAACAGAGATGGCCAGACCGGCCCTCCTTTGGCTCAGGATGTTATGTCCAATCGGCTGCTTGGCTGGACAAATGGGAAGAGAAGGAAAATGATGGAGCCGGGGAGAGAGGAAGGAAAGAAGGAAGGAAGGAAGGAAAGAAGATGGGCTGGCTCAGTAAGCAAAGTAATGAATGGAGGAACAAATGGTCGCATGCGTGAGTGAACAAGCGCATGACCAGAGTTTAGGGTCAGCGGACAGGTGACTACCCTCCAGCTTCCATCTGCTGCTTCTTCTGAGGCCCAGAGACCCCTTCCGTTCCAGCTGAGTCTCTGCTGCCCCCCTGTGGTGGCCCTGCTCCCTGCACCGTCATCACAAGCTCTGGTGTGGGGTGTTTCTGGATGAACGAAGGGGAGGGACAGGGGGTGCCAGGCCGTGGAACTTCAGAGTCCAGTGCTGCCCCGGAGAAGACCTGGCTGGAGACACAGGCCCTTCGCTCCTCACACCTCCCTAGGCACCTGCCCTCCCTGTCATCCCAGACACCAAACCCAGGAGGAACTCCACCCAGGGCCTTGGCCTCACTTACTGCGCACCTTCTGTGGCCAGACACTCGCCCTCAGTAGGTGCTCATTTTACTCCATCCAATGAAGTACGTATAATTCTTTTTTAAAAAATATATTTTATTGATTTTTTACAGAGAGGAAGGGAGAGGGATAGAGAGTTAGAAGCATCGATGAGAGAGAATCATTGATCAGCTGCCTCTTGCACACCCCCCACTGGAGACGTGCCCGCAGCCAAGGTACATGCCCTTGACCGGAATCGAACCCGGGACCTTTCAGTCCACAGGCCGACGCTCTACCGCTGAGCCAAACCGGTTTTGGCGAAGTACGTATCATTCTTAAACTCTTTGACAATCGAGGAAACTGCTGAGTGGACGGAGTTTGGGCTCTAACCCAGGTGATGGGGCGCCAGGGCCTTTACACACAGCAGCCAGAGGGCGGGGGCCGTTAGAGACTTTAGCCAATGTGCTCCTTCCGGGGGAAACAGGCTCTGGAGAGGAAGGGATTTATCACACAGCGAGGAAGCCGCAGACACAGGCCTGTGGCAGGCAGAACCCAAAGGGCCTCTACTCTCTAGATCCTTCTGTGGGCTCCCCAGGACCAGCTCAGCCTCAGCGGCCACTGGGCTGGAGCCCAGGGCTGGGGACGCAGCCTTCTGCCCCTGCCTCACCGGTGACCCTCTGGGTCCGAGGAAAAGGCGGATTAGGGGGTGGGAGAGGCGGGGAGCGAGGCCGCCCCGTGGTTTGTGTTTGTTTAGCCATCGGGACGGTCCCTTCCGGTGTCTGCAGTCCCAGACGGCCGCGGGCAGGAGAGAGGAAGGGCAGTCTGGAGCTGCAGGCGCTGCGGGCGATAAGCCGGCTGGCCCTGCCCCTCCCGCATGCGGGCCTGCCTGGCCGTGCTGCTGGCCGGGTCAGCAACCCCCATGCCTGTCCTCCTGGGCGGGGCTCCGTCTATCGCTGAGGCTCCCTGACTGAGAGGGCCGGGGACCTCCAGGCAGGCCCATGAGCCCAGGGTGGAGGGAGGGGGACGGTGGGGGAGAGAAAGAAGAGGCAGAAAGAGATGGGAGCAGCTGGGTGTGGGCCCTGGTGAATGAACTTAAAACCTAAAGGCAGGCCAAAGCCGGTGTTGCTCAGTGGATAGAGTGTCGGCCTGCAGACTGAAGGGTCCCGGGTTCGATTCCGGTCAAGGGCATGTACCTTGGTTTCAGGGACATCGCCAGTAGGGGGTGTGCAGGAGGTGGCTGATCCATATCTCTCCCTCATGGATGTTTCTAACTATCCCTCTCCCTTCCTCTTGAAAAATCAATAAAAATTAAAACAAAAAAACCATAAAGGCAGCCTGGACCTGCCCTCACAAACCAGAGCAGCCTGCTGGTGTCCCTCGTTTCCACAGCTGCTTAGAGTGTCCCCCTCCCGCCTCCCTCCCTCTGTGGCTCCCCACGGCCAGGACCTTCGGCCTCCACCCTCAGCGCAGCCACGCCTGGCCTCTGTCCCCAGACACAGGCCACACTGTGCCGGCAGCGCCCCCGCCTGGCGGATCCTCTCCCGCCTCCGCGTGTCCAGCCTGCCTGCCCGGCAGAGCCGCTCATGTTTCCACGCCCTCTGCGCTTCCCTGGGGCCAGCCTTCACAGGCTCCTGCGACGGCCTGGCGGGCTGGCCACCGGTCTCCCACACAAGCTCTTTATCTGCCCACCCAGACCCTCCTCCTCCCACGCTCGCTGTGACCTTCCGGGGAGGTCCGGGGAGGGGGAAGCCACAACAGCCTGGGATCCAGAGCAGCCTGTGTGTGCCCTCAGCCCCCTCCTCAGGAGCTGGGGAGGGGGCAGTGCTGCCCAGTGGTTAAGAGCATGAGCTCTGGAGCCTGAATCTCAGCTCTAAGCCTTTTAGGCTGTGTGACCTTGGGCTCGTGACCTAACCTCTCTGAGCTCCCGTTTCCATAGCTACAAAAAGGAGATGACACAGTACCTACTCTAAGTGTTAGAGTAGCAGGCTGCACAGCAGCATTCAGGGGCTCATACAGCCCCTCTCCCTCCCTCCCCCCAGATCTTGCCTCCGGCTCCTTCCCCCCCCATCCTCCCTAAGGGCTTTAGCAAGGTTGATGGATCAGCTGAGCTTTTGTCTGCCCCTGCTCCTGCACTTTCCCATATGCTCCTCCCTCTGCCAGGAATGCTTTTGGGGCCTCATCCACCCTCTTTGGCTTTCTGCCACTTCTTGCCCCAAGGCTCAGGCTGGCACCACCGCCGGGAAGCCCTCCTTGATTTTCCCACTGCCATCCTCCCCACCAGGCCTGGCTCGTGGCCCCTTCTCTGAGTCTCCCAGCAGTGTGATGGTGTTGTCCTGGTCATGCCCTCCCAAACCATATGGGGGCCGCCTCTCCCTGCCCCTCCCCAGCTCCGGGCGCCCCGCAGCAGGGCAGCAGGGCAGCAGGGCACAGGCCCGAGCCCCTGGTCCCTCGAGCAGAGACGAAGAAGGTGTTCGGGCTGAGCGGGGCTCCGGGAAGCCCCCTCCTTCCCGCTTCAGCTTTATTTCAGTTCTAGAATCATTCCAGTCAGCATACTCAGTCCCCACCACGCCCCGTCCTGGTGCACAGTCCACACGTCATGCAGTTAGAGGGAGGGAAGAGCGGGCAGCGGGAGTCATGCCTGCCCTCAGCCCCGGCCAGGAGGCCTGGGCTCCCCCAGGCTGCGGAGGCTCGCCCGCTGGGTGTCCCGGACCCCGTGCTGGCCTGGGCCGGGCAGACCCCCTGGTGCTGGGCCCTGGCCGTGTCCCATGGGAGCCACAGTCCTGCTCTAGTCCCCATCCACCCTGGGCCTCCACTGTGGTCCAGCCGCCCTCTCCTCCACATCATGGGACAACCAGGGCCTGGGTGTCCATGCTTCACCAGGGCCGGCAGCAGCCAGCCCGAGCGCCCGTGCTCCCCATGACTGCCACATGGAGTAGATGCTGCGTGTCCCCCCCCCCCCCATCCCTTTGAACCAGAGCCCTCAGCTGAGGGTGCACGGCTGCCCCTCTCTGGGGCTGTCTGTGGGGATGGAAGCCGCCTCCGCCAGGGACCCTCCCTCCAGCCGGGGGTGGGCAGAAGCCAGACAGGATGCCTGTGGGGGTGACGGCCGAGCCCCTTTCCTCCTGAGCAGGACCCCCAGGTCCCTTCACACTCCGGCCCCCGGTGCAGGCGAGGCTGGGCATGTGAAGCCACAGCTCGCTCGCTGCCCAGCCTCCCTCTCCCTGACGGCTTTTCCTGAGGGCGGACCCCCGACACAGCCTGCGCCCCTGACGCCTCCCCTCGGGGTCTGCTTTGGGGACGTGCCCCAGGAGCCCTCTTCCCAGCCTCAGTGTCCGTCCTGGCCCCTCTCACCTGTCCTTCGCTGCCGCTGCTCAGGCCGGCTCCCTCCCAGCCCAGCCCACGGTCTCCTGCTGATCCGCCGTGCCCTCACCCACAGACCCTGCCGTCTGTGTCCTGGCCGCCCCCCCCCGTCCCCCGTCCCCCCCAGGCTGACGTCTCCCCCACAGGGCCTGGCGGAAGGACCCCCGCAAACGCTGGGGGCCCAGGCTGGAGCGCGTGGGACTGAGCGCAGGGCCTGGCCGGGGCCTCCGCGTCTCCTAAGGGCTGTGTTCAGGGAGCGGGCTTCAGAGGATGAGCCAGAGCCGGAGTCCGTGTGGCCTGCGGCCTCTCCCGGCCCGCCCGGCCTCCTGGTCTCGTCTCCCGCCCAGGGGGCCTTGCGGCCACCACAGTGGGCGGAGGACCGTGTGTAGAGACGTCCCGTCCCCATCTCACTCTCAGCTCTTGTCCTTGTGCCTCAAACCGCAGCTCCCCCGTCACCCTCCAACATCGTGCCCCCCCCGCCCCCGCCCCCCACTCCCCCGCCCCCAGCCCTGCCTGGCTGGGCCACCGTTCACACTGAGCCGGTCACCAGGCAGCGGCTCGTCTTCCTGGCGTCTCAGAGTCTGCGTCTCGTTCCTGTCATGCCTGCTGGTGCCTGCACGGTGCCCGGCCCCCGGCACAGGCCCTGCTCAGTGCGTGGCCCAGCGTGGCGCTGGCTCTCCGCCAGGGCGGGGGGTGAGGGGTCTGAGAGGCTAAGGCCGTCCCAGGCCGAGGGGCAGGCCAGTTGGGGATCTCAAAATGGGAGGACAAGGCGTCCGTGTCCAGCTCCAGCTGGTCCTCACGGGAGAAGCTCTGGGCCTTTCTCCACCGCAGTCTAGAGAGAGGGGAGTCCCCCGGGGGACCCCAGCCTTCACGGCTCCAGCTGGGCGATGGCGGGGTGCTGCCGCTGGCCTCGCCCCGCTGCTAGTTTCGCCGGACGGGGTGCCACATGGACACGGGCCTGCGCAGCGTGGCCAGCATCTGGTTCCAGTGGGTGGTGCCCATGCCGCTCGCCGAGGGCCCGATGATGACGTGGCCGATGTTGTCCCCGCGGCCGTCGCTGGTGCTCTCGGCCACCGTCACGCGGAGGGACAGGTCCTGAGGAAGGAGGGACATGAGTGCCGGGGACCAGGCCAGAGCCGGACGGAGGTCCTCCACGGCGTCCGGGCACCGCTCTCTGCACCCTCATCTCCGACCCGCCTAACCCCACCGGCTTCTGCTGCCTCCCTCCCTCCCTCCCTCCTTCCACAGCGGCAGCACCAGGCGGCCCAGGGGCAAACGCCACCTCGCCCCTTCCTTGCTGCGTGTCCTTGGGAAGCGACCTGGCCTCAGTTTCCCCATCTGTAAAATGGTGATAAGAGCCGAAACCGGTTTGGCTCAGTGGATAGAGCGTCGGCCTGCGGACTGAAAGGTCCCGGGTTCGATTCCGGTCAGGGGCATATACCTTGGTTGCGGGCACATCCCCAGAAGGGGGTGTGCAGGAGGCAGCTGATCGATGATTCTCTCATCGACGTTTCTAACTCTCTATCCCTCTCTCTTCCTCTCCGTAAAAAATCAATAAAATATATATTTTTAAAAAATGGTGATAAGAGTAGCCGTTCTCGGAACGAAATGAGTTACAATGTAAGGAACTTGGGAAGGCGCCTGTGCCCAGGCAGGCGTCAGCACGCCTGCGGTTCCTAGTGCCATCGTGGGTGGGACACAGCCGAGGAGGGGAAAGAGGCTGCATGAGGCCAAAGGAGTGAAGCTGGAACTAGAGCCAGGCCAGAGCTCCCGGAGTCTCCGGCCCCTGGAGGCTGTGGGGTCGTGGCCCTGGGACCCCCCGGGGGAGCAGGGGCCGCCCAGAGGCGCTGGGAGGTGCGCCTGGGTCAGGGACACCAGACTGAGCAGCACTCCGGGCTCTCCGGTGTGGACAGGGGCCCGGAGGGGGATCAGTGGGTGCCCGTGCAGCCCGGGGGCGAAGAGGCACAGAAGGACGTTCTGGCGGCCAGGGGTGCCCGGGATGGAGGGTGGCAGTGGGGGGAGGCGGCGAGCTCCCCACGCTCTGAGGAATGCAAACGGCACTCCTGGCGCGGCCCAGGTCACAGCGCCTGCCATCTCCCCGCCGTGGCCTGCGCTACCTCTGCTGCTCGGGGGTCACCTCCTGAGGGCGCGGGGCTGTGGGGGGCTCGGCAGAGCCTCTGCGGGGAGAACCTGGGAGGTTTGGGGCGGAACTCTGCCCCGGGGCCAGTGCTGGCTCCTCTCCTGCTCTCTGCCGTCTCCCCCACCAGACTTCAGCCCAGCTGAGCCCTCCTGCAGGGGGTGCCCTGGCCGCCCACAGCTGGCATGCTCCGAGCTGATCGGGATTGCTCAGGGACCTCCCTGCCTGGCCCCTGTGGGCACCAAGGAAGCAGTGCCCATGCCCCCAGCACCCACCAGAGGGCTGGGACCCAGGAGGTGCTACGTCAGTGCTTCTTGAGGCAAACCATCAGCGCCTGCAGGAGCCCGGGAGGCCAGGCCGCAGGGGCGGGGGGGGGACGTGGCCCCAGAGCCGCGGGGTGACCTGGCCGGCCCCCCCTCACCTGGAGCACGATGGCCGGCACCGAGAAGATCATGGCTTCGTTGAACACGGGGTTGGGGTCGTCCCTCTTCACGGCGGTCCTCTTTTTGCTCATCTTCCTCCCGTCCTGCAGCAGGTACACCTTGACGTAGGGGTCTGGGTGGGCGAGGGGGTGGCGGTGAGGGCCAGGGCCACGCTTCCCTGGCACGGCCCTGCCCATCCCAGGGGCCCGCTGCCTCTGAACTGCCCAAACCTTAGCGGCTGCCACTACGCCCCGTGGCCCTGCCACTGGCCCTTCCCTTCCTGTCCGGTAGCTGGGGAAACGGAGGCTCGCACGCAGAGAACAGCCGGGCCCAGCGCCTCTCCTCTCCCTGGCGCTCCGAGGACTTGGCAGACCCGCCGGTCGGTGGGAGCGCAGCCACCCGCTGAGTCAGCGGCACCTGCTCGGCGGGGTTTGACTCAGCCGTGTGGGGGGGCTCCGAGATCACAAGTCCCCGTCTGTCCTCACCTACCGCCCGCCGGCTGTCCTCGCTGCACCTGCTGGACCCCGGGTTCCCCCAGGCTCCTGTGGGCTGGGCTCCCCGGCCTCCGCCCCTGTTCCCTGGGGCCGGGGCTCCTGCAGACCGGGGCACTGGTCCCGCCTGGCGCGCACACCGTCCCAGCGGCCCTTCCCCCCATCTGAGATCTGGAATGCGGTCCAGCCTCTGGGCACCGAGCCTCCATCATGAGCTGCAGGTGGGAAGTGGGTGCCCCCCCCATGGCTCCTTCCCAGTGCCCCAGCCTTCTGCTCTCAGGTTCCATCTCTCTCCCTGCGGTTCCCGTGGTTCCCCAGCGAGACGGCTCTTCCCGCTGCGCACGGCTCCTGAGCTCAGCCCCCCGAGGAGCAGGCAGCCAGCGGGGCCTCACCCGCCGTGGTCTTGTCGCCGGTCCAGACGAGATTCTTGGCCTTCACCACCACCACCGTGAGGCGCTCGGCTGTGGGCAGGTAGCTGAGGGACAGCAGGATCTCGCCCACGGCGTCGGCGGCCTGCGGGACGGGCAGGTGGCTTAGAGGACTCTGTCCCCCGACAGGCCCAGGGACAGCCAGACGCTTCCTTCCCCACCGAGAAGCTGCTGTTCTTGGGGCCCCTCCTGCCAGGGCACCCGCTCCCCCTCCCCACTGCGGGTCTGGCCCTGGGGGGAGGCGGAGGGTGCCTGTCACCGGCGGCGTCCACGTGCAGTCACGTGGCCGAGGGGAGCACTCGGGAGGAGCACACAGGTCATTTTAGGGAGGAGACCATGTGCTTACACGACAGCCCTGCTCCAAGGCACTCTGACACCGACAAAGGCAAACTGCGGCGTGGCCTCCGTCTGAAACACCTCACGTACGCCCCTCCGGCTCGGAAACTAAGTCAGGAAGCCCTGGAGGGTAGAGCTTCCACGGGCCTGGAGGCAGGAGCAGTAGGAGAGCTGTAAACGGGGGTCGGGGGGTCTCATTTGCAGGCGGTGCATGGAGCCTCCTTGAGCGTGGCTCAGGTCTCTCTCTCTCGTTTCCTGGAGGTGCTGGTGTTCGGGGAGTGGCGAGGGCGACGGGGTCCCTCCTCTGGGGAGGGCAGGGGGGGGGGCGGACGTGCCTTGTTCTGGTCCTGCAGGTAGAGCCAGCCGCTGAAGGGCTGCAGCGGGAGGTCCAGCGCCGACAGCTTCAGCTCCACCGCGCCCGTGCTGACGTTCCGCTCGTCCTCGTCGATGCCGAACACCGAGAACCGCAGGCTCTTCTCCTCCAGGGCCGCGGGGTCCAGGGGGACGGAGAACTTCTCGTCGAAGAAGATGGTGGAGTAGGCGTTCCTCTGGATCTGCAGGGAGAAGGGCCCGGCGGACGGCGCGTCACAGGTGGGGCGGGGGTGGCGGCCAGGGGCCGTGGCCGGGTGGGAGCGCTGGATGGAGTCTGGTACCCAGGCCAGGGTCCTGGCTCTGCTGTCCCCACACCTCAGTGCCCATCCTTTCGGTGGCTCAGCTGGGATGGTCTAAAAGCCCCTTGGATGCCGAAACCGGCTTGGCTCAGTGGATAGAGCGTCGGCCTGCGGACTGAAAGGTCCCGGTCAAGGGCATGTACCTTGATTGCGGGCACATCCCCGGTGGGGGGTGTGCAAGAGGCAGCTGATCGATGATTCTCTCTCATCGACGTTTCTCTCTATCCCTCTCTCTTCCTCTCTGTAAAAAATCAATAAAATATATTTTTTTTAAAAAGAAAAGAAAAGAAAGCTTTGCACAATCTGACCCCAGCTAAGTCCCACCTTCAGTGGCCATGGCTCCAGAGAGCCCTCACAATGCCTCTGCTGAGCTGGTCTCCGTTGTTCTTGCATGTGTCCAAGTCCAGCTCTGGGCCGTGTGCAGTGAGTGCGGGTAACGGGGAGCCCAGAGCCATGGATGTCCCAGCCTGCACTGAGCTGCCTCAATGCTGTGGGACGGACAGACGGACGGCGTGACTGGGCAAGGTTGCACTGACTTAGTTTCCAAGCCCAGTCCTGCCCGGTGGGTTCCGCCGGCCTCCTCCCAGGAAGCTGTGGGCAGGCCCCCGGAAGGTGCACTGGCGGGCACTGCCCCCCTTCGGGGGAGCCGCCTGAGTCACTGCCTGGTGACATTTAGAGAGAGGAGCCTCCTTCCGGGCACCTTGCCTGGCGCTGGCTGGGCAGCCACCCACGCGCTGGGATCGGCGGGCTGGGACGTAAGGAGCCTGCCTTCTCAGGAATACATCTCCCAGCGCCTCCAGCTCCCTGAACACGCTCCTGGATGCCTGCTGGGCTGTGGGAGGCTCCAGCACGCTGCTCTCTGGGAGCCACGCCCCCTACGCAGTCGCTTGCTCGAGAACTGAGGGCTCCTTCTCCCCTCTTTCCCGCTCTGGGGCAGAAAGCCCGCCTCTGGAGCCTGACCTCAGCATGCAGGGTCCTCCTGATCTCCGGTTCCATCTCGCCTTCCTTTGGCCAAACCAGCCTCTGGGCTGTCCCCCGCTCTCCTATAGTCACCACCTTGGGCTCTGGGGTCAGCAGCCAAACCCGCTCTCCAGCGCCCCCCTCAGGACCCGCCTGGCTCTGCAGACCGTCCTGGGGGGAGGACCCGGCAGCCCCACTCACCCGGGAGATGCCCACGATCTGCTCCTCGGGCAGCAGGCTGATGCGCATGAAGCAGGACTCGAAGCTGGTCTCCTCCCGCTCCAGGAGGTCCTTCCCCTGCAGCACGGCCACGTGCAGGGCGTGCGAGGCGGCGTCGTAGTCCATGCCCACCTCCACCTGGCCCAGCGTGAAGTCCAGCCCGAAGGTGTTGCTCACGGAGGAGATGGAGTTGACGGAGTCCACAGACTGGGACTTGCGGAGGGTCCCGTAGGGGGCCAGGTCCAGCTCCCGGCCCATCAGCTCCAGCGGCCCCAGCTCGCTGATGCTCTCGAAGGTGTCCTCCATGCTGAGGCTGCCTTTGCGACTGGGTGGTCCCCGAGGGCTGGCCCGCTGGGCACCCCAGGCAGGCGCTCTCTGGAGGAGACAGAAGGGGGCAGGGGAGCATCGCAAGGGCAATGGTGTTGAGATGGCAAAGAGGTACCGCCACCCCTGCTCACTCGAGGCCCCTCCGAGTTCCCCTTCTGCAAACACGGGCGTGTCTTAGCTCAGAGGGTCCCCGTTTAATATTATTCACATCACTCAGCTTTCTCTGAAACCAGGATGTAAGAGAGCATTTTCTCAAAATGTTGATTGGTATAGCCGGAGTTCCACACATAAAGATGTGCATTGCAGTGATGTTTACACAAAGGAAAGAGAGTTAGCAATCTCAGTGCCCAGATCAGCTACTCCATAGCCGATCCAGCAGCCTCGAAGGAAGTTTTCAACATGAGAAAACTTCCATGTTGGGTAACACTCACCCTAATATTCCAATTTTCTTTTGTCTAAATTGACCTTAATATTTGAGAAAACAAAGGCCTCTGTACCACAAGCATCTCCCCTGTGGCTGCATCGTCTTCATTGCCATAATTTTAATGCCCCCCCCCCCCCAATCTCCCATTGAGCAGACAGCCATAATGTATTTTACAATCCCCGACTCTTAAGCATTTATGTTGTTTCTCTTATAAATAATGCAGCATTGAGTAGCTTTTGTAAAATCCTGACTTAGAGAACTCAGTCCTTTTGAAAGCATTTGACACTTGTCACCAAAATGCTCTTTGAAAACGTTGTGCCGATTGACAGTTCCCCCCACAGAGTGAGAGATGGTCCTCTCTGAAACACCAAGTGAGTTACATGTGGCACCAGATCTGGCAACACATTCGGGCTGTGTTCTCTGGTGTCTACACCATGTCAGAAAAGTTCTCTGCCAAGAATCAAGTGATGAAACACCCAGCAATATACACCGGGTGGCCAGATTATTATGATCTCTGAACGCATAATAATCTGGCCACTCAGTGTGTGTGTGTGTGTGTGTGTGTGTGTGTGTGTGTGTTTATTAGAGGCTCGGAGCATAGATTCATGCATGGGTGGGATCTGGTCAGCCTGGCCAGGGGGAGGGGACATGGGCAGTTGGCTGGCCTGCCTGCTGGTTGAAATCCTGGTCGAGGGAACAATTTACATATTAGCCTTTTTAAAAAAATATATGTTATTGATTTTACACAGAGAGGAATTGAGAGGGATAGAAAATTAGAAACGTCCATGAGTGAGAAACATCGACCAGCTGCCTCCCGCACCCCCCCACCCGCACCGGGGATGTGCCCGCAATCAAGGTACATGCCTTTGACCGGAATCGAACCTGGGACCTTTCAGTCCACAGGCCAACGCTCTATCTACTGAGCCAAACCGGTTTCGGCTACATATTAGCCTTTTATTATACAGGATATACACTGAGTGACCAGATTATTATGCGTTCAGAGGTCATAGTAATCTGGCCACTCAGTGAATACTGAGAGCTCTGTACATGTTTGTACTCCCTGATATGGTCATTCAACATCTGAGCATCTATTCAAAGTACATAATACCAACGAAGACACAATTTTACCTATAAAATACTCATGGCATCATTCATGATGGCATTTAGTAAATCATGGCAGATAAATAAAAAAGAATGTTGCATAGGCATTAAAATGATATTTATAATGGGTGTTCCACAACAAGGGGAAATGCTTCAGGTATAACTGAGATAAAAAGAGCAAGCATAAAATTCTAGCCCAGCTGGTGTAGCTCAGTGGTTGAGCATCAACTTATAAACCAGAAGGTCACGGTTCAATTCCCGGTCAGGGCACATTCCCAGGTTGTGGGCTCGATCAGCAGTGTGGGGCGTGCAGGAGGCATCGGATCAATGATTCTTATCATTGATGTTTCTATCTCTCTCCCTTTCTCTCTTAAATCAATAAAAATATATTAAAAAAATAAAATTCTAAGTAGAAATGACACCCATTGTGTAAAGACTATGGAAAAAAGACCGGGTGTGGAGGGTTAGATGAAAATATTGGAGCCCTAGCTGGTTTGGTTCAGTGGATGGAGCACTGGCCTGTGGACTGATAGGTCCCAGGTTCGATTCCAGTCAAGGGCACATGCCTGGATTGTGGGCTGGATCCCCAGGGGCGGGGGGCATGCAAGAGGCAGCCAATCGATGATTCTCTCATCATTGATGTTTCTATCTCTCTCTACCTCTCCTTTCCTCTCTGAAATCAATTAAAAAAAGATTCATTATATATAAAAAAGCAAGCAAAGTGGCTGCACCATTTTTAAAAATATTGGAAATAAATAAATAAAAAGGCTAATAGTTAAAAAAACAAACACACCAACGGTTAACTGTTGCTTGCCTCAGAGTGGTGGCATTTGGGACAGAGGTTTCTTTTTATCTATATTTTCCTATACAGGGCGTCTCCAAAAATGCACACACGTTAGCATCTGATAGCTCAATTTTGAAAATGAAATGTATTTTAATAAGCACTGCCTTATTCACAATGTGTATATACATTTTATGAGACACACTATATTTTTCACAGGATGGTTTTTTGAATTGAAACCATTCATTCATTCATTCATTTATTCATTTAACAAGTAATTCATGGATCCATTCCACAAGTGGGCACTGGGCTGGGCTGGAGACAGGAAAGAGGACCAGGGCCCTGTTCACAGGAGGGAACAAACCAGGAGGGAGCGAGGGGGGCGGGCGTGGAGGTTGATCCTGAGAGCAGGCAGTGGGGGCGTGGGGAACACCACTCTGTGCGCACCTGCAAGAGGGGAAGCCCCGAGCGCCATGAACACACGGGAGGAGGGGTATGCAAGAAGGTAGCCTTGAAAGTAGCTTGTCCTGTCTTGCAGTTTGAACAGAGAGGCGATTGGACTCAGAGGCGTGCCAACACCAGGTGCCTCTCATAAACTGTGGGCGGTTACAGCAGGGAAAAGGAGGCCCTTTTCTTGTCCGCACACTCACAAGTGTCATGGGTGTAATTAGCTAGTCATTGACGATGTCAATAAAAGGGAAAAGAGCCAGGGAAGCCAGGAATTGCTGAGCATAGTCAGCGGGCAAGGAGAGGCCTGTTTGTCTCACCAGCTTCACATCGTCCCTCCCAGGGGCCTCACACCCTCTCCCCCCTGCAGTGCTGGATTGCTGGGGGGTGAAGGGGGAGAGAGGCACAGAAGTCAGGGTGGTGCAGGGGACGTGCCTGCCTGTCAGCCTATCTCGGGGAACAATGGATTTGCTAGGAGCTCCCCCCCACCCCAAAAATAAATAAAAATACGAGGGCAGGGCCTCACCTTCTGCCTGGCCTCTGCGGAGGTCTCGCCGTACTTCTGCTGCAGGTACCTGTAGTTGTAGTTGGGGAATGGGGAGGGGCTGGGGAAGCTACCGGATGTCCAGAGCTTCCACAGGCTCACGGCCGTGATGCCCAGCAGCGCCAGGGCCCCCGCGGCGTAGACGCCCACCTCCCAGTCCGGTGGGCTCTTGATGACTAAAAGGCAAGAGCGGCCTCTCGTTAGGGGGGCCCGGGGCGCCGCTGTGGTTACAGACCCCCCCAGGGAGCGGGGGGCTTAGCACTGACTGACGCGCTCACTGAACGGTCACCGAGCGCCTTCTGTGGGGTAGGCGAGGGGCGAGGGGCTGGGGTCACGTTGCATAAGAAGACACTCTTCTGTGGTTTCTGCTTTTATCCTCTTTCCCCCCAAAACAGACGTTTCTACGGTGAGTGACACTTGGCCAGAGCAGGTGAAGAGCTGTGAAGCCTGGTTAACTATTCATGAGGCTTTACACAAATCGGGTTGTTCTTGCCGCTGGGAGTTCTCAGACCTCACCCTTCAGAGGACCTCTTGTTTCCAGATAATCAAAGCAGCCTTTTGGGGTTTGGGGGGAAAGGAAAGGGATCTGGGGGACAAAAATGATCCCTTTTTTTTTTTTTTTTTTTTTTTTTTACCTCAAACCTCATCTAGAACAACACGGTGTCCACTAATGCACGGATGGGTAAGTATATAGTATGTCTACGTAATGTTCAGCAATAAAAAGAAGGAAGCACCACCCTGGTCGGTGTGGCTCAGTAGGCTGGAGTACCAGCCTGTGTACCAAAGGGTCTCAGGTTCCATTCCTGGTCAGGGCACATATCCAGGTTGCAGGTTTGAGAGCGTGTGCAGGAAGCAACTGATCAACGTTTCTCTCTCTCCCACTCTCCCTTTCTCAAGCCCATTTAAAAAATATTTTTAAAGGAATGAACCTTGACCTATGTTACGTGAATGAACCTTGAAATCATTATATTAAGTGAAACAAGCCAGATACGAAAGCCCATATGTTGTATGATTCTATTTATATGTCCCAAACAGGCAAATCTGCATAGGCAGAAAATGGACGAGCGATTGTCAGGGGTTAGGGGGGTAGGGAGGAACGTGGAATACGGGGCCTCTTTTGGCATGATGACTATACTCCAAAAACTGATTGTGCCAACTTTAGCCAGAATTCATACTAAACGTATTCTGGAGAAGGGCGGGGCCCAGCCTGCAGCCCGGCACGTCCCCAGCACTTAGCTCCCTGTGAGGTCTCTGCTTTCTGCAGGGAGACCCGAGGCTGGGAGAGGCAAAAGAACACACTTATCTGTGGGCCCAAGGCCACAGGGCCGAGAAGGCCAGGTCACCCAGCCTCTCTGGGCCAGTCTCATCCGGAAAAAGAGGACCACAAAGCATCCCCATCCAGTGGTGCCACCCAGGGCATTCATTCTCAGGGAAACGTCCCTACAAGCTTCTGCCGCTGTGAGCCACCGAGGCCGTGTTTATAACAGCGGCCATCGGGGAAGAGCCTGGAGGCCTGCCCGGCCTGGCGCTGTCTCAGGAGGGAGGTCACCGGCCTCCGAGGATGAGAAGGGTGCCACTGTGGCGATGGAGAGGAACCTTTCAGGCAATGTGGAGAGAGAAACATCCATCCCCAACATGGTAGAGCAACATGGTTTTGATGTGAAAATCACACATCAAATGGCCAAGGGCTGGGCAGACTAGGGAGGAATGAGAAAAGCAAGAAGTAAGGATGCAGGGGCTGGGAGCAAGCGCTACTTCCGCTGCTTCCGTCTGACCCAGTTGCTGGAATGGAATGTGTGGTCTAAATAAAGCTACAGCGAGGATCTACAGAGGGACCCCAGGGCCAGTCCTGCTGGGGTCCCCGGGGAGGCTGGGGAGTGGGGGATGGGATGGGAATGTACCTTCTAAATTGGAGAGTGAGGGGCACACGTGAGGGCCTCCTGCTGAGATGTGCACAGTAGGGCCTGGCTGTTGGTAGGGGCAGGTCCGGGGGCAGGCACAGGCAATGTGCCCAACAAGTTGGCAAAGCAGAGCTCTGGCTTCGTCCCCCATTTCCCTGGGCTCCTCATTCCCTGGTCCCGGCCCTCAAGGCCATGGGACCTTGGGCAAGTCACTGACGGGCCTTACCAGTAATACAGGGCCATGATGGGGGTCCCACTGCTCCCTGCACCCCGGGCCTGGCGGGAGGGTCCTGGGGGTGGCATGCTTGCTGCTGGGACTCACCGCTCAGGTGGTGTTCGGCCACGTCCACGGCCATGACGCCCGCTGCGGTGGCTGGAACTAGGAGGGAAAGAGAGTCAGAGGAGAGGGCTTCAGCGGGCCCCTGGCCCCAGCCCTGGGCCTGGCCTCCCTGGGGCCCTCGTGCCTGTCATCCAGAGCTCACGCTGAGCCCTGAGCAGGGCCTGGGCAAAAGCAGGTGGCTTTTATGTTATTTTTTTTAAACAGCCATTTTTTAAATTGTTATTAACTATTACTATTAATTTTTAAAAGATCTAGTTGGCTTTATTCAATAATTCGTGAATCGGGCAGCATCCCATCAAGTAAATAGATTACTGCTCCCTATTATTATTTTTTAATCGTCATCCAAGGATATATTTTTATTGATTTAGAGAGAGAAGGGAGACACACACACACACACACACACAGAAACATTGATGTGAGAGAAACACAGATCCATGGCCTCCTGTGTGCACCCAGATCAGGGATGCAATCCACAGCTTAGGCAAATGCCCTGACCCGGAACCAACTCACCACAGCCTGTTGGTATATGCGACGGCACTCTTTCCAACTGAGTCACCTAACTAGGGCAATCTTAAAAAATGGTGTCCCCGAAACCAGTGTGGCTCAGTGGATAGAGCGTCGGCCTGCAGGCTGAAAGGTCCCGGGTTCGATTCCGGTCAAGGGCATGTACCTTGGTTGCAGGCACATCCCCAGTGGGGGGTGTGCAAGAGGCAGCTGGTTGATGATTCTCTCTCATGGATGTTTCTAACTCTCTATCCCTCTCCCTTCCTCTCTGTACAAAATCAATAAAATATATTTTTAAAAAAATGGTGTCTAGAGTTATCTTTAAGCACATGAAGACTTCACCTCAGGGTGATGCCCAGAGACAGTGGAATTCAGAGTCATTTTTACTATGAATAGATCCAAATATTGGAACCTGCTAATAGCTAACAACGCGTTGTTTGAAGCGCAGACGCTGCTGGGCGTCCTGTGTTTGTGTTTGCTAACTCTGGCGCCCCGGCCCACGCCCACCCTGCCAGCACCAGGCTGACCAGCGCCGACTCGGGGTGCTCACTGCGCTGTAAGGTGGACCGCACAGATGCAAGTGGCCCCCCGAGATTATAATGGAGCTGAAATTCCTACCCCCCGGCGACTTCACAGCCGCCCCGAGGTCCCAGCACAGCGCGTGAGAGTGGCCGCAGTATTCAGGACGGAAACACGCTACCCAGTGTGTAGTCCAGAGCTCAGGGTGGCCACAGAGCCTGGGCGTGCAGGGGCTAGAGCGTCTAGGGCTGGGGAGTGCACTCTGTGCTGTTTGCACAACCAAGAAATTGCCTAACGCCGCCGAAACCGGTTTGGCTCAGTGGACAGAGCGTCAGCCTAGGAACTGAAAGGTTCCGGGTTCGATTCCGGTCAAGGGCATGTACCTTGGTTGCGGGCACATCCTCAGCAGGGGGTGTGCAAGAGGCAACTGATGGATGATTCTCTCTCATCGATGTTTCTAACTCTCTATCCCTCTCTCTTCCTCTCTGTAAAAAAACAATAAAAATAAAAAAACAAAACTTGCCTAACGACGCGTTTCCAGTCAGTAAGTGACGTGTGACTGCACTTTGCTTTTTTAAAAAATATATATTTTATTGATTTTTTACAGAGAGGAAGGGAGAGATATAGAGAGCTAGAAACGTCGATGAGAGAGAAACATTGACCAGCTGCCTCTTGCACACCCGCTACTGGGGATGTGCCCGCAACTCAGGTACATGCCCTTGACCGGAATCGAACCTGGGACCCTTCAGTCCGCAGACCGATGCTCTACCACTGAGCCAAACCGGTTTCGGCATGAATGCTTTTGTCTAAGCTGGAAAAGGAAGATTTTACAATGTCCTACTCCCCGTCCTTCCCCTCCCTGCTCCACCCGCCATGATCTGAAAGCTCATACATGCCGTCACCTGAAGCCGGGGACTCTCACGGCTCTGTTATTGCTGTTGCTCAGAGGGGAGTTTGGCTCACAGACACGTTCTAAACGGGGTGGTGGCGGTGGAAAGGGGAGGCTGGGATGGACGGAGTGTGTCTCAGTTCAAGGGACATGGGAGGATAGGATAACCCCCCCTGAGTGTGTGTCCCTCACGGCTCAAAGGGGCAGCGCAGACAGGGGAAGTGGGACACACAGCGGGGGTGGGGGTGAGACCTGTGGAGTGCTTTCTGATGAAGGGATCCAGTGCCTTCCTGTTCCCAGGAATGCCCACCCAACGTGGCTGGGACTTCTGTCTCTTTAAAGAAAAGCCTGGATGGTTTGTGTACAGTTTCCTGATTTTTAAATGTTGCACCAGCTCACAAAAACGTAAACACCACTCAGGCGCAGTGTACACAAACAGTTGGTTGGCCTGTTCATGGCTAGCCTGGTCGTAACCCCTCCGAGCACTCTGAGGGCCCCCCTGGGACTGAGGTCCCATCGGAGGGCAAACATCTTCCTGGGCGTTTTATTTATTTATTTACTTTTAAATATACATTTTATTGATTTTTTACAGAGAGGAAGAGAGAGGAATAGAGAGTTAGAAACATCGATGAGAGAGAGTCATCGATCAGCTGCCTCTTGCACACCCCCTACTGGGGATGTGCCTGCAACCAAGGTACATGCCCTTGACCGGAATCGAACCCGGGACCTCTCCGTCCGCAAGCCGACACTCCATCCACTGAGCCAAACCGGTTTCGGCTTCCTGGGCATTTTACAGGATCCTGAGGGTCTTCCCAGTCTGTGGCTTTGGGGCCTTGATCCAAGAAGGGTTATCCAGAACTCATGGGAACTTATGAGGCGGTCCCAGGCGGGAGGCCCCGAGAAGCAGGGACGAGCGGGACCCAGGGAGAAGCCCTGCCAGGTGCACAGACAGCTCCTCGCCCCCAGCTCCCCTGCCGATGCTCCCGCTCCCTGAGATGTGGGTTGTCATGGTGATGGGAGGGAGGTGCTGACTCAAAGTGGAAGCTCATTCCTGGGACCTGGGCTGGAGATCATGAGACAGCGAACTCTGGCCAGACTCCTTACCCTCGAGCACAGTCCTAAGCCCTTGGCACATATATTTCTTATTTAACCCTCTGGCAGCCCCACAGGTAGGTCTGTGATCATCTCCGGTGTGCACAGGAGATCCTGAGGCATGATCAACCCGGGCCATCTGGCTCCACGCTCCTACCTCTGCGCTCAGCTTGCAGGAAGGCATGTGGTTTCAAAAGTTTCCTGAGAATGTGCACACCCAACAGGACGCCTGTCCAAGCCCGAGGTGGCCCCAGCCCCTGGCACCAGGGAGCCTGGACATTCCGAAACACGTCAACGCGCGCACACCGGCCCCAGCCTGCCTCTGCCCTGCTGGGAATCCCCGACGCCAGTGGCTTTCCTTCCTGCTCGCCTGGCACAAGCTGACTCTGTGAGAGCGGGCCGCCCTGGCATGGCCAATGCCAGGGGCGGGGAAGTCCCTGCAGCACGAACGCGCGGCTGGGACACTCTGCTGATCAGATCTCTGGCTGTCCACGGGCTCCCATCTCCTCACGGCCGGTCCCGTCAGACCCCAGACTCCCGCCTGCGCACCTCTCTCCTCCCTCCCCTCCTCGCAGCCCCCTCCTCCCTCCTCCTGGGAGCGGTGACCTCAGAGCCGGTGTGAGGGGCTCCGGGCACACCCAGGCCAGCAGCTCCCGCGGTGCCAGAGCACACCTGCCCCTCACCAGCCCGGAGCCTCGGTTGTCCTGTCTGTAAAACGGGGCTCCTGCTGAAACAGAGTGTCGGTCTGCGGACTGAAAGGTCCCGGGTTCGATTCCGGTCAAGGGCATGTACCTTGGTTGCAGGCACATTCCCAGTACAGGAGTGTGCAAGAGGCAGCTGATCGATGATTCTCTCTCATCGATGTTTCTAACTCTCTATCCCTCTCTCTTCCTCTCTGTAAAAAAAAATCAATAAAACATATGTATATATTTTTAAAAACAACAAAACGGGGCTCCTAACCGCCCTAGCAGGGTGCCAGTGGGGTGGAATGAAAAGTGAATGTGGTTGGGCTCGGCCTGGCCATTTGTCCAAAAGCACCCCCCTGCCCCGCCCTCCCGCCCCTCTTTTGAGCTGTGGAATCTCACTGGCAGCAAGGCCAGCCTGCAGATGTGTTTCATTTGTCTTCAAGTGAATCATCAACATTAAAAATTGGTAAAATTTATTAAAAAAAAAAAATCCTGGCTTCCTGTTAAAAGTTAGGTCTGGGGCTAGTGGGTCTGTGGCCCCTGTAACCCCGAAGACAGCCAGCCCTTCAGAGCTGGCGCCGAGAAGGCTCTGCCGCTTCAGCCAGGGCACTTGCTCAGCAGGCCTGGACCTCCCTCCCCCTGTCCAGTCCGCTGCCAGGACCTGAGGGAAACAACCCCCGGGAGCCCAGAAAGCAGGTCTGCAGAGGAATGAGGGGGAGGGGACGTTCAGAAAGGTTAAGGGAGTCGCCCAAAGCCATGGAGCCAGCAACGGGGGAGCTGGGCTTGGCAGCCATTAGTAGCCACAGCCCCCGTGCCAAGGAGTTCATCTCCCCCAAGACCCAGCGGGGGCACATCCTGCTATCGATCCCACTCCACAGAGCAAAGGGAGGCTCAGAGAGGGCAGTGGACTAGCCCAAAGTCACATGACCCGTGGGCAGAGAACAGAGACCGAGCCAGCTCTGGCTCTGCCTCAGCTCCCTTCTTACCGGCAGCACGCACTGTGCCTGAGCCCCCCGGCTCCCTCGGGCAGCCTGGAGGTCTGCCGGGCAGAGGGCCTGCTGCTTTGGCTCGGAAGAGGATGCTGAAAAGGCACATCCAGGGCCAGGGCAGCCTGTGACTGGAGCTCCCTCAGCTTCTGACACACAGGAAATGGGGCTCAGCGGGGGTGAGGGATGAGCCAGGGCTGCCCCAGACCCGCATCTGAGTTCCTCAGACCATGCCTCCTTCCTGGTACCACCCCTCACAATCTATCCGTCCCAGCCCCAAAGCCCCAGCCCCTCACCTGCATGGAGCGTGCTCCTTAGAAACAGCGCCGGGTGCACACCCAGGCGTAATCGTATCTCTCTGATGCCGTAAGCGTCAGACATCACAGACGCTAACGCCTCACCACCACGCCTGGCCCGTAGCGGGCACACAGTACGGGTCTGATGATTGAACGGACAAATGGATCCCCGTTTTAAGGATGGAGACGCCGGGGCCCCCGGTCACTCCGCATATGACTAACAATCCCGGGCCTGGCGCCAGGGAGCGGTGGATGTGGGCCCGGGCTCCCGGCCACCGTGCCACATCCTGATGAGGCTTCTGGGGGCGGAGGTGGGCGGGAGGAACTGCCTTACAGAGTCTGACCACAGTCAGGGCCCCTCCGGAGCCGGTCAGAGGAACGGCTTTCCAGGAATTCCGGGCCTCTGCAGGGGCCTGGGGCCCTGTCTCTGCTCTCCCGCCCGTGTCCTCGCTCACTGTGTCTCTAACCACAGCTCGGGTCAGCAGGGGTCCGCTCCCTGGCCCCTCGCCCTGAAGCCAGCAGGCAGAGGGGAAGGTCGGGGCTCCCAGGCTGAGAAACTCTTTAGGTCTGAGGTTCCTTTCAAGGGCCCCCGTTTGCTGAGATCACCCCGTCCGACTCCTCATCCCCCCGGAGCCCACAGGAACACAGTGCGGAGGCCAGGGTGGTGGCCAGCATTTGCTGGCCCCCCTAGGACTCGCCATGGATTATTTCAGCCAAACCTCCTGCCGTCCTGGGGGGGGGGGGCGGGCTGCGGCTTTGCCTGTGGCATTTGTGGGCAAGAACACGGAGCTGCGGGAAAGGACCTGCCCACAGGCACCAGCGCGGACAGGAGGCCAGCCCAGGCGTGAACCCCAGTGGGCTGGGAGCCCCCATACTCCCAGGCTGATGTGGGGGAGGTGGGGGCTGGCTGAGCTGCTGGAGTGGATGGACTCAGGCCTGGTCTGGGTGAGCCTCAGTTTCCCTGTTTCTGGTAGGAAGCACACAGCTGCTCGCTCGCTCTCTCTCCTCTCTCTCTCTCTCTCTCTCTGAACCTGTCGCCCCTGGCTGGGGGAGGGCTGAGCTCAGGTGCAGGTTTCCCTGGCGCTCTGGAGGTGGGGGGTTGTGGGGGGGGCCTCCCTGACTGCAGCCCCGGAAGGGGGGTCACCAGATTCCTGGCTCAGGGTTCCTCCACCCAACAGGCCTGCTCCAGGGTCTCAAGTCCCCCCCACTTGCAGCCCATCTTCACCCCCAATCCACGGTCTGCCGGGCAAGTCCCTCTGCCTGACAGCAGCGGAGTCCCAGGTCCGAGCCCCCCCACCCCCCCAGCCAGACCCGGCGGGGCCCTGGGCGGGGGATCCTCCCCGGCTCCGGGCCTCCAGGCGGCGGGCGGGGTGCGACAGCCTTTAGGGCCGGGGCGCCCCAGCCCCGGGACCCCCGGGGATGAGGAGGGGGCGCGGGGAGCGGCGGGGACGGCCGGGCGCTGTGAACGGGAGTGCGGGGCGCTGGCGGCGGGCGCCGGGCGGCGTGTAAATGGCCGGAGCCGCGGGGAGCACACGCGGAGCGGCCGTGCGAGCGCCGTGCGCGGGGCAGCCCGGTGGGGAGGGCGCCCGCGTGCGTGTGCAAGCGTGTGCCGGGCGTGCGTGTGCCGGGCGTGCGTGTGCAAGCGTGTGCCGGGCGTGCGTGTGCCGGGCGTGCGTGTGCAAGCGTGTGTCGGGCGTGCGTGTGCCGGGCGTGCGTGTGCAAGCGTGTGTCGGGCGTGCGTGTGCCGGGCGTGCGTGTGCAAGCGCGGGGGGCGTGCAGCCCATGGAGCCCGGGGTCCTCAGCCGGGGACCGGGCCCCGCGTGCGCCGGCGCCGTGCGCGGGGCTGCGGGGGGCGGCCGGGCGCGTACTCACCCGCTCCGGCTGCGGCTGCGGCTGCGGCTCCGGCTGTGGCTGCGGCTGCGGCTGCGGCTGCGGCTCCGGCTGCGGCTCCGGTCCGGCGTGTCCCTGGCTCCGGCTCCGGGTCCGGCTGCGGCTCCGGTCCGGCGTGTCCCTGGCTCCGGCTCCGGGTCCGGCTGCGGCTCCGGTCCGGCGTGTCCCTGGCTCCGGCTCCGGGTCCGGCCGGCCCCTGCAGCGCGCATGCACCGCGCGGAGCCGGGCGCCCCCCGCAGCGCCCCCCGCAGCCTGGCGGCTCCCGGGAGCGGCGGGTTCGGGCCGGGCGGGCCGGGCCGGACCGGGCCGGGGCGGCGGACGAGCGGCGCCGCAGTCGGGCTCGCTCCCAGGGCCGGCGCGCTCCCCGCTCCCCCGCCCGCCGCCCCTGATTTAAAGCGACAACCGACCGGCCGCTCCCGCTCCGGCCGGAGCCGGCGGCCCCCCCGCCCCGTGCGCCGCGGGTCCCGGCGGGGGCTCCGCAGGCCCGGCCCGCCATCGCCCCAGCCCGGGGACGGACGGGGCCTGTGCTCCCGGGGCTCCGGAGTCCGTCCCGTCCCCCCTCCGGGCCTCGGTTTCTCTCTCTGGCCCCGCGCCCGCGGACCGGAGAGCGGAGGGCAAGCGGAGCCGGAGGGCCTCCTCCTCGGATCGGACACGGACCCGCGCCCCCCGGGACCGGCTGTCACTGAGGCCAACCCATCCCACCGAACCCCACTGCGGCCCGGCGGGTCCCGGCCACTCCGTCATTTTTCACGCGAGGAAACAGGCTCACAGGTGCCATGACCTTCCCAAGACCGCAGAGCCAAAGGCCAGCACCGAGGCCAGAGCCCAGGCCTGTGCGACTTCACAGCTCTTACTCTTTTTTTTCTTTTATTATTTAATATATCTTATTGATTTTGTACAGAGAGGAAGGGAGAAGAATAGAGAGTTAGACACATCGATGAGAGAGAAACACCAATCAGCTGCCTCCTGCGCGCCCCCCACTGGGGATGTGCCCGAAACCAAGGTACATGCCCTTGACCGGAATTGAACCTGGGACCTTTCAGTCCGCAGGCCAAGGCTCTATCCACTGAGCCACACCGGTCTCGGTTCAAAGCTCTTCTTCTTAACCACCCAGGGGGTCATGCTTTCTCCCCCAAAGCAGTGACTGAATCTTTCAGGAGGTATTGGTGATGCTGATGCCCCTTCTCCCCCCCCTCTGGAGGGCAGGCAGGGGCTGGTGTGGGCGATCTCCCATCTCCCAGAACAGGCCCCCTGCCCTCACAGGCTGCGGGGAGGCACTCACACAATGAGAGGGGCCAGGCTCTGCTTGGGACCCTGCCACTGCCGTGGGCACAGGAGCCAGGAGAGCAGGCCTGGTGGGCTCCTGAGGACCTGAGGTGGGCTGGGGAGCGGGGTGCAAAGGAAGCAGTGGTCCTGGACCCGGTACCCTCCAGGCCCCTGGGGCTGCCCTCTCCAGAGAAGCTGGGTCTCTGCTGGCTTTGGGGGGAGGGGCTTCCTTTTTTAAAATTAAATTTATTAATTAAGGTATTACATATGTGTCCTCATCCCCTCATTACCCCCCAATAACTCCCCCACACACACACACACTCATGCCCTCACCCCCTGTTGTCTGTGTCCATTGGTGATCTCGAAGGCAGCGCCCAGGGGAGCCATTAATGCAGTCCCACTCTCACCCACAGGGGGCGCCCCTGTTTTCCGTTCATTTTCTGGACCTGGAAGAGGACGGGAAAGGGCGGTCAATATAGCCTTTGGGGGAGGGGGTGCTCAGTGAACTCCACCTCCACAGCCACAGGCAGTTGGGGTGACAGCCCAGTTCCACACGGGGACCCCCGGGCTGGGCGATGGCGTCCCAGTGTGGGGAGGAGTGGTGACGGACGCACCATCCACACGTAAAAGGACCCTCTCTGGTACGGCTTCCTCTGGAGCCACAAAACGGTGAAGTGCAGCTGGTCTGGCTCTGGGGTCGGCCTCTGGGGCCGAGCGTGAGGGGAGAGCTGGTCAAGTTCAAGTTTAAAAAAACCTTCAATGATCAGAAAAGCGTGCCCATGCGCACCGAAGGCGGGGCCCACGCGTGCCAGCAGCAGCCAGGTGTGAAATGCATGGTGGCACGGTCACAGGGGCACACCCTCGGCGGTGGGGAAACAAGACTGCCGCAGCCCGCAACCAGGGGGATAAGGTTCGCTGTGATGCCGAGTGAAAGAAGCCAGACACCCGCTGAAATCGGTGTGGCTCAGTGGATAGAGCGTCGGCCTGCGGACTGTAGGTGTCCCAGGTTCGATTCCGGTCAAGGACATGAACCTTGGTTGCGGGCACATCCCCAGTAGGGGGTGTGCAGGAGGCAGCTGACGGATGATTCTCTCTCATCGATGTTTCTAACTCTCTATCCCTCTTCTTTCCTCTCTGTAAAAAAAAAATCAATAAAATATATTTTTAAAAAGAGAGTGTATGACCTCGCACAGTTATGATGTGTATGCTTTCCTGGGCGTGTGATTCACTTCAGTACAACTTACAGCCCTGGCGGCAGCTTGGTCGGTTAGAGCTCTGACTTGATGACCAAGGTTGCCATCCCCAGTCAGGGCACATGCAAGAATCAACCAATGAATGCATGATAAGTGGAACAACAAATCGGTGTTTCTCCCCTTTCTCTCTCCCCTTATCCCTTACTCTCACTCTGAAAATCAATCAATAAAAAAAATGCAACTTAGAAAAAACAAGGGATTCTGGTCCTTATGTGGCTCAGCAGCCCTGAGCCGCCTGACCTGCGACACCACCCCCCTCCTGCCTCAGGCCTCCTTGTGCTCCTGACAGCTGCCAAGCCTTTTCCTCCTCAGGGACTCTCCCTGGCTGGTCCCTCTGCAGGGAAAGCCTGTTCTCTCTTCTCGCCCAGACCGTTTCCTCCAGCTTCTGTGCACCACCCTGAGGAAACCAGCCCTCAGCACACGCTGTTTTCCTGCAGAGCACCAGCCGTCACCCGCCACTGCATGCGTGTGCAGTTCATTTTCTGCATTCACCACTGGACGAGTGACCACCAGCCCGAGGGACATTCACTATGTGCCCAGCGCGGTTCTAGCAGGTGCGAGGCCTTGAATCCTCGACCCCCCTGGGGAGATGCTAGTCTTAGTCCTGCTTGGTAATTAAGGCTCAGAAAGGCTCAAATGGGGCCCAGAAAGGTTACGTAACTGGCTTGTGGTCACAGAGCTGGGCAAGAGCAGAGCCAGGAATTGAATCCGTGCATCCTGGCTTCAGAATCCCTTCCTTTAATTCTACACTTGGACGGATCTTGTCTTTCTTGTCCCTGTGGTATGTCTGGGCCAGTGTTTGTTGTGTGGATAAATGGAGGAAAGGTTGAATGAAGTGCCAGTGGGAAGTGGGGGGAAGCGTGGATCGGAGAGTGGGTGGTGAGGAGACGGGGTAGGGTATGGTATCTGGAGTCCCAATCACAAGGTAACCAGGGACCTGACAGCAGGTGGATCAAGGTCATGGCCTTACCCATGTCTGCTGCTCTCCTGCTTTCTCTCTACCTATCTCCAGACGCTTCCTGAGCTCTCTGTTCAGGCTTTCCTGCCCCTGGCCCTCCTCTGCCTCCTTGTGAATATGATGCTTCTCTCCAGCTATGAGCTCCCTGGCCTTCCCAGCCAGGCCTCCCTCGCCTCTCCAACCCCTTTCCGCCCACCCCCGCCCCCGGGATCCAGAGCCCTCCTTGCCAGCCAGGGAGGAGGGAGCGACAAGACCCTGCTGTTCTCACGGGGTTCCTGGTCACACAGGGAGAGACTTTATGAAGATCAAAACGCCAGACACACAAAGGGATTCTGGTCCTGGAAGCCGGCGCCTGTCGGCATGCTTCACACACTCTCCATGTTCATCATCTCCTTTGAACCTCCGGGTTGAGAAACCCAAGTTCAAGAAAGCCTAAATCACGGGCCACCAGGAGCCCCCAAGACCTGGCCCCAAATCCTGAGCCCTCTCCCTCCACGGAGCCCGGAGCCCCCCTTTGTTCCCGATGGAGGCTCCCACCACCCCACGCCCGAGGGCCCCCACCCTGCTGACCTTACGCACCATGGGGAGGAGGGGCCCCGAGTACCTGTGAGCACAGCTCCTGGGAGAGCTGCCCGCTGGGATGCGGACAGCAGGATGCTGTGGGCCTAGGACCAGGATGGGGGGTGCCGATGGGGCAGCTGGGAAGGCAGGAGGTGCCAATGCTGCCCTGGGGGCAGGAACTAGTTCTCCCCACACCAGCCTGGCCTGCCTGCTTCCCGGTGGCCACTCCCCGCCCCAGCGGCCATCGAGACACCGGGGCTGCCTTCCTCGCCCGCAAAGGAGAGCCCTAGGTCAGAGGAAGCTGCCACTGGCCTTTGGGAGCCTGCAGCTCCGGATGCAGGGCAGAGGGGGTGCAGGGCAGAGGGGACGCAGGGCAGAGGGGGTGCAGGGCAGAGGGGACGCAGGGCAGAGGGCCCGGCTCCAGGGCAACCTGTCTGCCTGCCCCTTCCCTGCTGCTGGGTGTCAATGTGCCCGCCTGCCTCTGTGGCTCAGAGGCCCAGGGTTGGAGTGACTCTCCCCACCCCACTTCCGGCTCCATCCAGTTCTCCGGGTCCATGTTCACGGCCTGAGATGTCCTGTCCTTGCCTCCATCCCTGTCTTTGGCAATTTCAGCCTCCAGGCAATGTCCAATTTGGGCGTGTGAGGCCACAGCAGCCTGTGGGGGTCAGGACAGGACACCTAAGTCCATTCGTGACCTCAGACTCAGCCTTGTTGCTGCCTCTCTTTAAGTCAAAACAGCCGTAGGGTCAGCCCCCATTTCCTCCCTCCCCCCTCCCCCCCCCTCCCCCCTGCCCGCTAATCCTCGCCATCATCCTTTATCCTGGACCTCACCCACAAGACCCCAGCCTCCACCACGTCCCAGCTGCCAGGAGCCATGCCTTGCCCACAGCCAGGCCCCAGGGCCCAGGCAGAAGCCAGCCTGGCAGGGCCCCGCCCCCAGCTTCTCTGGTGCTGTGGGAGGCAGAGAAGCCAGGCTGGTTCCTGTGGGGCACCTGTTTCCTCCACTCCAGCCCCCAGCCCCCAGGCCCCTGCTCTGGGCACAGAGTTTAGCCATCTAGTCACTGAGTGAACCAGACTCTTCTCTTGCAGCCAGCGTTTTCTGAGGGCGCGTGGAGGTGAAGGAGAGGCCGTCCTGATCCCTGGCTGAGGGCAGGGATGGTGCCGGGGTTGGATTCTGCCCGCAGATATCCAAGTCCTAATCCTCAGGCTTGTGCACGCCGCCTGATTTGGAAATAGGTCTTCGCAGAAGTTACGTAATTAAGGATCTCTAGGTGAGGTCACCTGGGACTGAGAGTGGGCCCTGAATCCCAGGACGGGCGTCTTTGTAAGAGAAAGGGGAGGCCCTGGCTGGTATAGCTCCGTTGGTTGGGCATTGGCCCGTGCACCGCAAGGCTGCTAGTTCGATTCCTGGTCAGAACCTATGCCAGGGCTGCGGGCTCCGTCCCTGGTGGGGGGCGGGCAGGAGGCAGCCTAGGGATGCTTTGCTCCCCATCGATGTTTCTCTCTTCTAAGATTCAATAAAAAAAAAAATTTTTTTAAAAGAGAGAGATCACAGATATAGAGACCCGAGGGGAAGAAGGCCACGGGGAGGAGAGGCAGGGACTGGAATGAGGAGGCGCCAGGCCCCCGGATGCCCAAGGTGGCCAGTTGCCGCCAGCAGCTGAGAGAGGCCTGAGATTCCACCTCAGCCTCGTCTGGAGGAAACCATGCTGCTTACACCGTGACCTCGGACTCCTGGCCTCCAGACCTGTGAGAGGATCAATGTCTGTTGTTCTAAGCTGCCAGGTTGGTGGCCATTTGTTGCCGCAGCCCAGGAGCTAAGACAGATGTCCGGAGCCTCTGCCAGAGGCGCTGAGCAGAGTGCCACGCGGCCGGAGGCACAGGGGCCCTGGCCTGGGGGTCATACTTCCTGGGCCTGTACCCTCGCCCAGAGGAGATAAGGGCGCGGTGGGACCTCATAGGTGAGGGTCTAAGGCAGGACCACTTGGCGTGTTGAGTGCCCAGTTGGCTGGCAGGGCCTCAGCCCAGGGAGAGGGGTTGTGGGCAGGAGCCTAGAAGGGTGGATGGAATGGGCCCAAGGGCTGAAGGCTGTCAATGCCAGGGTTGGAGCAAAGAGAAGGGGGTAGAAATGGGGCAGTTCAGGGAGGCCTCGGAGACGCTTCAGGGAGGCAGACCCCCTCCCCCCCAATTGGGTGCACCCTTAGAGGTAATGAGCTCCCCACCAAGGGAGGTGGGTAAACAAGAGTGCTGACAGAGACCACAGCCCCAGATTCAAGCCGTGATGGCTGGTCCCTAAGACCCTCTCTATCCTGAGACCCTCCATGTTGCCTGGCTGGGCCCCGCTCCTCAGCAGCCAGCGCTGGCCTTCCCCCTTTCCCACTCTGGGGCTCAATCATACAGAATTACTCTGACTCAAGCCACCCACAGCCCCTTTCCCGCCGGACCCGGAGCCTGTCAGACGTGGTGCCATCCCTCGAGGCCCGGAGCTCAGGACAGCAGGTCCATTCTTGCCTCTTTCCCCGGAGGAAAGGCTGACCCTCCTGGACTTCCAAACCCCAAAATGTCTCCCAGTGCCTCCCCCCTCGGGAGAACAATCCGTGCCGCTCTGAGTGTGTGCGAACCCCATGCTGAGCTTCTCCATCCATTAAGCTCTACCAAGTGGGTTAAGAGCAGCAAAGTCACTGTGTGACCCTGGGCCAGTTCCTCACCTTCTCTGTGCTTCCGTTTCCTCACACGGCAAGCCAGAGCTCTTTAGAGACAGCCCAGGACCCGCCTCCACCTCAGGTTGGCAAGAGCCTGCAATGTCTGATACCGGGGGAAATTATTATTGCCTTCAACATAGGAAAGGAAAAGAAAATATAAGGTAATATCTGACCATGCACAGTTATTTTGTCTACTAGTCAGCTGCTTCTCAGCAAAGCGTGATAAAGAATTCTATTTTGCTGAAACCGGTTTGGCTCAGTGGATAGAGCGTCGGCCTGCGGACTGAAAGGTCCCTGGTTCAATTCCCGTCAAGGGCATGTACCTTGGTTGTGGGCACATCCCCAGTAGGCAGCTGATTGATGTTTCTCTCTCACTGATGTTTCTAGCTTTCTATCCCTCTCTCTTCCTCTCTGTGAAAACTCAATAAAATATATATTTTTTTAAATGCCAAAACTGGTTTGACTCAGTAGATAGAACGTCGGCCTGCAGACTGAAAGGTCCCTGGTTCGATTCCAGTCAAGGGCATGTACCTTGGTGGCAGGCACATCCCCAGTAGGGGGTGTGCAAGAGGCAGCTGATCGATGATTCTCTCTCATCGACGTTTCTAACTCTCTATCCCTCTCTCTTCCTCTCTGTAAAAAATCAATAAAATATATATACTTTTAAAAAGAATTCTATGTATTTACTGTACAACGTGGACTAATTTCTGTGGAGTGTCAGGGGACAAGGCCTTCGGTAGTAGAAGGGAACTGGGGGCCCAGGAGAGTCTTAAATGGCCCTCACAACCTTTCCCCTCTTTCCCAGACCTGGAATTCGCTGGGCTTAGTCTGTTCCGGGACGTGCGATCACAAAGGTGTGAGCCCCATTGCCGACAGGTCCCTGTTCACAGAGGGCAGGAGAGCCACAGGAATACATCTCTGCACCCTCCCCAGACCGCGAGCCACCTCGGAGGCGGCTCTCCCTCTGGGCACCCGGGTGGCCCTCCTTCAGGGCACCCAGGGGAGGTGTCAGGACCTGTGGGCGCAGGCAGGATGCACGGCAGCCACAGGAAGCATTTGGAGGTGGTGGCAGGTGTCGCCAGCAGGGAGCTGGGCAGGCAGCTGACGCAGCCGGAACAATCATAGCACGACGGAGGAGCATGAGCTCAGGGCTTGGCCAGCAGCCTGAGAAGGGCGGGGGGACCAGCGGGTCGGTGGGGCTGGAAATGCCCACTGCCAGTTCAATCCCAATGCCGGCTGTCTGGACACCCCTCCCCCGCCTGGCTCTAACCTGTCCTGCCCACCCCTCCGGCCCGCACCTCAGAGCCGGAGCCTGGTGTTGGCCAGGTTGCTAGCTCCAGAAACACGCCATGCCCTCCCCCTCACGGGAGCCCAGGATAGAGCTGTCACGGATGTGTCCACGGGGGAGGCATGAATGAGGGAAGATTCTTCTTCGGGGTAATTCTTAGGACTCTTCTATTTCTTCCTCTCGCTGGGAGGTGGCGAAGCAGTTTCTCTAAATGTCTCTCTCGGTGAGCCAGCAATCACAGGTCAGATATTTCCACTGTTTTCTCACCTGGCACTCAGCCTCTCATCTACCCTTCCCCATCTGCCAGGCCGCACACTTTGAGCTTCAGACACCTGCCCTTCTGATGATTCCCCAGCCCACCCCGCTCTTTCTCAGCTCTGAGCTTTTCCTCGATGCAGTTCCCTTTGTTCGGAATGTCCTCTCTCTGCTTCTCTCCATGCACACTCCTCTTCATCCTTCAAAACCCTCTCTTGTGAAGCCCTCCATCATTGCTCCACCAAGTCAGTCACCCTCCTCTCCCACAGTCCAGGGACCCTCCCTCTAGTCCATCCCGTACACCACAGTGTGTGCCCTGGAATTATTTGTTTCTGTGCTGTCCCTACTGGGTGCTGGCCAATTGAAGAGTATAGACACCAAGCCTTATTTTTTAAAATATATTTTATTGATTTTTTTACAGAGAGGAAAGGAGAAGGATAGAGAGCTAGAAACATCAATGAGAGAGAAACATCAAACAGCCGCCTCCTGCACACCCCTATCGGGGATGTGCCTGCAACCAATGCACATGCCCTTGACTGGAATTGAACCTGGGACCCTTCAGTCCGCAGACCGACACTCTATCCACTGAGCCAAACCGGTTTTGGCACACCATGTCTTATTAATCTCCTGATCCTTTAGCAGGTGCTTTGTCGATATTTAAAAACCAAAACCTCCGATTTACGAAGGCCTTCAGTGCCAGGCAGGGTTCTCAGCGCATTACGTATGTGTATTGACTCATCTAACCTTTCAGCACGCCCACTTTACACACTCAGCAGCTTTTTTCTGCCCCCGCCTTCACGCACTCGGCAGCTGAGGTTGTCTTGGCGAAACAAGATATGGAAATAACCCCAGTGTCTGTCGATAAGTGACTGGCTAAGCAGATGTATATACAGGGGTGGGCAAAAGTAGGTTTACAGTTGTGAGTATGAGAAAGTTTGTTCTTGTATTTTTATTTATTTATTATTGGCGTGGGAAAGACGCTCTAACCCACAGAGCCACCGGACGGGGCTCCCTTTTTCTTCTTCACCCTTTCGGGCCATTTACTCTCCAATCCCCAGCAGGTAACAGAAATCCACTCAAGACAAAGCAAAGAGGAAGGTTTATCAAAAAGACCCATCCTTTGAAGGTACCCAGGGCAGCAGTGCAGCCAGGTGTCCACAAAGGACAAGAGTCAGGGATGGAGGGACTGTCATGAGCCCCAGGGGCTCCCCTCTGTGGCCAGCCTTCCTCCTTCTCCACAGCCCCTCATGGGGAGGAAGGCATGCGTTTAGAATTCCAGCCTGTGCCACAGACAGAGCTCTGATTGGCTGGCGTGGGTCAGCTGATCAACCCTGCTCCAATCCCCAGGCCAGAAGTGTGGTCATGTGACACAAACACAGCTGCCCAGACCCAGGGCGCAGTGGAAGAGCGAGGGATGCTGATTTTACAGAAAACCATACCTTGTGGCCTGCCCCTCCTCACCTCACTCCTCCTGCGGGATTTAATCCCTCTGCCTGTTACTACCCTTCCTCTGTGATAGATCTTCCCTTTCCCCAACTGATGGACGGAGTATGACGTAACCTGCACCTGCGGCCTGGACACTCCTGAGCACCTAACCAGGCACCTGTGCCCCCTGGCCTGTGCCCCGTGGCCTGTGCCCCGTGACCTGTGCCCCGTGGCCTGTGCCCCGTGGCCTGTGCCCCGTGGCCTGTGCTCCGGAGCAGGTGGTGGTGCCCTGAGGATCTGGGAAAGAAACCCACTCTGACAACTTGAAGGTGTGTCCTCGAGGCAGGAGACGGTGGCCAGGGCTCACTCAGGTGAGGATGAACCTCTGCTAAGGAAGCCTGGACGCGGCTACTGGCCACGCCGCCCACTTCAGAGTTTGTGGTCAGACCGTCCTGTGTGCGGCTCTCGGTCCCCAGCTTGTCGGTGTGTTTCATGCACAGGAGGGAGCGGCCTGGCACCCCTCACCCACGCACCTCACTGACTCCTCAGGACCACCCACCATGCCGGTCCCCTTAGTGTCTCCATTTCTTTCTTAAAAAAAAAAATAAATAAATAAATTATATATATATATATATATATATATATATATATATATATATATATATGTTGGTTTTTTACAGGGAAGAAGGGAGAAGGCAGAGGAATAGAGGCTAGCAACATCGATGAGAGAGAAACATCAATTAGCTGCCTCCTGCACACCCCCTACTGGGGATGTGCTTGCAATCAAGGTACATGTCCTTGACCGGAATCGAACCTGGGACCTTTGAGTCTGCAGGCCGACGCTCTATCCACTGAGCCAAACCTGTCAGGGCTGTCTCCGTTGCTTCACTAAGAAAGCAGAATCTTCCCACGATCCATCACCCCAGAGCTAGCAAGTGGCAAAGTCAGCGCTCCTCCCCTGGTCTGTCCGGACGAACTCGGATGTAACAGCTTAGATGTAGAAACCAGGTCGGGAGAGGGGACGTTTGTCCAGCACGTTGGCAGCTTTGCCCAGGCGCTCCCACGCCAGGCCACGTCTGACCCACCGAGCCTGGCTGTTCACCGTCCACTCACACACACACACATACACACAAACACACAGACACACACACACACACACACACACACACACCCGTGCCCTGCCCTGGCCTCAGCCCCACCCCCTCTGCCCACGCCTGTCCCTTCTCCGGTTTGCGCCTTCGGCCACTCTGGCTTCCAGCGCTCCCAGGGGAAGGGACCCAGACTTCCCAGCAAACAAACACGCCCACGGGTTTCCAAATATACAGATGAGTGTCCCTCCCGCCCAGCCGGGGCCGGCTGCACGGCCACACGCCGCCCTGCTCGGCTCCTCCGGGGTGGAGTCTGGTCCTGAGTCCTCACCCGGAGGCAGGCGTCCTCCGGGCGGCGGAGGGAAACCAGGGCAGGGAGGCGCCAGGGGTGCCAAAGCCTGTGGTTTGGACCATTTTCCACTCGTCACATTCACATTCGATGGAACAATTGTGAGCAGGTCTTCCCAGACTCCACGACAGTGACTCATCGTCAGACTGAGCCCTCTGTGAGCTCAGTTTCGGCCAGAGGGGTTGCTTTTTAAAACGATGCATTATGGCCGAAACCGGTGTGGCTCAGTGGATAGAGCGTCGGTCTGCGGACTGAAGGGTCCCAGGTTCGATTCCAGTCAAGGGCATGTACCTTGGTTGTGAGCACATCCCCAGTAGGGGGTGTTTAAGAGGCAGCTGATCGATGTTTCTCTCTCATTGATGTTTCTAACTCTCATCCCTCTCTCTTCCTCTCTGTAAAAAAAAAAAGTCAATAAAATATATTTTTTAAAAAGAAAAGAAAAATAATTCCCATTTCCACAAGGCTTCTGACACCTGTGGGTTTCCCCCTCACACTAAACAATGATCCAACTCTCCGGACACCGCCTGGGCGGCCTGCAGTTCAGCTCTGACTCTGACTACCTCGTCAGCACAGACCCCCAGGGCGGGCCCGCCCCCGCCCACAGTTGCCCCCACTTCCGACGCCTCACAGGTGTAGGTTTCCCCCTGGGCTTCTGTCTGGCCAGCCATAAGTGGGGGTCCCAGGCCCCCTTCTCCAGCCCCAGAGCTTTCTGGAAAGGCTCAGGGACCAGGGAAGCCGGTGCCGACTGGGTTGTCAGAAAGGCTGCCGTGAAGGTGCAGGTGGGAGAGACGCAGGGGGCTGAGGGCGGAGCGACTCCCGGGTGGAGGGCCGTCTCGGGTCCCTGTGCCCCTGCCCCATGTCTGTCTGACCACCCTCACTTCCCCAGGTCCCTCTTCTCCCCGAAGCACTGAGCTGTGCCCAGACCTCCGGACGGTCCAGCTGTTTGGCATCTTTCTCTTTTTTTAAAATTTTTAAAATTAATTTATTTTTCTTTCTCATTTTTTTTATTCAGGTATTCTTTGTGTACAGACCTTACCAACCCCCCCCCCCCCCATACATGCCCTCCCTCCCCAGAGGTGTCCCTCCATGGGCTGTGCTCACACGCATGCCTACAAGGCCTTCGGTGGATCTCTCATCTCCCCCACCTCTCCCTCCCCTCCCGCTGTCATTGGACAGCCTGCTTGCTCTTTACTGTCTCTGTGTCTATCTTTTGGTTCACCAGTTTATGATGTTCCTTATTACTGTTTGGCATCGCCAGGCCTTTGCACGTGCCACTCCGTCTGCCTGGCGCGCCCTTCCCCATGGTCCCAGCTCTGCCAGCTGCTCGGCGGGCAGCCTGCTCGGAGGCCCACCCTGCAGGAGCTAACCTTGCCCTCCCCCGGGCACCCCTGCCCCCTGAGCCAGCAGGGCGTGCGGGCTCAGCCACAGGGCGGTCCGTGTGGCGGAGGGGATGGGAGGGCTGTGCGGCATCCACTCCAGTCCTGGGCGCTGGCAGCCTTGCTCAGTGTTGGGTGAATTGACTGCTCGTGCCTGGATCTCAGAGGAGGAGGAGGTGGCGTGGAGGGGATGGGGGCAGGGAGGGGGGGCTGCCACAGTGAGTGGGGTGAGGGCAGAGGCTCCTTCTGGCGCTGGCACTGCCCCAGAGACCACCCAGGGCGGCCGGCCGTCTGGTCTGCGGCTCGGCCCGCGTTCCTGGAGCCTGATGCCCACAGCCCTGCCAAGGCCAAGGTGAGCCGAGGACAGGCCGGGCTCCGAGGGTCAGGCTCCCCGAGGCTCTCGTTGAGTGCGGCTGCCGCGGGCTGGCCCCGGGCTCAGCCCATCTGATCTCTGTGATGCTGCTCCCGGTACCCCCTCACTTCCCATGGCGGCCTCGGGCCCAGCGAGGGGGCTGCCTGCTCAGGGACACACAGGGCCAGCCCCGAGCGGAGGGACTGTTGCCGTTTTTTATGGAGCAGATGAGGAGACCGAGGCACAGAGAGGCCAGCTAGGGAGCCAGTGGTGGAGCCAGGGCTCTGACTCAGGCACGGAGCCCTCCAGCCTGATGAGGATGAGGGCCGGGACAGCGTTCCCTGCTGGTCACAGCACCCGCAGGTGGCACAGCTCCCGCACACGTGGCGCCTGCTCTGCGTCCCAGCCCGGGGGAGACGCCAAGATCACAGCCCCCGTTTCACAGAGGAAAGAAGGAAGACTTGCTCAGGGTCACCCAGCAAGTGCGGCGCAGGCAGGGCTTGGCCCAGGTGCAACACCCGGCCTGGCCCGCCCGGGCCCTTGCGGGGGAGGGCCCTGCGTTTGGTGTCCTGAGGAAAGGGCTGTGGGCACCCAGGGGCGTGGCTTCTGGGCTGGGGGTTGGGGAGAGCCCAGCTTTGCCTCCTGTGCTGTGGGGGCCTCAGCATCCTCGTCTGTACAACAAGCGGCCTGCACCTCTCTGCGGGGCTCGGGGCCCTGCGGTCTGGCCTGGCAGCCCTGCTTCCAGAGGCTCTGGGGAGGCGGTGTTCTCGGCGTGCCTCACTGCTCTCGCCATTAGCACAGCGGCAGCCCTGTTTCTCTCGCAGCATCTTTCCCCCAGCTGCTCCCGGCCTCCTCCCACCCATCCGTGTGGCCACGGGCCCCAGGGAGCTGGGGAGGTGTGGGCGGAGCCCAGAGTGGGGCTCTGTCCTGGGGTCAGGGCCTCCCACCGAATCGGCCCCTCTAGGCCCGGCGAGCGCGCACTCTGTTCTGTTTCTCAGCAGAGCAGCGGGCCATCTGTCTGCCTGTTGGTCGGTCTGTCTCTCTCTCCAGCAGGGCAGGGACCTCCTTGAGGGCAGAGGCCACGTGGGAAGATCAGAGCCGGATCAGTAGTGAGCTCCCAGGTCTGGAAACGTGAAGGGAGAGGCAGGCTGTGGCAGGGATGGTGAGCAGGGAGGGGAGAGAATGGGGGGCGGGTGTTTGGAGGTGTGTGTGTGTGTGTGTGTGTGTGTGTGTGTGAAGAGGTGGATGCGGGGTCCCAGGCCCCTCCTCTTGGCTTGGAGACCTCATGGCATGGGAGAGGATGGGGAGGCCCTGCCCTCGGTGTACAACCAAAACAGAACAAAGCAGCGTGAACGCTGACTCGGCAGGAACGTGTTCTGTGACCTTTGCGCAGACAGGGCCTGGCGGTGGCAGACTCGGCGCCCCACCCGGGGCATTAGCATGGGGAGCTCTCTGCATGGTCCCCGGGGACGCCTCCATGAGAAGGCGCACCCCCACGTAGTCCGCGGTGTTTGCATGTCCTCTGAGGCCCGCTCGCTCCAGGCTCGGGAGCTGCCCGCCTGGAAGCGCCTGACACCTGCTCCTTCTCCCCTCTCTCGGCGCAGCCCTGGCCGTGCCTCTGGGCCAGCGCGGTGGGTACCCACACCTCCTCTGGTCGCCTCGCCCCACCCCCAAAGCTGGCAAGACAAGGTTCTCCTCTCTCAGAGAGGGAAACTGTGGTGGCAGTCACAGAGCCTGACCCGAGGCCCAGTGTCCTTTCCACCCCCTGAGAGTGAAGTCTTTATATATATATTTTGTTGATTTTTTACAGAGAGGAAGGGAGAGGGATAGAGAGTTAGAAACATCGAGGAGAGAGAAACATCAACCAGCTGCCTCCTGCACACTCCCCACTGGGGATGTGCCCGCAACCGAGGTGCATGCCCTTGACCGGAATCGAACCTGGGACCCTTCAGTCCGCAGACCGATGCTCTATCCACTGAGCCACACTGGTGAGGGCGAGAGTGAAGTCTCCCTGCAGACAAAGCCAGGCACCCAGGGCCAGAGAGGGCACCTGTGGGGAGGCACGGGGCCGGGGCCGGGGATCATTCATAGGAAATATCTCGGGAGCCAGAGCCAGGCCACTCAGAACAACAGAAACGGGTTCTTACTGGTCCGGCCGAGCTCCCCCGGGGGTCCTGGCGGAGGGTCCCCCTGGCGCTGCGGCCTCTGGGGGCTGTCAGCACCCTGGCTTCCTGGGCCGGGCCCGTGTCACCGTGACCTCTGGCCCCGCCTTCGCATGGCCGTCTCCTCTCTCCCCTCGTGTGTGTGATCCGCTCACTTGTCACGGGCCTCGGGATCCAGGCTGACCTCCTCATCTCAGGAACCTTACGATCTTTTTCCTCAAATAAGATAAAACCCACAGGTGCTGGGGATTAGGACGTGGCCATGTCTGTTTGGGGGCCGCCTTCCAACCCCCTGCAGGGTTTCCTGGGCTCCTTCCCATGGCGGCTGCACAGCCTCCGGGGCCTGTGGGCCCAGGCGGCCCAGCACACTATTCCCACGGCCTTCTGCTGGCCAGAGCAGGGCACAGGGCGCACCCCGATTCCAGGGGTGGGAGGTGTGGCAGAGACACGGGGCCAGAGGGCGTGCACATGGGAGGGGCGGCCGAGGCCATGGAGGGGCGGCCTGTCCAGCCTGTGTGTGTGCTCGGATGAAAGCCGCTGCCCAGGGCCCCGGATGTGCTCCCGGTGATGGGCTTGCTGACGGGGCGGGGGGAGGTGTTCTGCCTGAGCGGGAGCCCCCAGACCCAGGCCCGGCAGGCCCGGGTCAGCCACCAACTCCGGGCCCGTCTACCATTCTCTAAACCAGCTGCCGCCAACTGGGGGCCCTCGCCACCTGGGGGTCGGTGAGGTCCGAAAGGTTGGCGATGCTGCTGTAAACAATGACTCACTGAGTGCCTGCCGGGCCCCGAGGAGCACAGGGGTGCCCGTGGCGAGCAGCGGGTCCCCGCGGAAACGTCTGTCCTGTGGATGACAGAAGCTCACAGCGGGCAGACTGCTCACAGGGCATGGCACGCAGGAGGAGAGCCCTGTGGGGCTGCAGACTCCCTGGAGACAAACATCAGGAGGAGCCTCCAGGGCGGAGATCCGGAGGAAGCTGAGAACTCCGGCCCCATCCTGGGCCTCGGCTTCATCCTCTGGACCTCCAGAGGGTCTGTCCCAGCGGCCTTTCCTGGAGCTGTCAGGTTCCCAGAGGCACCCGGTGGCCACTGCAGGAGGGGCTGGGGCAGGGCCGCCTAAAGCTGTGAGTAATTGGGCTCGAAGCTTCTGGTCAGCTTCCAGAAGCCAGGTTCCACGCCAGCATCCCAGGCTCAGATCCCAGTGGCCGTCTGGGACCGGATTTTCCCAGGACCCCTCTTGCTCCTCACAGGCCCGGCCAGGTCCTGGGCTCTGGGGAAATGGGGAACCCCCCCCCCCACACACACACTGTTCGTTAGATCCTCCGGCCCCACCAGCACCACCCGGACAGACCCGTACCAGCGGCTCCCTCACCTTTGAACTTGGGTCTGCTTGAACCAAGAGAAAGAACCGCAGGGACCGCCCAGGAAGTGCCAGCGTCTCTCAAAGGGCTCGGCACTTTGGGGTCAGACACGCCTCCCCTCTGTGTGGCCCCGGGCGAGCCCTCCCTCGCCCTCTGAGCCTCAGGGCAGAGCACAAAGGCAAGGCGCCGGGAGACCAGTCTTCCGAAGCGGCTGGAGCCGGCCCAGGGTGAGAGGGCAGCTCCGCTGGGGAGCGAGGGCGAGGGAAGGGGCAGGAAGGACCAGCCTCCTGGGGATGGGGTTGGGGCAGGAGGACCTGCCCCAGGTGCCCGGCTCCACCGTTCTGGGAAGCTCTGGGCCCGGCCTGCCCCCACAGGAGGCTGTTAGTCACCAGGCAAATAGTTTACGCCACCACAGCCATCTTTATTCCAGTGCTGGCAACTGGGTGGGGTGGGGCCAGAGATGCCAGAGATAACAGTCTCTCCCCCCCTCACTGGGCCTCAGTTTCCCCCTCTGGCACGGGGGAGGGAAGGCTTCCCCCGTTTCCATCATCGGGATCCTGTAAAGATCCGGGCCTGAGCCCGTCAGCCACCGTGTGTGGGCACCGAGGGGCACCAGCCCCGCTCCTGGCCCTCAGGGGGCTCCCAGGCTGTGCGGGCGGCCCAGGCCCACCCACCGCCGTCAGCTGGCAGGAAGGAAGGGCAGGAAGGACGTGGCCCAGCGACAAGGCAGCTCGAGAGCCTCTCAGCCGTGGTGCTGGCTTCACCCAGCTCTGTCCTGAAGGTCTATGACTGGTCTTGTGTGGGGACCAGGGGCAGCGACACCCCCACTTCTGGGCAGGCTTCTGACGCCCTCCTGCACGTCACTGTGGGGAGGGGGCCTCCGTGACATTCTCCAGAGGGTGGCGCTGAGCTCCCTCCTTCCCGGCCATGTCGGGGTCTTCGCCTTGGCATGGACGACCAGGCCCTGAGGGCGCCAGTGCCAGGGCCTCGGGGCCTGTAAGGAAGGCCAGAGCTGTCCCCGTGGAGGAGGCCACTGCATCCGCAGTCCCCCAGGGCCACAAAGAGGTCGGTCCGTAGACAGGGTGGTCTCATCGAGCACAGCAGGGGCCACCATCACTCCCAGCATCCTCAGCTGGTGGTGCCAGAGGAGGCTGCGGAGAGGCTGGCCTGCTCAGGGTCACTGCGGGGAAGCTGGCCACAAAGCTCTCCCACCGGCTCCTCACCTGCTGGAAGACAGGAGCGGGGAGTCAGGCCCCAGGGCTGAGTGGTGGGTTTCAGGTGTTGTTCCATCTACAGCCACCAGGTGGTGGCAGAACCCAGAGATAGAAGTCCTGGGACCCTTCTGCAGGAGGAGGCAGGGCCCCTCTCACCCCCAGGGTAGCTCCCACCAAGGACAGCTGGGTTCTCTCCCCCCCACCCCCCGCCCCGCCCCTATAAAAGATATAACCCTGGGGAGTTGTATTGGCTGATTGCTTTGCCTCCAGCAAAACCCACCCATCCAACACACCGCCAGAGTAATCATCTTAAAACAGTTCTGACTCTATCCCGGGCCAAAACTTCCCATGACCCCCAGCGCCTACGGGATAAAGCCCAAATGCTGTCAGGGCCCTCTGAAATATGGTCCCTGGATACCTCTCTCTCCAGCCTCATCTCCAAAAGCTGTTGCCTCCTTGGACCTTGGCACTGTATGTTTCTACCTCTGAGCCTTTGCTGCTCTGGTCCCACTCCTCAGAGTCCCCACCCTCACCGTGTAACACTCACCCATCCATTACCATCATCATCCGCCCACCCATCCGCCCACCCATCCATCCAACCATCCATCATCCATCCATCCATCATCCACCCATCCATCCATCCACCCATCCATCCATCATTTTTCCATCCACCCATCTAACCATCCATCTACCCATCCACCCACATCCATCCATCGCCCGTCAGACCTGTTGATATTTCTTCAGCCACCGCCGGCTGCCTCCTCGCTGAGCTTGGATTAGCTGCTCCGTGTCCCCCAGGCCCCCTGGCCGCCGCTCCTGATCAAAGGAGTCCAGTCCTTCCGGGTCTCGATCTGAGGGTCTGGACTTCTCACGACCCTGTCTGAGGCTCAGCGACCGTCGCAGGGGCTTCCCCCAAGGCTCCTGGAGCTTGCCGTAGGAGGGCCGTGGGCCTCGCAAGGACTGGCTGCGTAGCCCTGTCCCCATGGCTGGTACACGCAGGACTGCTCCAGGCCCTCGGCAAGCCACTAGCCTCTGAGATGGCGCGGTGCCTCCACCCAGCTGACGGGAGCTCCCTTGGGGGCAAAGGTCGGCGCTGCTGAGGTGGCCATCATAAAGCAAAGGGCAAGCGCAGGGGCCAAGCATCTCTGAGTCACCCTCTGCACCGTCTCCCCAGCTAGGGCAAAGGCTGAGGCCTCTCCCCAGCCCGCCTCTGCCTCCAGCCCGCTTTCCCCGACCACCCTGTCTCTGAAGAGCGTGGCCTCCCCCGATTCCTGCACCCTGACTGTCCAAACGTGTTCTGTCAACGCTGAAAGCAAATGGCTCCACAGAGAGGAGCTTTAAGAAACAGGACAGCCCTGACCGGTTCGGCTCAGTGGATAGAGCGTCGGCCTGCGGACTGAAGGGTCCCGGGTTCGATTCCGGTCAAGGGCTTGTACCTTGGTTGCGGGCACATCCCCAGTGGGAGGTGTGCAGGAGGCAGCTGATCGATGTTTCTCGCATTGATGTTTTTGACTCTCTGTCCCTCTCCCTTCCTCTCTGTAAAAAATCAATTATATATAATATATATCATATATATGATATATATTATATATAAAACATATATATAAAACATATATATAATATATAAATCCAATATATATATAATATATATATAATAAATATATATATTTTTTTAAAAGAAAAGAAAAAAGGAACAGGACAGCTCCTGCCCTGGCCAGTGTGGCTCCACTGGTTGAGCATTAGCCCTCAACCAACCAGGATAATCGGCTGCAGAGGACAACCCTGACCCCAAATCCTAAGAGACACTCACATAGACACTCCCCTCTCTGTGGCCCTGGGTGCGTTGGTGCTCTGCCAGTGCCACTCAGTGGTTGAGCATCGACCTATGAACCAGGAGGTCAGAGTTTGATTCCCGGTCAGGGCACACGCCCGGGTTGTTGGCTTGATCTCCAGTGTGGAGCGTGCCGGAGGCAGCCAATCAGTGATTCTCTCTCATCATGGGTGTTTCTATCTCTACCTCTCCCTTCCTCTCTCTGAAACCAATAAAAGCATTCAATTAAAAAAAGTGAGTTGGTGACATTTATTATCTGGGGCAAAACCCTTCCCCTCTCGGTCAGTCTTGCTATCTGTAAAATGGGTTGTTGTGAAAATCAAATAAAATCACAAACGGGGTGTTCCCAAAAGGGAGACAACTACCGTGTTTCCCTGAAAATAAGACATCCTCCAAAAATAAGACCTAGCGCATGGAAAGATAAGACATCCCCTGAAAATAAGACCTAGCGCAACTTTGGGAGAAAAAATTAATATAAGACACTGTCTTATTTTCGGGGAAACAGGGTAGTACCAGCCTTTCTGTCTCCCAGGACAGGGGCAGGGGGAACGGTACGCGGGCTGCCCAGCAACTCCTCAGATTCCTAGAATTTGAGATCTGACAGGTACCTCGCACATCTGATCCATGCTTCTTTTTTGCTTTAACCACTATTTTCTGAGCATTTTTATTGGTTCCTCCACGTATTTCATTTAAATCTCACAAAAGTCTTATGCGGTGGGCATTGCTATCCTTCTATAGATTAGGAGGCCCAGAGAGAGTGGGCACCTGACCAGAGAGTGTGCCCAGCAGGTGGCAGGCTGGGGCCCTGCCTGGGTCAGCCCGGCTTTGGAGCCCAGTGCTCCAACCACTCTGCTCTCCTGGCAGAGGCAGGGCTTGAAGCTGGGTCCTGCCTCCTCTATGTTTGGGCCGCTGCCCACGGCACTCCTGTCCGGGGTCGGGCAAGTGCTGGCTGCAACTCTTGGCTCATCTCAGACTTGTCTCGTGTTGGCCTTGCCCTCTTCCCTCTCTCTCACGCTCCAGGCCAGTGATTCTCAACCTGTGGGTGCGGAGCCCTTTGGGGGTCGAACGACCCTTTCACAGGGGTCGCCGAAGACCATCGGGAAACACAGATACTTACATTACGATTCATAACAGCAGCAAAATCACAGTGATGAAGGAGCAACGAAATAGTTTTATGGTTGGGGTCACCGCCACAGGAGGAGCTGTGGTAAAGGGCCGGGCCTTAGGAAGGTGGAGAACCACCGCTCTGGGCCTTCCTGGGATGAGAGGCTCTCCGTATCCGCCAGGCTCAGCTCCCAGCCGGAAGCAGAAAATGGAGCCAGGAAATGGAGCCGGTGTGCGGAGGAGAATGGAGAAGGGGGGCCCAGGCCTTCGGTCCCATCACATCCCAACAGTGGACCCAGATCCACACCCAGGCTTCTCCACGCCAACCCTGACCACGCCCCTCAAGCCAAACCCCTGCCCCTGGTTAAAAAGCAACAGAACCGTTACTCAATCTCCAGCGCCCTCACCCCAGAGTCCAATCAAAGCCCCACCCGCACCGAAGGCTGACAGGGCGGGGCCTGCTGACTGGCACATTCCTAGGAGCCTGGTGAATCACGCTCTCGTGTCATCCTGTGTGGCTGCCGAACACCCTCCCGCCAAGGGTGCGGTTTTGTAACTTCCCGAATCTCCGAGGACCGGGAGAAATATGTGTTTTTGTTTTCCCCTCCTCCCTGCTTTCTCACCTGGCGCCTTCTTACTCATCTTTCCAGACCCTGCAGTGTGACACCTCCCCCCGGGCTCGCTGGGGTGAGGGAGGCAGCGTCCTCTGCAAGCAACCACACACTCAGAGCAGCAGTGACCGCCCGCTGTGTGTCCCTTAGGGGCAGGGACACCGTCTCCTGCATCCCCCTGTCCCCAGGGCACGTGAGTCAATACTTGATCTTAAATATTGGAGGCGATTACTTGTCTGCCTGACCCATTACCACGCCATCTAGTGGCTTTCAGCAGCGCTGCTGTGTGACCCCAATTTCTATGGGTCAGGAATCCAGGCACAGCTCTGCTGGGCCTCTGGCTCGGGGTCCCCTGCAGGCTCCAGCCGAGGGGAATGGGGTGGGGGGGGAGCGCGCTGTGGTCATCCAAGGTCCTTCTGGCACTTGTTGGCAGGACTCGGCTCCTTGAATGTTGTTTGTTGCGCGGGAGCCTCCGTTTCCTGTGGGTTGTTGTCTGTTGCCACGTGGGCCTCTCCCAAGAGCAGCTTACCACGTGGCAGCTGGCTTCGATCAGAGCCAGCCAGTGAGAGGGCAGGAGATGGCGGGCGGGCAGGAGCCAGTCTTTGGGGAACTTGATCTCAGAAGTGACCTCCCACCATTTCTGCCATATTCTGTTCCAAGTGCAGTCACCAGGTGCAGCCAGCACTCAAGGGAGGGAACACCCCTCTCTGCCCGGGCATGGCATGAACACCAGGAGGCAGGACTTAGGAGGTCATTATGGAGGTTGCTCCCCCGTGACACCAGGACTCCAAAGCCATCGCACTGCCGGAAAGCACTCTCCCGTGGCAGCTGTGTGTCTGGAGCGAGCTGTGTCCTCAGCTTCTCAGCTATAAAATGGATATAATACCTTATTTCATCGAAGTTAAGATGGAAATCCTCAATGGAAGAGGAGCATTATTTTAAAATATATTTTTAGTGATTTCAGAGAAGGAAGGGAGAGGGAGAGAGAGAAACATCAATGATGAGAGAGAATCATCAATTGGCTGCCTCCTGCACGCTTCCCACTGGGGACCGAGCCAGCAACCCAGGCAGGTGCCCTTCACCAGAATCGAACCCGGGACCCTCCAGTTTGCAGGCCGACGCTCCATCCACAGAGCCAAACCAGCCAGGGCAGGAGCATTATTTTATATACCACTGAGAAATACAGTAATATGTGGGGAGGGTTAGAGATCAGCCAAAGGACTTGTATGCATGCATATAAGCATAACCAATGGACACAGACAGTAGGAGCGTGAGGGCCCGTGCTGGGGGCGGGAGTGGGCGGGCAGAGGTCCATGGGGGGAAAGGGAGACATATGTAATGCTTTCAACAATAAAGAATTTAAATAAAATAAAATAAAAAATACCCATTGCCCACTTATCAGGAGATCATTTCAGGGGTTAAAATGCAGGGGAAATGGGGAGTGTATGCCTTGACATTAATAAAACACACAGTGTCCACTTCCGCAGGTGGCCCTGAGAGTTACATGGCTGGTGCCATTTAAGGCTGCAGGGAGGTTTAGAGATACAGAAGGTGCAAACCGGGGCAGGCTGCCCAGATGTTCCTTCTTATTAGTGAGCCATTGGAATTAATCCTCATCTACACACCACAGGCAAGATTTAGTTTCCTTTTTAATCTTTAGTATTTTATTTTACTTTAAAATACTTTTTTATTGATTTCAGAGAGGCAGGGAGAGGAGAGACAGAAACATCAATGATGAGAATCATTCATTGATCGGCTGCCTCCTGCACACCCCCCACTGGAGATGTGCCCACAACCAAGGTACATGCCTTTGACCGGAATCGAACCTGGGACCCTTCAGTCCGCAGGCCGATGCTCTATCCACTGAGCCACACCGGTTAGGGCCTGAGCAGCTCTTTAACATACAGTAAGAGATCTAGTCTGAGCTAGACTCCTGGCCACCCATAGACCAGTCTCACCTTTCAGTCCCCCCTCAGCTTCTGCTGCACCCTTCTAGGAACAGAGGCAAATTTCTCAGGCTTCCCGCATCTCAAAAATCAGTTGGGGCTTGTTAAAATAAATGAGTGAGTAAAAAAGATTCCTGGGCCGCACCCTAGACTTACTGGATCGGAATCCACAGGGGTTGGGAGTCTAGGAATCTGTTTTGTTTTAAAGAGGCCCAGAGAGCCAAAACCCATTTGGCTTAGTGGGTAGAGCGTCAGCCTGCAGACTGAAAGGTCTCGGGTTCGATTCCGGTCTAGGGCATGTACATTGGTTGCAGGCACATCCCTGCTAGGGGGTGTGCAAGAGGCAGCTGATGATTTTCTATCATCGATGTTTCTAGCTCTCTATCCCTCTCTTCTTCTCTGTAAAAAAATCAATAAAATATATTAAAAAATTAAAAAAAATAAAGAGCCCCAGAGAATTTTCCTCATTAGGGAAGTCTGGGTAACAACGTCTCTAGGCCTCTCCACACTGACCCGCACTAGAACCATTGGAGGAGCTTCTAAGTAAGCAACGCAATGCTTGTCTCTGAGGATCCCGTTCCCCAGCAGTGGACTTGAGGGGTATTTTGTGGTGATTCTAAGCTCTGAGTTGGTGGTTAAAACGAGTAAGAATCATGGGCTGGGGCTCAGGAGTCTGAGCTTCCCACTCGCACCCTGATCCAAGGGAATGCTGCCTCTGGTGGTACCGAAGCCCACACTGAGGCATGTTTTTTCCTAGCCACACAGAACTTCCCTCCCAGGCTTTCACCAGGAGTTATTATTATTATTTATTTTTTTGTCTGGGATGGAATGCCCCTCCTGGGGAACTCAACCTGGAGGTAGGAGAGTCTAGGTGGAGTGGTGTCTGGTTTCCTAATTCAATGTGAACTAGGTAATTTATGTGCCCGAGCGAACTGTTCAAATCCCATGCTTCCTTGGTTTCACGTCAGTCCATTTTCTGGTTCTCAATTAGTTTCTTTGTTCAGATCTCCACCTGGTGGTGCTGCCCAGGGAGTCACCTGAACCCGGGTGGAGCCACCTGCCCTCTGCTCCAGACCCAGGACTGAGCCAGTGCATCACAGCATGGCCAGCCCTAGCGCAGGGCCTTGTCTTTCCTGAGTATCACCGGGGCCCACATCATCCATACGCACAGCAGAGGAGGAAAAAAATGCAGGCAGGAAGTGTTGAAGTCACACACACTAGCAGGTCCATAGGGACAAGAAAATAACGTACTTCATGGCCAACATGTCCACACCCTTTTATGAGGAAATCCTGTGCAGAGAGGTTGGGCACCTGCCCAAGGTCACACAGCTTTCACTCTTTCCTGCACAAAGTAAGTTGTGGGGTAGAAAGAGTCCTTGGACTCGGACATGGAATAGAAGGTTAGCTCTATGACAAGATGGTAGGAACTGTGTCTTTTTCACTGCTGTGTCCGAGGCAGAGCACCAAGCCTATAGGAAAAGGTGCTTGTTAACCCAGTGAGTATGTGAACCTGGAGAATTGGGCTTTTAATTCTTTTATTTTTAAAAATATATATTTTATTGATTTTTTACAGAGAGGAAGGAAGAGAGAGAGAGAGTTTGAAACATCGATGAGAGAGAGTCATTGATCAGTTGCCTCCTGCACACCCCCCTCTGAGGATGTGCCCGCAACCAAGGTACATGCCCTTGACCGGAATCGAACCTGGGACCCTTCAGTCCGCAGGCTGACGCTCTATCCACTGAGCCAAACCGGTTTCGGCTGGGCTTTTAATTCATTTTCTGCTACTAAAATGGCTATGTTGGATTGTCCCAGGTTAGAGTTCAGCCAGATAGATGAAAGGGAAGTTTAGAAAGTTGGAGAGACAAACACCGCAGACACAACATAGTCAGAGAAAAGAAAGAGAGGGAGGGAGGGAGGGAGGGAGGGAGGGAGGGAGAGAGAGAGAGAGAGAGAGAGAGAGAGAGAGGGAGAGAGAAAGCAGAGTTGTATTATCTCTCCCTGCTCAATTAGCAATCTTTAGTTAACAAGATGTTCTCATAGTCCTTGATCCTCCCAATCGTCTGGAAGCAGGTCATTTTTTCCCTCCTCCATGTCCTGATTAACATCTGAGGTACGGCGTATTTTATGTTTACCGTCTGTGCTATCTCACTGGAAGGCATGTATTCTGTTCTGGCCCCTCCCCTATCCCCTGGTTGGCACGGAGCCCAGCTTATGACTTATGAAGCTTTCCGTTCAACCAAGCCTTCCGGGGCCCTCCAGGTCCTGAGCGGCCTCAACTTGCAGAGTAGGAAACGGGCTCAGAGAGGGGAGGCTGCTTGTCCAAGGTCACACAGGGACGGCCTTCTGCCGGTCATCCCCACGCCTGCAGCTGCTCAAGGACGCCGTCCTGTCCACCCGCGCGCCTTCTCCTTCCTCCTGCCCTCCGCCAACCCTTTCCTCCGACCTCTTCTCCGTCCGCTAGCATGTACTTGCAACCTAGCCCGGATCCCGGCGCTCCGGTGTGATCTGTTATGCTTGCGGCTTTGGGAGACACGTGCTACTCGGGTGAATGAATCGCACAGCCCCACCCCCGCGGACAGCCAATCACAGGGGGTCCGAGGCCGGCCACTTCCGCCTATTGCGGGCCGCGGCGAGGGCGAGAGGCCCACGTGGGGCTCTGTAGATAAGGGGGCAGGCGGCGGCGTGCCAGGGGCGGGCTCTTCCAGCCTCGTGACCAATCCGGGGGCCCGCCGGGGACGCGAGGGGCGGGGCCGACGTGGGGCGCCAAGGCTCAAACGCGACGGGCAGACGGGCGTAAGGAGGAGTTCTGAGCGGGGGAGTGGTGAGTGACGGGGCCCATTGTCCAATAACAGGAGGGGCTGGGCTGCGTGAGCCAATAGGAAGTCCCGAGGCGGGGCATGGCCCGCAGCAAGTTTGGTTGCGCGGAGACCGCAGCTGCTCCCTGTCACCGGAGCTCGCGTCTGTGGAGGCGGCGGCGACGACTGGCGGCGGCGAGGAGGTGAGAGCCCACGGCGCTGCGCACCTTCCTGTCCCCGGCGGGCGGGCGGGCGGGCGGGCGTGCGCCGCCGCCGCAGGGGACGCTTATGTAAGGGTCGTGCGCGCCGAGGCGGCGCGGGCTTCGCGAGTGACGGCGGAGGAGACAGCGGCGGACGCGCGCGAGGCGAGTTGCGCCGCCTCTCCCCTCCCCTCCCCCGTCCTGTGGGGACGGTCGTCGGCGGGGTCCGTCCCTCTCTCGCCCCCTCGCCCCGGGGACCCCCCTGACCCCGGCGCGTTGCTCCGGGAGCATCCCTCCCTCTCGGGCTGCGGCCGGGCCTTGTCCATCCCGCGCCCCTGGCGACCGGCCCCGGCCCCGGCGGCGCGGCGCGGCGGCCTTGGTCTTGCTTTCGGGCCCATTTTGCAGATGGAGAAACTGATGGGCGGAGCACGGACATGCCTGGTGCCAGGCCCCCTGAGTGAGGGTTCGAGCCCGGGTCTGTCTGAATGGGGAGCCCGGGTTCTCCCCGCACACCGGCGGCGGTTGCTCCGGTTCTGAGGGAAGCCGTGGCCTGGGAGGCGGGAGCCTGGCGTGGGGGCCTCCTCCTCGGTTCCCTGAGGAACGTGCCAGGTGCCGTTTAGTTTCCGGCGGAGGAGCTGGGGCCGGCCGCCCGCCACTTTCACAGCAGGACACGGAGCGCTGGGCTGGGGAACGTGCGGGCTCGGAAGCCTTGCTCCCAGGCCCTGCCGGGAAGGGCCCTCCCAGCCTGACCCGCTTTGTGTACTTTGTTTCTCACCTCACAGATGCGGGGGGGTTAGGCCAGGTCCCAGGATCCTGGCCGCTTCGAACTTCTTCAAAGTGCTGATTGCCTGTCCCTTTGTGAGGCAGTGCGCCAGGGCTTATCCCCATTCTGCAGCCGGGAAAACTGAGTCCCGAGGAGGTGCCCGTCGTTGGCAGATCTTAACCAGAGCTACCGAGCCTGCTCTGAACTTCTGCCTTTTCTGTTGCTCCCTTACCCACTGCTGCGCGGCCCTGGCCTCGGTCACCCTTCCCAGCCTGTGATGCAAACTCTGCTGGAAGGCCATGCGCTCCGCATTCCCGGAGCCCGGGATACGGCCGTCCGTCCTGTCTCTCGCTCCCCACCTTAACGCTTGGATCCTTCACTCGCCTCCTTTCGCACACCTTCCCATGTTCAGACCTCCAGAGCGGAGACGTGAGAGATGGAATGAATCCCTGTCCTAGAAATGCCGACTCGCCGATGGAGGGAGAGGAAAAAGAAACAGCGTTTAGCAGCGAGTCGGTGTGTGTGTACAGAACCCATCCTGGCGAGGGAAGGCCCCGGGAGCAGGGGGGAGAGGAAGAGGAGAGGCGAACCACATTCGGAGGCGGGAGCGGAGGCGCGGACTGGCTGGCGGGGGGCCGGACCGGGACGGGGTGGGAGAGCTCCGTGGATGGGGTGAGACCTGAGCTGCGTTGGATCCCACGGCAGCGGGCACTGCAGAAGCTGTGGCTGGGTTGGAGGAGCCAGGCTTGCATTGCGGAGGAGAGGCGAGTTTTAAGCGACTGGAACCTGCGAGAGGAGGGCTGAGGAAGGCGGACAGGGAACGGGGAGAAGCAGCACTTCCCAGATGGGTCTCTGAAAAGGCCTCTACAGGAGGCGTGACAGGTGAGGGCACTTGCTAAGGTGCTGGTATAAGGTGCCAGCCGGCCGCTCGGCTGGGCGCTGCGGGCCCAGAGGCCTGAGCTACAGGTTGTGTCTGTCTGTCCCAGTAAACCACTGTGAGCAGGAACCCTGTGTTTCTCAGCGGCCGCCCTGCCTGAGAAGGAGCTTCGCTCGCTGTAGTTGTTCAGTGTTGATGTGTTGAATTAGGCCGTCATTCAGAATTTCCAAAGTGTACCCCTCAGTCCCCTCTGTGCCTTCTCTCTCGCCACGGAAGCCTGCTCCGGCTTCACTGGCCCAGTCTGTGCCAGGTCTCCCCCCGAGGATCACCTGCCCTCGGGGAGGCTGGTCCTGGAAGCTGCGGCCTCCGTGGACGCCTCCTGCCTTTGATGTGCCAGCTCAGGCCTCTGGCCCTCTTGTCCTCCTCCTCGCTTTCTCGTCTCACTTCCAGGAGCCTGGTCCCGGGTCCTGCGCTGTAGACCCAGCCTGTCCGATCTGGGAGCACTCCCCCTGAGCTGGGCGCCTCCCTCAGGTGGACATTTCCCCGGAGGGTTAGTGGGTCCTCTCTTTGGCTGCCTCCCAGTAGCATCTTACTCTCTTAGAACTGCCCCCTGCTCCTGATACCCGGAAAGCATGCTGTCTGTCATCCGTGGGCCTCCGGTCAGCGGTGGGCATTGCGCCCGCTCTCTCTGAAACCTCCCCTGGGCTGACTGACCATCCCTCCAGCCCTTTGTCTTGGCTGCCTCTAGTCTCAGCTGTGAATTCTTTGCTAACCAAACACGCCGAGGGCTCTGAGAGGAGGAGGGCCTGACGGTGGGAGGTGGGACATGACGCACAGCCCTTTCCTCTCGCCTGTTGAGTGAGAAGAGAAGATCTGCCTATTGGGCTCTTCCTCCCATTTGACCCGCCAGGTGCCCTCTGTCTGCCTCAGTCCTAGGTGAGACTCTTTGTTGTTGCCCCCAAACTTGCTTCTTCGTGTCGGTCCCTCCGCTGCTCTTGTCCTGGTGTCCTTGTTCTCCGCAGGATTTTCCTCTCACCGTATCCATCACAATTACTCTGCAGGCTCTCTGGCACTAAGCCTTGCCAAACTACTCATTTGGACATGGCTCCTCTCTTTTAATAATAATGATAAGTAATGATTTATTATTAATAAAAGCCAACCTTTTATTATGTGGTGGTAGGGATCTTGCTAAGCCCCTTACATGTATTTTTTTTTTTTTTTGATTGACACAACAGCCCTATAACAGAGGTACTGTTAGCTCCTCATTTAACTACAGGCGAGGAACTATGGGTAGACTGAAGCCCTCAGAATCTACTCAGCTAGGAGACTGGCCGGGGTCCCGCCAGGCCCTCAGGCTGAGTCCCTGCATGGGTCCCTCTTGTGTATCATCCTTTGCTCACCCTCAGTGTTTTAGTCCCCACAACCTGCTCTTTGGCATTTTGGGAGCAGAGGGACCTTCTGACCTGGTGCTTATGGAAGGTATATGCCCAATAAATGTTTTATTGAATTGAGTCACCCAGGCATTCATTGTCAGCCTCGATGTAATCTACCAGGGCATCGTGGATTCCGTTCCTTTGATGATTTGCTGGTTTGTGTCTCCGTTTTATTCTTGATTTACCAGTGACTAGAGCTGAGTGACAGGTGTGGCCTGTGAATTCCCCAAGGCGTGGCCAGTGACAGGTGTGGCCCGTGAACTCCCCACCAATGTGGGCTGAGGAAGTAGTTGGGGAAATGGGAGACACAGCAGCTCTGGGTCACGTAAGACAAAAATGAGTGTCAGGTGCGTGGTGAGATGGGAAGCAGGCTCGGGGAATCTGATCTGGAGGAGCGCTCAGCTCTGGAGGACTGGGGACAGCTCTGCGGAGAAAGTAGGCCTGGGGCTGGATGGAATTGGACAGGAAGAAAAGTACTTCAGATGAAACAATAAAAGTTTCTAGAACTTCTTGTTCTTGTGTAGTGAGTGCTTCTTACTAAGCGCATTGGCTGAGGCCTGTTCTCAGCAGGCCTGGCACCAGTGCCACGCTTGTGTTGACTTACCAGGAATCGGTGAGAGGAGTGCTATTAACTGTTCCCATTTCACAGGCGAGGAAACAGGAGTGGTGGCAGAGCAGCAAAGGCAGAGCCCAGGCGTTGGATAGCAGAGCTGCGGTGCTTTCCTGGTGCTCCCTCCCATACCCCGCCCCCCCTCCCTCACCCTCATACCCCGCCCCCCTCCTTGATGGAAGCAAAGTAACAGTTCTCTGGGTTCTGAGTCTCAGTTCTTGCCACTCCTAGGTGCTCTTGGAAGTGCTGGAGAAATGAGAGTAACACTTCTCTTCCTTTTACTTTAGATTGCGCCTGCCTCTCGGAGCTGACAAGGCCTGAGGGTAAGTCCTGTGCCTGAATCCAGGGCGTGGGGTGGTGGGTCTCCAGCTCAGCAGTCCGGGCAGGTCGGCTATCGAGCGCAATGCATGAAAATGGCCAAGCTCTGATTTTTGGAAAATATAAGCAGTCCTCTCGTCTGTTCCCAGTCTTTCTTGGTTTTCACTGGAAAATGACATCTGGGTCCCTTGCTGGTCCCAGTTGGCAGCTGGTCAGCCCCAGGAAGCCCCACTTCTAGAAGGGTGTGGCTTGGGATGCTGGTCAAGGGGAGGGTGGCAAGGCTCCTCAGGCTCCAAGGAAGTATCTGTAGGGCCGGGCAGTCTCTGCAGACCCCTTGAGTCAGCATGGGAAGCAGGTGCTGGTGGTGAGGGACTCCGGGAAGCCTGTGGCTGTTGACTGTCAGCTGGCTGTACAAACACTTGGCACACACGTTCCCACTGACGCTGGGTCTCCAGTGCCCGAGGGGTTAAGGTGGAATCGTCCCTTCTTCCTCTCAGTGCTCTGGCAGCAGTGCCCTGTGTGACTCCTGCTTTTCAGCTTTCTCCTCCCAGCCTTCCCCTGACTGCACTGAGCCAGGGGCATCTCCTCAGCTGCAGACCAGGGCCCTCTGGCTGGGTCCACTGATGGTCCAGTTCTGTCTCCCGCTACTGGTCCCAGGGAACATTCCAGCAGCTCTCTGACTAGCGTCCCGCCTCCACCCGCTGCCTCCACCCGCTGCCGGTGCCCTGGGGCCTTGGTTGCTCAAGGACAACTCTCCCCAGAGCTGGGGTTCAGGGCTCAGAGAGGAGATTTCTTTGTATGGGGAATTTTTCTTGGGTATCTACCCTTAGTGTAGCTCTTTCCCTCAGGGGACACTCCTGACCCAGGAGTTGTTCTCCTTTCTGAGATTCCCCCGCGGCTCTCTCTTGGGCCAGCGGCCGTCTCAATTGAGTTTGCCCTATTCTCTCTGCTCATCTCGTCCTGTTCTCCGTTGGTAGAGTTGAATGTTATTGCTCTTCCTTGCGTCCCTGCTCTGCGAGGAGAGGTGGGGAGGTGGGTGAAGGTCCCTAAGCAGCTATCTTATGGAGCTGAGAAAGGGGGATCCAGAGAAGGCTATTAGCAGAGTTAAATATTCAGATCCCCACTCCACTGCACCCCCTCCTTATGTGTCTTCCACCACATCCATCAGTAGGAAGGGAAAATTGGTGGCAAAAGGGGCTGCCTTCTCCCAGGTCATCTAATTAGTTAAAAAGCTTCTTTGGTCTTTAGTCTCTAAGTCCCTGGTGAGTCTTGGAGTTTTGCTTAGTTACCACACTTGGGTGGAAGGTTGCTACTTTGCTATATCTCCTTGGTGATTCTGGATGTGGACTTTTTTTGGTTTTGTTTTTTATTTTTGTTTTTGTTTTAGTTTTAATCCTCACCTAAGGAGTGAGAATATTTTTTCCATTGATCCTCAGAAAGTGGAAGGGAGGGGGCAGGGAGAGAGAAACATCGATGTGAAAGAGACACTGATTGGTTGGTTCTTGCACACTTACCCTGACTGGGACTTGCAACCCAGGTTCATGCCCTTGACTGGGAATCAAACCTAAGATCCTCCGGTGTACAGGCTGGCACCCTAATCACCAAGCCCTGGTGGGCTTTTTTGGGAGGGTAGAGCTCATTTTTTTTTTTTTTTAATATTATGCCAGAAGGCATAACCCAGGTCACCCCAGCATTCCCTCATTGCTGCTGTCCCTTATCCTATCCTTATCTTTCCTGAAGGCCGGAGAAGGGGGTAGGCACTAGGTATTCACAGCTGCTGTTAGTGCATTTCCACCAGCTGTGCGTGAAATGGGGCCAGTCTCCATGTGCAGCAGCTCCTCTCCTGATGACATCCGTCCCGGCTGAAACCTCTGGGAAAATTCCGTGATCTGGCCGTGCTGAGTCATGCTTGGTTTCTGAGGATATGTCATCTTTTGCATGTCTGTCATTGACCTGCTCAGGGCCTGGGAAAGGCTGCAGTTACTACAGAGTGATACCATGCTGCTAATCTCTTATATTTGCCCACCACTATTGCTTCTCCAAGTGCTTTTGTTAACTGATGTGCTGTTTATCAATATGAAATTTTATTAATATTATTAAATCATTAATAATAAATGTATTATTCTGGAAAACATTCCTCTCATGATGAGGAAACTGAGATTCAGAGAGATAGACTTGATGAATTTCAGGTGAGTGACATGTCTGGCTGGGGTTTTTTTATTACCTCACTTCATCCCTACCATTGGGTTTTTTGTGTAATGCAAAGATTATTCAGAAGTTACTTTGGATGAAAAAAAAAAAAATTGGTGTTCAATTCATTAAAGTTGAAATCTAGTTCTTTCATGGCTAGTCTTCCAAGTTCCCCTTCAAAGTGTAGCCTACAATCTTTCTGTTCTATTTATGATTTTAGAAAATTTTAATTATCACTTTGAAGGGGCCTTTGGAATAATACTGGATCTCAATTGCAAACTTAACTCATATGAAAAATTTATATTGAATTTCTAAATTACATTCAACTTCCTTTAATTATTTTAATATTTTCAATTGTCTTATTAACAGATATTCTAATACTTAAGTAATTCCTGTAAATCTAATAAGTTAAGCTGGCTCTTAAATTTTCTTAAACATTCCTGTAATTCTGTTTTATTTAAAAAATTTTAAAGTTTTTTTTTTTATTGATTTCAGAGAGGAAGGGAGAGGGAGAGAGAGAGATAGAAATATCAATGATGAGAGAGAATCATTGATCAGCTGTTTCCTGCACACCCCTACTGGGGATCAGGCCTGCAATCTGGAATTGAACCCAGGACCCTCAGTCGTCAGGCCAACACTCTATCCACTGAGCCAGACCAGCTAGGGCTACAATATATTAGTTTTGATGTATATGTATGCACTCGTGAAACTTAACTATGGTAATTAGGATGGAACTCCTCCTTCATCTCCAAGTGTTCTTGTGCCCCTTTTTGCGATCCTTTCCTCCCATCCCGGTCTGCTTCCCCCCTTCCCATTAACCATGGAACTGCTTTCTGTTACTACAGATTATTATAGTTCACATTTTTTGGTTTACTTATGTGGAATCATATAATATGTACCCTTTTTGTCTGGTTTCTATTACTCAGCATCATTACTTTGAGGTTTTGAGGTGGGGGCATATATCAGTGCAGACTTGACGGTGTCTGAATCAAGTGATCTCGCCTATCCTCAGTAGCAAGCACTCTTTGAACTGCTTCCTGAAATGCTGCCGTGACGTTCGTGGCATCTTTTGCACATTTTTTAGACTTAGGGTAGGTGCCGTTGTCCCTGCACCAGATTGGGCTGCTTCTGCAGACACCTGCTGTTCACTTATGCCAATCTTGTTACCCAAAATGACAAGGAAAGCTTTCGGGCTCTTTTTATATCTGCATAATATATGAATTCTCTCTTCCAGTTACTCAAGTTCTGGAGGCTTTGAGAATCATCGACACTAAAAGTGAGCAGGCAGCAGGCAGAACCTCTGACCTTCTCTTGACCGGCTGGGTCCCAAATATGCATGATAACGAACTGTCCATCTACCTCCAAGTCTTTATTTAAAAATTTCACACCCATTGTCTGGAAGAGCTGGGTATCAAAACTTATTAGTCACATATCTGTTCATTAGAGAACTCTTCCCAACTCCACCATCTCCAAGGAGGATTACTTTAAAAAGTGATGATTTTCCTGCCATTATTAATCTCAAGATCTTTTTTAAAAAAAATATATTTTATTGATTTTTCACAGAGAGGAAGGTAGAGGGATAGAGAGCTAGAAACATTGATGAGAGAGAAACATCGACCAGCTGCCTCCTGCACACCCCCTACTGGGGATGTCACGCAACCAATGTACATGCCCTAGACCGGAATCGAACCTGGGACCCTTCAGTCCACAGACTGACGCTCTATCCACTGAGCCAAACCGATTTCGGCTAATCTCAAGATCTTTGACTTTAGAATGCTTAATTGTTCAGTTCAAGCATCATCATCTCTCAGACTCTGGGAAGGTTCACTCAGATGCGGACAACGGGGGAAAGTGGTTCACCACTGTGCAGTTCATCATAGGAGCACAGGATGTTTCCCGCGGCCACACGGAGGACAGGGAGAGCTCTGGCCTGTTCTGTCTGGGGGCAATGAGGAGAGCGAGAGGGTCAGAGACCTGGCAGGCTGGACGCGGTGGTGAAGGTGCTGCCTGAGTCCAGCTCTCAAGCTTTTTTTATATTTGAACTGCAGAAAGTCTGTCTTTTACCAAGTTCTGCTCAACTATTTCTAGAATCATGGAAGGCTTATATGTTCTACCAAGCCTGGAACATATGGGCTCAAAAAATATTTGCTAGATGAATGAACTCTACTTGGGTTGTTTATATCCAACTGTCCACTTTTTTCTGCATGTCACCAAGTTCTGCCTGTCTCAGGGCTGTAGCCTCTCTCAGCAAGACATTTTGCCTGAAACATACAAACAGACCTGTCTCACAACTTCTCAAAACACAGCTTTTAAATTTTTTACTTTTTTATTAGAGAGAGAGGAACATCAACTTGTTCCATTTATTTATGCATTCATTGGTTAATTCTTGTATGTGCTCTGACCAGGGATTTTACCCACAACCTTGGCATATCGGGATGATGCTGTAACAACTGAGCTACCTGGCCAGGGTTCAAAATACAGCTTTAAAAAATACTACCTGATCTTTCACAAAATTTTACTGAATTCTTGGGAATTACAATACAGAAAAAGAAAGTTTGGCCTCCAAAGGTAAATTCATACTTTACCAGGTCAATGTAAGAAACAATACAGACCAATAGAGAATTGTTATGAGTTTACTAGGGTTCTGGTGCATGGATTCATGCACATTGAAAGGAAATTAATTAGAATAAATATTTTAATTTTGCTATTCATGTCTTGCTAATGAAAAGAAAATAGGATTCTACCTTCTCGTATTTACCTACTCCAGGACTTCTGCAAGTCGGATTCCTGGGCTGAAGAAATTCCAAGCAGGCTAGTCACTAGGGAGAGGAAGCTAGGTGTTGCTATGTGACGTCATTACCTGGCACCCACAGCCTCTGCTTCCTGGTGGGGCTGGGCTGTGGGTCTTGGCAGCATTGGCTGGGATTTGGTGGGGTGTCACTCCAAGGTGGTGGTGGGACCTGTGTCCCACTTGGGGGAAGTGAGTGTTGGTGTGTCAGCACCAGATCTGTAGTGCCATTTATTTTTAAACTACAGGCCCGTTGTACAAATTATCATGCAAAAGGCCTTCCTTCCACAAGCTGCTGGCACCAGTTTTCTGCTAGCACTTGTTTTCCTCTGGCACCCGGGACCCAGGCCTTCCCTCTGGCCTCAAGGCTTGGCTTCTCCACTCTGGCCACAGTGAGGCTTGGCTTCTCCTCTCTGGTTGCAGTGGAGAAGCCAAGCCTTTTCAGTCTTCAGTTGTCTTCAGTCTTCAGTCTTTGCTCAGGTCAGAGCCTCAGTCTTCGCTCCATGCCTGTGTATACAAATTAACCTGCCATGGTTGTAGGGTTAATCTGCATACTCACTCTTGATTGGCTGGTGGGCATTGTGGAGGCACGGTCAATTTGCATATTCCTCTTATTAGTGTAGATGGTCAGTGTGTGTCATGGTAGCTCCTGTGTTGAGCATTTGTCCCCTGATGGTCAGTGCACATCATAGCTACTGGTTGAATGGACGGACACTTAGCCTTTTATACATATATAGATTTGATCCAAGCTGATGACATGCAGGGGAGCAAGATCTCAAGTGCCCTAGAGAATGAGTTTTGTAGCTTCTTTTATGCATTTGAAAGTAAGGAAGGAACTAAGGAAGATTACATGAAAATGGGAGAAAGCAAGATGAGAACTGGATTGTAGGGTAGTTAACAAGATTATGTGCTCCCTTGTGGGTGGTTATCCCTTCAAAGGATCTGAAAAAGAATTACTCTGGCAGTTCAAAAACGTGTCAACCTAGATGCTCAAGAACAATGGGCTGGGCTTGCTTAAGGCAAAGATAAACCTTTTACTAAAGAAGTTATAGGCTTGGAATATGACTACCCACTATACCCTGCCCAGTTAGGAATTTATGATCCAATCACCGTGTAAGGTTACTTTCACTGGACTTGGCACTTTTACTACAGAACCCCTTTTTCTTCATGTGTGTAAAGCACTTCATAGTTTTGCCATTTTACTTGACAGTTCTTACTGGCAATGGTTAAGGCCATGGCTTGGGTGTTTATGGATGATGGAGCAGAGGATCTAATGGGTTCAATGACTCACCCAATTCCTCCGGTAAGAGGCAGAGCCAAGCTTTGGAAAGAGCCATGGATTCCTGGCCTCAGGTTCTTCCACAGGATGTTAGTGTGATGTCTCAGTGTCACTGTCACTGGCTGAAAAGACCCACCTGAAGCTCTGTCTTTCCTGTTTAAGTTAGTCTCTTAATGGGCACTTGCAGCTTCTATGACTGGAGCCATTTACTGTCCCCGCACTCCTGCCTCTCCTCCCTGCTGCGCTGCCCGAGGCCATTTCGGAAGGCCTTGAAGGTTAGCCTCAGCCGTTCTGGATTCTGACTATCCCATTCCAATTGGTTGCAAAACAGCCATTTGTGTTTTTGCTGACTTGGGCCATCTTTTTATCCCTTTTTACTTCTGATATTCTTAAGAGGCAATTTCAGTATCTGGCAGAATAAACTCCCCATGATCTAATTCTGAGTTTTCAACTGACTGAATGGTTTAAGAAGGGCAAAAGTTATGACTGTGCAATATTCCAAGAAACGGTTCCTTTCTCAAGCATTTATTGTATATCTGTGGATACCGCTCTTTCCTGGATGCTGTAATAACTGAAATAGAGAATAGAAAAAACAAAATAAAATCAATAAAACCAAAAGCTGATTCTATGAAAAGATCATCAGAATTGACAAACTTTTAGCTAAATGAACTAAGAGAAAAAGAGAGAAGATTCAAATTACTAAAATCAGAAATAAAAGTGGGAACATTACTGATTCTATAGAAATAAAAAGGTTATGAGATAACTGTGCACAACTATACACCCTCATTTCCCCTCCTTTGCCCACCTCCACCAGCCCAAGACAATCTTGAAAGAGAACAGAAACCTTCTGATTTCAAAACCTACTATATTCCTGCAGTCATGCCCCACTGGCGTGGCTCAGTGGTTGGCATTGACCTTTAAACCAGGAGAATATGGTTGTATTCCCAGTCGGGTGGGTCATGTGCCCAGTTGCAGCTTGATTCCCAATGGGGGGCATGCAGGAGGCAGCCAATTGATGATTCTTTCTCCTCATTGGTGTTTTTCTTTCTTCCTCTCCCTTTCTCTTGAAATCAATAAAAAATCCCTCTATATAAAAGGCTACATGGCTGACCATACGTCTGACCATCCATCCAACTGGCTGGCACATATGATGTGCCCTGGCAATTTAAAAATAACATTGACTCACGCATGCACGATACACGTAAAGTTCTCGCTGGCACCAATCGCATGCGTGTATTTCAATCTGTCATTGTCTATTGTGAATTTGGTTGACACTTCTTTTATAGAGAAAGGGTGAATAGTGATATAATTAATTTCCTTTCGATGTGCACACATCCGTGCACTAGGCCACTAGTATATTTATTAAAAAAACCCTGCAGTCATCAAAACAATGTGATATTGGCAAAAGACAGACATAGATCAACTCTCGCATATATGGTCCAATTTTTGAAAAGGATGTTAAGACCATTCAATGGGGAAAGGACAGTCTTTTTAAAGAATTTTGCTGGAAAAACTGGATATTCACATGCCAACGAATGAAGTTGGACCCTCACCTAACACCATATATAAAAATTAACTAATAATGGATCAAGGACATAAATGTAAGACCTAAAACAATAAAACTCTTAGAAGAAAACATAGGAAAAAAACTTCACAACACCGAACTTGGCAATGATTTCTTGGATATGACACCAAAAGCACAGGTAACTACAACAACAAAAGACAAATTGAACTTCATAAATTTTTAAATTGTGCATTAAAAGATGTTATTCATAGAGTAAAATGGCAACCCACAGAATGGAAGGAAATATTTGCAAATCATATATCTGGTAAGGGATTAATATTTAAATTATACAAAGAACTCCTGAAACTCAACAACATGAACAACAAAGAAAAAGATTAAAAAATGGGCAAAGCACTTGAATGGACATTTCTTCAGAGGATATATGAATGACCAATAAGCATATGAAAAGACCTAGTATAATGTAGTTGCCAGGGACTGGGGTTGGGGGGAAGGGAAGAATGGAAGTTATTGATAAATGGGGACAGAGTTTCAGTTTTATAAGATGAAAAGAGTTACAAACAGGGATGGATGATGGTGATGATGTTTGGACAACAATGTGAATGTATTTAAGACCACTGAATTTTACACTTAAAAATGGTTAAGATTGTAAATTTTATGTAATGTGTATTCTACCACAATAAGAAAAAAGGAAAAATAAAATCAGGAGCCTTTTTGGTATATGGACAACAGAAAAATATTTAAAAGATTTGTGTGTTTTTTTAAACAGAAAAACAAGAATCAGGCCAGCCTGAAATTAAAACCTACCAAGATCAACTTGACAGTAGCAGAATAACAATGGGGTATTCACATAGTCTCCTCTGGAATTCAACAAATGTGAGGGTTATGGGGAATTTCATAAATCAAAAGGGCAAAATATTCAGAAAAAGAATTATGTGAAAGTAAGAATCTGCAACCGGAGATAAGTGGGAAGGGGACCATGGTCTGAAACAGGATATCATTTTTTAAATCCCTTAAGACATGTATTAATAATTGCCTGTGTTCTATTCCTGCTCTCAAAAACAACCTTATCTTCAGAGTGAATGCTAGAGTGGACGTAGCCCCTGGGAAGACGAACTTGGTACGGATGTGCCAACCACAAGTCTTTAAAAGGGGCACACCCTGTTGGTTCCATCAGAGCCACAAAGTGGCCCTCTGGGGAAATCAGTGCAATGCTGGTCTATAGTGTTGACTCTATGTCTCTGATATTCAAAAACAAGCAAAATCGCCCTGGCTGGTTTGGCTCAGTTGTTAGGAACGTTACAGGGAATGTTCAGAATAGGTAAACTAAGAGAGAAGGAAGGTAGATTGGTGGTTGCAGGGGCTGGGGGCGGGGAGGGGAGAAATGGAGAGTGACTGTTAAGGGTACTGAGTTTTTTAGTAGGGGTGTTTGAAAATGCCCTGGAATTAGAGAGTGGTGATATTTGCACAACATTTTGTAAATACTGAAAACCTCTGAATTGTGCACTTTAAAATGGCAAAATGACGGGGGGGGGGGGGGGGGGAGGGGGGACCCCATGGGGAGAGAACAAAGTTTTTTTTAATTAGCAAACTGAAAGCTGAATAACATTTCTCCTCTTTGTCAAAGCACCTATACCTTTTGTACACATTTGTAACCAGAGAATGTGCATTATTAGACCCATGTGCCAAGCAGGTCTAATTGGTCATGCACCTAGTCCCTAGTTGTATCGATTTGCCATTATTTGATACAATTTTAAAAAATTATATTCCTACCCTATGCCTGGCACTTAAGTACTACTATAATTTTTTTTTTTAATTATTTTATTGATTTTATACAGAGAGGAGGGAGAGAGACAGAGAGTTAGAAACATCGATGAGAGAGAGCCGACCAGCTGCCTCTTACACACCCCCTACTGGAGATATGCCCGCAACCAAGGTACATGCCCTTAACCGGAATCGAACCCGGGTCCCTTCGGTCCCCAAGCCGACGCTCTATCCACTGAGCCAAACCGGTCTCGGCAGTACTGCTCTAAATATTTACTGGATTGCCTACGCTTGCTATTCCTGTTTCATTAGTGTGGCCTATTGCATTTTAGCTATAATTACCTATTGTTTCAGAATGTTTCAGAAAAGATAATATCCCTTAAATGATGTGCTGTTTAATAAGAGCTCCACATTTTCCATTTGTAAGCTGTGTGTGTGTATATTTTTTTTAGATAGAAAATAGCATGCTTGCCTTTTCTGACCTCAAAGGTAATATCTACTGCTAGAGGCCCCGCGCACGAAATTCGTAGGGTCCGTCCCTAGGCCTGGCTGGCAATTGAAGCGCAAGTGTCTGGCGTGGAAGGGGAGGCCCCAGCTGACCTCTGGGCCCTGGACGGCACCTGGTCCCGCGCACCCCCCCCCCCCCCCCCGCCTGAGTCATGGCGGCCAAATCCCCACACAGATGTGGTGAGCGCAGCTGGACCCCACGGCCAGGGTGCAGCATGGGCCTCTGGTGCTGCACAGAAACTGGGCAGGCAGTGCACTCTCTCTTGCCATGCTCCGCACTGCCCCCTGGTGATCAGTGCACCTCATAGTGAGCGGTCAAATTCCCGCTCTCCAGTCAAACTCCTGGTCAAACAACTGCTCGAGGGGACAATTTGCATATTAGGCTTTTATTATATAGGATTTTAAGAGCTTTTACTAATGGTCTTGCCTGGACTGTGCCTTTAGCTTTTAGAAGCCTCCAAACAATTGCATATCTGCAAAGGAGTTTCTTCTTTGTAACCTCTCTGCCCAGTCATTCTTTTCATCATCTTCTCTGCATCTTTCATCACATCTTTCCAAATAGCTTCTTAGCTGCCTTTTCTCAGATGCTTAGGATGCCATTGTCTTCTTGTCCAAAGATCATGTCTATCTTATTTGCAAATAAGAAGGAAGAATAGAGTGTTTGCCATTTGTTTTGCCAAATCAACACCCTTAATTCCTAACTTCGCTCCCCTCCCAAACCTCCACCTAAAGGAGCAGGGGACTCAGACTTCTCTCTTTCTCTGTGTGCGGCAGAGATGTGCACAGCCTGCCCTTTTGTTCTCAGTGGTATCTGGTCCACTTTCCCTGCTGCTCTCATCATTCAACCACCTCAAAGTGAGTTATTTCCAGGAATGAGGAGGATCTCATATCCTCTGCATCCTTGCCCAAAAGCCCATTTTTATCTGGTAGCAAACTGGGCAAGACAGTTCTCCAGAGTGAGGGTGGAGCGCAGAGTGAAACCAAGAGGTCTTCTCAGTGATGGAGAGGTCAGCGGCACTTGGCTTCCTGTGACAGTAATGATCATCCTGTGTCACCTGCGGCCATGAGGGGAGTGGCCAGAGGCAAACTGAAAGGGTGGAGCTGAGGAAGGCCAGGCCCTTCGCCCTGGAGCTGTCGATGCACATCCAGTGAGCTGGCAGCCATGGCTTCCTGACTGATGTGACGAAGAGAGGATGGTTGAACCTTAGGATGGAGCCGCTATTGGTTGAATGGCGGTTCATCTACCTGTAGCTCCTCTTCATCCATTGTTGTTATTCTGTTTGTTTGGATTTCAAGCCTCAAAGCCTATTTCCCACCTTTCCCCTCTGGTTTAAATTAAACCTCTTTACTTCTTCTAAAGCTTGTTCTGGGATTGGGGATTGGGGATGCTGGGTGCACTTCATACCGCCATAGAGACAGCCAGCCGCATTCACAAGCACAGGGAACCTGTAGTTAGGAAGTTATTTCCTCGTTCCTGGAAACTCACTCTCACTTTGAGGTGACTGAGTCATGAGTGCAGCAGGGAAAGGGGACTTTTTCCTGTTAACTGAGCTGGGTTAGGGAGGAGCCGTTCTGTGAAGGATGTGGGCAGCTTTCTCTGTGTAGAGAGGCTTGGCAGCCTAAAATTCTCAGGGAGAATTCCAAAGTTTGGGGAAATTGAGACTAGAATCGTTGTGTGGTTTTATATCTGCGGGTTTATTTTTCCCCCCCTGCACTTAGAACTGCATTTATATATAAAAGAATACAACAATGAAATGATAATGGCAGCTATGTTTATTCTGTTCTGCTGTGATCTCTTCTGGAGGTGTTGCCTTGAGGAAGTTTAGGCCGTGTGTGTGTGTGTGTGTGTGTGTGTGTGTGTGTGTGTGAGAGAGAGAGAGAGAGAGAGAGAGAGAGAACCAGCAAACTACTTGCCAAAGTCGCCAAGCCATGAGTGGCTGAGCTCAGGTTCAGACTCCGCCCTCTGCCCCAGCACCATGCCCTCACTGCCCTGAGCCAGGCCACCACCGGCAGAACAAACGCCCACTGTCAGGAGGCTGATGCTTCCGTGTTTATTTCTCTGAGTGGCTTAGATGTTCTCTGTCATTCTGTGCTGTGTCCTTCACAAAGCCTTCAGCATCCTTATTCTTCCTCCCCGGGAACATCTGGCATGATGCTGGGGCCTGCGGGCAGGAATTTTTGCTCAAATCATCTGTTTCTTATCAGTTTTAGAAAATCATCTTTGGCTTCTGTTCTCTTTTTGCTTTTATTTCCACTCTAGAATGCTTCTTCTTTAGGATTATTGTGTTCCTGCCTAAGGGCTTGGAGAAATGTAAAGAGGTTTTTGAGCAAGCAGTTGAGTTTTTAGCCTGTTGTCACGTTGTTGCCCTAGTGCAGTGTTTCCCAAACTTTTGACATGTGTCCCCCTTCTATAATTTTCGTAACGCTGAGTACCCCTCGTACTCATGAGAACGTAGAATTAGGCGCAGCTAAGCACGGTGCAGTGCATATCCCCACCAAACTCCGGTGCAATGCGTACCCCCCTAAACTCTTCCCGTACCCCCGGGGTCCACGGACCACACTCTGGGAAACACTGCGGCCTAGTGCAGTGGTTGGCAAACTGCAGCTTGTGAGCCACATGCGGCTCGAGAGCCGCGGTTTGCCGCTCTGTTGACTAATGAGTGTGCAGACCGCTGCCCTAGTGGAAGAGGGTTGTCTTCCTCAGGATGCTGAGGAGACAAGTGTGTAACTGGATGCAGTGTACATTTAAGCCTCGGACCCAACAAGGCGTTCCTCTGTCACGTGTGTGCATTTCTCTGCAGTGAACAGGCTATGTGAGGCCGGGCCCAGCGCCCTTCCCTGACGGGCTGGAGTTCTGATCCTGGGCAGAGGGGAGAAAGCCAAAGGAGTGAGGCCGCTTGGAGGAGGTCTGTGAAGACGAGAAGAGGCTCTGAGGCTTTTGGGGTCATCAGGAAACCATTCTTCAGCAAACATTGGCCCTTCGCCCTTCCTTTTTCCCCACTTGACAGATCAGTTTATTAGCATCAAATTTAGTGCTTTGCCCTTTCTGAAGCGGCAAACAGGTGCCCAGGAGCTAGGCTTTCTGGTGACTGCCACACTGTGCTCCTGGTTTGGGGTCCATGTCATTTCTCCTGCCCCCACACTCGTCCCAGCCCCATAACCTGAGGTCTCCGGCTGGTGGCCCTGCTGACGGATGCTGGCACTTCTGCAGGGTTTCATCTTGTGGCTGTGGAGTCCCCGGACACACCCATTCCTTGCTTCTCTCCTCCTTCCTCCTCCTTCCCTTCATGCCCTGGTTAGAGGCATGGCATATTCTGGGTACACGGGAAAACAAACTCACTCTCCCTGGGTACACATACCCCTCTCTGTCTCCAGTAATCTGCTCACTTCAGATCAAACAGTCTCATTCTGAATCCATTTATCCATATGTTCATTCAACAAGGGTTTTGTGCCAGGCACTGTGGTAACCTATGTGTTCAAGGCCATTATCTGATATTGTCTGACCAGTATCGCTTGCAGAAGTCTGGGTCACTGAAGTGCCTTTGACCTCTTACCCATTTTATAAACTCAGATATTCCTCTTGAGCAATACAGTATCTCTCTTCCAAAGAGTTGAGGCTGAGGCTTCAATTCTTTCCTCATTCAAAGGGGGAGCCTGGAGCAGGCCCCTCCCTGCCAGGCCTCATTCTTTTCCTCAACGATGGAAGTGAGACCTCTTCCCATCCCCACTCCTTCGGTTATCTGTTTGCTATTCCCAGCACATATGGTCAGGCTTGGCCCATTCACTGCCGCTGGCCTGGAGCCCGTTCACTGTTGTTCCTCTGTCCCCGCATCTACCCCCCCCCCCCCCCCCCCCGGCTTCTCATTCCTTCTCAGTTTCAGCTCCCGGAGACCTCAGGAGAGTCTGTTATCAGCCACGGGAAGCCACACCCAAAGATGCTCTCTAAGTAAAGGGGGAATTTGAAAATAGAAATCTTTTCTTCATTTATTTTCCCCTTTGAGACTGGCCTGATGAATGAACAGTCCATTTGGCCCATGGCGCCAGGATTGTCTGATCTTTTCTAGGGACTCCTGAAAGCCTCTGATTGGTATGGATACTGAGGCGTGTGGCCTGGCCTCGCTCCTCTGAGCTGCCAGCGTAGAATGGCTTCCGGATAGAGAGATCTTCAGGGTCCCACGTCTTGCTGTCCTCTCTCCTGGCCCTCGCCACCTGGTGGGCTCTGCTGTGAGGCCAGGGTGAGCTGAAGCCTTTAGTTAGTTCGCTTGTTTATTTCTTCTTTTGCCTCTCCTCTCCCCACCCACACCCCGAAAAGAGAAAGTTAGAAGTAGAAATGTTAAGAGCAGCGCTGACTCTGTAGACTTCAGATCTAGTGGTTTATCTCCCTTCGACAGGGGCTGCGGGTGGAAGCAAGAATTCTGAGCACTTTCACATGAACTTTCCTTCAATGACAGTTCTTGGGGAGGAGGGAAGAGGTTTCACTTGTGTTTGCCTACCACCCAGAGGGCTCCGAGGCTGCCGCCAGGGAGGGCAATTGGGCTTTTTGACAAGATTTTGCAGTGGCGGGTGGGTGCCCCATAGGGGGTAAGAACATGTGCTCCGTAAGGGATAAGGGAACGGGCTAACTTTAGGAAGTGCTGGCAGGCTTCCAGGCTGCCCCCTTCCTACGGCAGGAGGCCCTCCTGGGCCGCCCAGGCTCTGGCAGCCCTTCCCACGGCGCCCTTGGCTGTGACGCCGCTGCCCCTGAAGGCGGAGGCCGGTGCCGAGGCGCCTCTCGCCCAGGTCACTCCCGTTCAGTCCCTTATGTGGGCGCTAAGAAACTTAACACTTCCTCCAGCCTTCTACACTCTTAGCTGGGCTGATAATCACATTAGCAGAGACAGTTTAACAGGAGAAAATCAAAGTTTTAATCGTGTGCTTGGGAATTCCCTTAGGAAAGAATATTACAAAGACAGGCAATGTGGAGTATGGGAGACATTGTGTATACGGAGAAAAGGTTGGTGAGGAAATGGGGCATTAGATTTCAGAAGGAGAGTGGGCATAGTTGGAGAGGTACACACAGGGCAGGAAAATTCTTCCCAGGTGCCTGAGAAATCACGGAGCACAGTGGGACCTAGCTAACAGGCCCCTGCGAAAGCCTCTCACTGACCATACTTCATTCAGGCGAGCCTGAGGTGCACGTCCTCAGAGCTTCCTGAAGCAGGTTTTCTGTCTGAATCTCTGGGGCAGGGGAGAGGGGGAGGGTCAAAGGTTCTTTCTGAGTTTTGTGTATCCATAAACAGCTTAAAGTCCGTCTCCCAAAAAGGCAGCTTCAGGGTGGCAAGACTTTGGTTCCCTTCAGATACACAATGCCAGAAGTTTTCCAGATCCTTTCCCCTCGTGGGAACTTCCTTATACCCACCAGGACAGTTGACACGCGTTCATTTAGGTGATAAGCCCTGAAGCTTAGGTCTGGCAAAGGCAAAGCACATCCATACCAGGCAGAGCCTGAGAACCATGTGCAAAGCAGCAAACACACAACCGCTGTGAAATGTGATCGGTCCTCTAGGCCCGGTTCCCGTTTTCCTGGGAGCTTAGTTCTGGAATCTCAGACCTGCCCTCCATTCTTAGCTGATCTATTCGCCAGGGGGGAAAGGAGAGGGGCCTTCTCGGGAAACCTACACACAGACCTTTACAGTGAGCACAGGACTTCCACATCCATGCGGGGGGTTCAGGGTATCGTTTGGCAGATGAGTTGCCTGAGGTCACGAAGTACCCCGCCTGGGATCCAGGTGTCCTGCCCATTCTGTGAGGCCATGCCTCTCTTTAAAGTTTATCAGTTCCTTAAACATTGGCTTACTGCCTCCCTGGTCCCCTGCTCAGTCAGGTTTGGGGCACCAGAATGAATAAGCCACGGTCTGGCTTGGCAGTGGGGTGAGCCACTTTGCCGCCTCTAGCCAGCTATGTCACTTGGGAGGCAGGGCTCTTTAACCTCGTTAGGAGCACAGACTGCATGTGTAAAACTGCTTGGCAGCAGGCAGAACAGGCATTCTGTCCACAGCCATGAACCTGGCCTACCCATTGCCAAGGGAAGACAATGGTCTGGGCCAAATGGCGGGGTCGCTCAGTAAGAGTGCCGGGCTCACACACACAGCCTGGGGGTGCAGAGCAGAACCGGGTGGAGGTCTGGGCCCTGCTGCAAAGGTCATTTGTTCTTGCCAATCCCACCGGCAGTAGAATCTGTTAGCTAAAGGAAATGCAGGTTGTGTGTTTATTTAAGCGGGGGGAGGAGGAGGGACCTAGGGGAGGCAGCAGCATGAAGAGCATTGAGGGAGAGACTGAGTTAGTGCAGGGAGAAAGCCTAGTTAGCACTGAGCATGAGATGCTAAAAGTTGTAAGCAATCACTTAGCCAAGGACCCAGAAAGAAGTGGGGGACTGAACCGAATCTGGAGCCTGAGGGAACTGGAACCAGCCTTCCCTTCCCCATGCTTGCTCTGTGGCCAGGACCTCTACCTGATTGCCCTCCTTAGGGTTCCCAGACCCATTACAACATGAGGGCAAGGGAGTTCCCCTGCACCAACCAACAAATTCAATTTAAAAAAATATATATATATTATTGATTTTTTACAGAGAGGAAGGGAGAGGGACAGAGAGCCAAAAACATCGATGAGAGAGAAACATCGATCAGCTGCCTCATGCATACCTCCCACTGGGGACGCGCCCTCAACCAAGGCACATGTCCTTGACCGGAATCAAACCCGGGACCCTTCAGTCTGCAGGCCGACTCTATCCACTGAGCCAAACCGGTTTCAGCAACAAACTCAATGTTGACACTATCCGAGGGGTGGAGAACATCTGGCCTGCAGACTGTATAATGCCCATGAAATCATTTGGTCTGGCTCTGTCAGCGCATTAGGGGTGAATTAAATGTTTGACCAAATACAGCACGCTAATTTTTAAGTTGATAATTTTGTGTGGCCCTTGAATGATGCTGTAAATATCCAAATGGCCCTGGGCAGAATAAAGGTTCCTCACCCCAATGTGATGCAGAGAGAGCATCACATTCCATAGGTTAAGGGCTCAGTCTTACAAGATGCCTACCCTCCAACCTTCAGCCCCCCATCTCCCACCTCTCCCTCTCCCTTTCTCCCTCTCTCCCTCTCTCCTTCCCCCCCCCCCTCTCTCCGCCAGATTCTTACCAGTGTTCTGACCAGCCTGTTATAGATTGGGCATGATATGTGGGAACGGGCACAGCGCTCCCAGCTCTCTCCAGGTGCATTGCTCTCCCCAAGTCTCCACGTGTTCACCATCCCGGAGCTCTCTGAATGCATCCTCTTGGTTTTTGGAGGCTTCATTCCATAGGACTATTGATTAAATTGTTGTCTGTTGATTCAATCTCCAGCCCCACTGTCCTTTCCGGCGGAGGTTGGAGATGGGCATGGTTAGGTGTGGGAAGTGGGGAAGGAACAGAAAGTTCTAATCTGGGGGCCATAGGTTGGCTTCATTGGTAGCCAGCCCATCCTCAGGTGCTTTCCAAAAGTCACTTCATTGATAACACACCTCTTTCACTCTCAACACTTGGGAAATTGACATATGTGTATGGAAGTATATTTCCTGAATGACCAAATAATTTCTTACAAATTACAATATTGCATCCTGCATTCATTTAGTACAAAACTTCAGGATATTTGTCTCAGAACCTAACACACTGGTTCTGAGAATCTCAGACCTGACCTTCATTCTGAGCTTATCAATTCTCCATGTCCTTGGCTTCTTTTTCCCAAGGAATCACTTCCTGTGAGTGAGGCTCCATGAGGCCTGTTGCCCTTCTCCCAATAGCTCCCACCAAGAGCAGGGCTGAATCACCCCTACACCCCTTGGTCTCTGCATGGTCACTGAGCGAGGAGTGGTCTGCAGCTGGCCCTGAGCTTCAGGGGGCCCATTGGGCAGCTGAGAGAGACTTGTATTTGCTCCACAACTGTTTGAGCTCTCACTGAGTTCTAAGTGCTGAAGACACAGCAGGGAACCAGAGGGTTTAAACCTGAACTCCCATCCTGGGGGAACCTGCCAGAAGGCCAGTCACTGTTTAATTGCAGTGGCAGCTAGTGCTGCAAAGGAGAGCTCATGGGTTAGGAGCATGCCTTGGCCTGGTGGGTGGACCAGGGACAGCCTGATCTGGAGCGTTTATCTGCCTCCCCAGCTGACAGCCGCTGGGTGTGGATCTTGGCAGAATACTGGGAGCCTTAGGCAGGTTTCAGTGACTCAAACTCTGTGAACCAATGTGGACTCTCCGTTCTTGACTTTGGGCAGGAAAGATTTCACAATACAAGTCCAGGTGTTTTGATAGTATGTTTATTAAAGCTGGGGACAGTGAAAGAAAGGCAGGACTTAAGATAGAAGAGGCAAGATCATGCAACAGGCGTGAGCTGAGGTAGCGCTGCTTTGGCCCTTTAGAAAGTAAGTCACAGAGCCCTAGCTGGTTTGGCTCAGTGGAGAGAATGTGTTGGCCTGCAGACTGAAGGGTCCCAGGTTCAATTCCAGTCAAGGGCACATGCCTGGGTTGTGGGCTTGATCCCCAGTGGGGGTCGTGCAGGAGCAGCCAATCAAATATTCTCTCTCATCATTGATGTTTCTATCTCTCCCCTGTCTCCCTTCCTTTCTGAAATCAATAAAAATATTTTAAAAAAGAAAGAAAGATAAAAGTCAGAAGAAGTGAGCCAGCTGGGTTGAGAGGACTCAGGAAACAAATTACTGAGGGACGTTGAAGAAAGCAAGCAGTGTGCCTTAGGAAAGAAGTGGGGAGGGATAGCCCTCGCTGCATAGCCTGGTTAGAGCCTTGACCTGATATGCCAAGATTTCATTCCTGCTCAGGGCACATACAAGAATCAGCCAATTAATGCATAAATAAGTGGAACAACAAATTGATATTTCTCTCTTCCTTTCTAAAAACCAATAAATAAAAAAGTTTAAATGTGGGGTGATGTACAGACACGCTCTAGAGACAGAGCATGTGCTGGGTCTTTTGTCTCAGGGTTTTTATGTTTTCTAAAAGCGGGGGTTTTAGGAAAGGACCTCAATAGAATATTCATCAGCTTTTAAGGTATGTTCGTTCAGGGTCAAGGTCTCTACTGATTGGTTGGTGCTAGGGTAGGCAGTCATTGGTCATTGCACTGGTCTTGTTGTTGCTGTTAATCCTCACCTGAGGATATTTTTCCATGATTGTTAGAGTGGACAGGTGGGCTGACCTCGACACCCTGTAATCGACAGCTCTAAAGGGCTTAAGAGTTTCAGCTGAACGGACAGCTTCCTGTAGTTTCAAGTCTAACAAGCTCTCTGCTTGTTTTCTCTCTGCCCTCACACCTTCCCACTATTTGATTTCAACACAAAAGAGGCACCTTCAATTCTTCGGATTGTTTTCCCGCTTCCACACTGGAGAGGAGATGTGAGAGTATGGTTGAGGAAAGAGCAAAAAGGCAGAAAGCATAAGGAAGAGGCAGCAAACACATCCTCTTACCCTGCTGAGTTGCCCCCAGGCTGTTGTTCACTTAGGGGTGGAGAGTGGGAGCTTGCCCACCATTTCTCTGTATTCCCAGCACATTCCCTTCCTGCCAATTGAGAGCTGGCCTCCATTCCTGCCAATTAGCCCTTTTTCTCCTTCTTCCACTGCTAAGGTCTCTCCATAGGGAAGGCCCCCTTCGATGAATTCTTACCCAGGATTATTTGCTCAGAGCTTGTACCTTTTCCCAAGTAGCCTCAGACTTTCCTTCTCAGTCCTGGACCAGGTAATCTGTTTCCTAAACATGTGTCTCGCGTGTTTCACCTCTTCTCCCTCAGGGGGGATTAATGCCGCTCCCCTGGCTCTTCCCAGTGGTATAGGGAGATTGAGGTAAGATGGAAAAGCGCCTGAAAAAAACAGACTAAGATCTCCCGCTGTGGAAGTGTTCCTCAGACCGTTCTTGCTCCTGTCCTTGCTCCTATTTGCCGGCCACTCTAGCTTGCCCACCCAGCAGGATATCAACCGGATGGCCAGTCTCAAAGCGGATGTGGTAGTCAGTGTACCTCTCTGCCTCTGGTAGGAAAAAGCTCCGGGTGTCTGTCCTGACGTGGGGGGAGGACAGGGCCAGTCCCAGTGCAGAAGGCGGAGCACCACATACAGGGAGTCTCTGCTGGTTGTCACCGCAGTATTCCAGCCAACCCTCTTCTCTTACTAACCCGGGCGGCACCTCCAGTGGGTGTCTCTGTCCTCATCTTCCAGAATCTCCTCTGTGTGACTTGTGAGTTAAGAGAGGAAGCAGAAAGCTGCTTGTTGTCAGCTCCGGAGAAAGGTGGAGAAGAGGTGGAATCAGAAGTACCTGTGTGGGCCAGCATCGTGGACCTGAGAGAAGTGAACAAGTTCCCTTGAAAATTAGTTTTCATTTAACTCATGGTTCTCCCGGACATGCCTGACCTTCAGACCTCGCCTGATTTAGCCCTCTGCCCCATCAGGCATTCACATTTCATTGGCAGTTTAGCCCACCACTTCTCTGGGTGCCACCCACCCTGCCAAGCAGTGAGCGCTCTGAACCAGGGAGGCCCTCTCTGACTAGTTAATCTTGGGCCCAAGAAGCCAAGCAAAGTTATTGTCTGGGCTTTCCCTAAGAAGTCCGATCAGAGCTCAGCCTGGTTTGTGTTTTGTTTTTGCGATAGTGCGGTGGCACCCAGTGGGTGGGAACTCTATTCTGGTCTTGACTGGCGTGGTTGTTGGGATGACACGATGGTAAGCGAAGTGATCTGGTGGGTTTAATAGTATGTTCACGCATTTAAAAACCTTGCTAATGCAGTCAGACTGTTCCCGGTGGGGAGAGCTCTCTGTCTCCATCCGTGGCTACCGGAAGTGGGCTTCTTGCAATATCCTGAGAGAATGAGTCTTCTGAGATTTGCACGGTTTGATGAGATATTGTAGAAAGCTGTATTTCTTTGGAATCAAACCCCTGAGTTTCCAAGATCCTATTTCCCTGAGTCCTACCATAGAAGCCCCATTTTGCTTCCAGTCGAGCTAAAATCAAAGCCAGTGTCCAGAGTTTCTGTCCATGTTGGGACAGTCCAGTCTTAGCATCAGGCTAGCTTAGTGTTCCCAGCTGTAGTCCATTTGTTCATGGCATGTGCGGTCCATGTGGCCCATGGAGAGAGAGAGCGCGCCTTTGTTTGGGGGGTTATGTACCCCCACATTTTCACAGGCTTGCAGTGGCCCTGCCACTCTAGCAGTCCATGATTCCCAGGCTTGACTGACAGGCACTTTTCCTGTGTCACTCCGATTCATTCCACGTGGGCCCATCTTCCCTTTTGTCGAACCCCTTTCCGGTGAACTTCAGGGAATGGGCCGGTGGCTCCCTGGAGAGTGTGAAATTGCAGCTTCCTGGAGAAGGCTTTATAATGTCTGTTCTCCCGTTTGCTCCTTTCCTGTTATTAATAACTAGAGGCCCGGTGCATGAAATTTCGTGCACTGGGGAGAGGGGCTCCCTCAGCCCGGCCTGGGCCCTCTTGTAGTCTGGGACCCCTCCTCCTCATGATCCCTCAGCCAGAAGCAGCGGTGCCGGGAGTCTCTCCTGCCTCCGAGGTAGCGCAAAGGAGCAGCGAGCTTGGCTTCTGGCTGAGCGGCGCTCCCCTTGTGGGAACACACTGACCACCAGGGGGCAGCTCCTGTGTTGAGTGTCTGGTCCCTGGTGATCAGTGCACATCATAGCAACCGGTCATTCTGCCATTCAGTTACTTGCATATTAGGTTTTTATTATGTGGGACTAGCTAATTACAATGGTATCAAGACCAGGCCAGTGGATCACAAGAGCCACAAGGTGACATGTCCCCTCATGAGGAATCCAGTCTCCTGACCCCATGGAAAGAAAGGACCATGATGTCACCATGGGGGCATCCTCAGGCGCAGAAAGAGGAAGACCTTGTGATTAGCTAGGATCCTCTCCCCTTTTCTTAGGCCAGAAGCCCTCTCTCCTGGCTGGCTCTCCTTCCCTGGTCCTGGCCCCCTTCCTTTGTAAAACCCAAATACCACTGCCTTTAATTGTTCTGCCAGAACCCATAGGCTATGGATTTTGACCATCCCCTCCAGCTCACCCTTGACCTGGTTTTGTTTTTTATTCCCTCAAACAGTCTGTTCAAGGTCTACCGCTGAGCAGAGATTGGCTCACGAGCAGCCTCTGTCCTCTGAGCTGTAGGGGAGAGGGCAGTTCTGGGAAGTCACTGACAGAGGCCTGAGCTAAAACGTCAGTTATAAACAAGCAGCAGGCAGAGGGCCCAGATGCGGTGTCCCAGCACCAGGAACAGTGTGGCCTCCCTAGAGCCGTGCAGACCGCTGCCCCAGTAGGAGGACCACCTTCCAGAGGCCTCTAGCAGCACACTGTCCCACAGGGTAGCCAGTTTCTCTTCTCTCTGGAACATGGCAGCCTTCTAGTATTTTGGAAAGGAGAGGGCAGGGGGATTCTGGGAATGTCCTCAGAGACAGGAATCCAGGGGAGGGGTGGGGCTGGATCTGGTCAGGGATGGGAAAGCCTAGGAGCCCAAGGTAGCCAATTCTACTTGACAATGAAAATGGGTTCTGCCTGAGACGTTGGGGGCAGAGGAAGTTGGGCCATGGGTCCCAGAGCTCTGTCCCAGAATGCCTTGGTGTAGTGTAGGGGAAAGATCACATGGTTCCCTCAACTGGGGCCTCATGGAAATGTTGAAGCTGCCAGAGAAGGGTCTGCTCTGAGTCTAGCGCCAGGCTAGGGGCCCAGCCCCTGCCTCCCCGCTCAGCTCCTGGGCCAACCTGGGTCTTGATGAAATGCTGTGGAGCTGCAGAACAGGAGGCCTGTCCCTGTCCAGCGTGGCTATTGGTAACACCGCATTAAATGGATTGATGGGGTGGGTTTAATAGTACGGTCAAGATCTGAAAACCTTGCTAACGAAGTCACACCAGGCCAATGGCTCCCAAAGCCACTAGGTAACGTGCCTTTGTGAGGAATCTGGGAAACGGAAGGGCCATGGGCAGCTCTCCCCGAGAGGTGAGTGTGTGATTGTATCCCAGACAGCAGGAGGAGGAAGGCCTTGTAATTAGCTAGGCAGGGAAGGCGGGAACTGCCTGTGTTTTGGGAGAAGGAATTTCTGGCATCTGAGCAAGACTCACTGTTAGCTCTAACGAGAGCTTTCCCCCTTTACTTGAAAGAAAACCTTTCCCTCAGTTCAAGGGGAGGAGAAACTGATAAGGTCGCCAATGGCTTCTGGTTCTTATCTTCAACTGCAAACAGGCCAGACCTCTCCCAAGTCCTGGGACAGGAGTTCAAGAAGGAAGAAGCTGGCTGGTGTGTGTGTGGTGCCAGGCACAGCGAGGGGGAGGGCATGCACTTCTCTCTACCCTGTTCCAAATGTTGGTAAATCTGTGCCTTTTGTGCCTGGTGTTCTGGACCAGGGATGGAGGGATGGGGCTCCTGTGGCTGTTCCTTGTCACACCTCTAAGTGACAGCTGTCCTCGGGAGGCCGTCTGAGCATGGAGACAATCTGCACTTACTAACCTGACGGATCTGGAATAATCTTGTTTTTGCACTTGGTCTCCTGACTAGTTTTGTGAGGGCAGGGACCTCTTCTCTCTTGTTCAGGCGTATCTTCAGTGCCTAACAGTACCTGGCACATTGGGAAGACCCAATCAATATTGAATGAATGAATGAATGAATGAATGCTTTTTCTTCGCTTATCATTTCACTAAACACCCTAACTTCACCTTGTATTGGTTCTCTACCAGACTTCTCATCTGATCAGCACCTGCTTTGTGCCACCTGCTTGACCTCACCTAGTCAGGCCAGTCCGTGCTTGCAGGGAGAGGCTGTTGACCTCTGCTGTTCCCTCTCACCGCCTGCCCACTCACTGAGCAGGTGCTGACACCCAGGTGTCAGGCTTCTTCCTCTGAGCCCAGGTCAAGTCCCCTCCTCCATAGCTTTTACTCAGCTCTCCTCAGCTGCTTACCTTCCCCATTTCCTTTTCCTCTGAGAGCAGTTTCTGTGCATGTGGTAGGTGTTCACTGAGCCTGTGTCTGGGGTGTGGTCCTGTCTCCTCACCAGATGAAATGTGCTCAGTGAACACGTGGTGGCTCCAGCGAGGAACCTAATTGTTATTTTTGAGTGTGTTTTGTGGTTTACAATTGAAGAAACTAAAGGGACAGCCTGCAGTTTCACATACGACAGGTGGCTTCCGCCAGTCTTCTGTGCTGGAGGATAAAGACATTTCGTAGATGGGCTAACAGATTCGTAACTCTTTTACTCATAATACTCCTGACATCAAATATGTGACCTTTCCCTCACACCAACCAATCTTCCCATTCTCTGCAGATCCCATTGGGGTGTCCTACAATTTGTTCAGTTCTGACACTACCCAGAGTTGGTGCAGGCCCTGCAGGTGAAGGGCCCCGTCCCACAGACTGCCCCACTCCAATGCCAGTCAAAGTCCTGGCCTCCCTCCCACACTCTGACCAGTCAGCTCTACTAGTAAATCAGAGATTCCATGGTCCCCTCCTCAGTTTTGACGATTTGCTGGTACCGTTCACAGAACTCAGAAAGCGTTTAACTTACTGTTAGCAGTTATTACAGGATGCGGACGAATGGCCAGGCCAAGAGTGCCTGGGCGAGGCCCGGAGGGTCTGTCCCTGTGGAGTTGGGTGCGCTACCCTCCCAGCACATGGACGCGTTCACCAACCGGGAAGCTCTCTGAACCTCTTGGTTTAGAGTTCTTCTGGAGGCTCCGTCATGTAGGCTAGATTGGCCATTGGTGATTAACAAAGGCTCCAGCCCGGCCCCTTCCCTCCCTCAATCTGTCAACCAGACCCCATCCTGAAGCTACTCAGGGACCCACCAGAGTCATCTCATTAACATACACTCAGATGTGGTTAAAGGGGCTTATTATGAATAACAAACCCTCAGGAAATCACAAGGATTTTAGGAGCTCTGCGCCAGGAGCTAGGAACAAAGTGTGAATTATATATTTCTTATATATCACAGCGTCACACTGATGCAGAGAGGTACAGTGATCCCAAGATCAGGGGGCCTTGTGGTGGCAAAGGGGGAGTCTGAACCGACTTTTCTGATTCTAGGGCCTTGCCCTTTCCATGGAATCACCGCAGCACAGGGCCCACCTCCTCTCAATGCTTCTCCCACACTCCGCGCTCCCCATCATCCCGCCCCAGGACCCTGGCTGCTTTCCTTTCACCCTTCCCTTTATCCTACGTGAAAAGGAGATCAGAAAGTGGTACTGAGGTGTCTGTACAATCAAGATAATCCTGCCTTCCTGCTGGTCAGTGATGCTGGTAGTAGCATATGAGCACGGCTATTCAAGGACCTTATAAACGACAGAGAGCCGTAAGGATCTTGTTACGTATACTTATAATATGAAAGATACAGCTCACTAGGACTGCCATGTGGAGTAATGCCCACAGGACAGGTGTTGGTGGGATGATCTGGGTGGTCCCTGGTCCAGGGCCTGGCACTTAGCAGACATTTATGGCTTTTATTAATTATTGTTTTTGCACTTATTATAAGACGACCTCCTCTTCCAGATGTGGGCAGGTGGCACTGGGCAGGCGACCTGGTGTAGGTGCGCTTGGGTTTGGGACTGAGAAAATGGGAAAGGCAGTTTGTCACCTGGGGCTTTCATAGTTCACTTACTACCTCCTCAGGTCTGACGTCCTCCGCTGGGTACCCTTCCTCCCCAGGGAATTCTCAGCACTCTGACTTCTCCCAGTCAAGGAGAAACTATTCTAAAAGTGAGTCCTGGCCAGTGCTAACCTGCCCAGGGCTGTTGCCAGAGCTGTCAGGTCACCTGGCTCCTCTCCCCTCCAGGGTGTGTACATCAGGGCAAAGGCCCTTGTGAGTCGGGAGCCTCTGATGGGTTCTGCGGAATTCCAGAACACCGCAGGGGAAGTTCTGCTTGGCTCAGTGCTCAGCGGGGTGCTCAGTCAGCCTCCCTCCAGGAGGGGCTGCCTAATCCTGAGGAGGAAGACTCTGGTAGGGAGGGGACAAGAAGTGGGTGTGACTGATCCAGCTGGAGGGAAGAGGGGGCCCTGGAGTGGCCCCGAAAGCTGGATGGTTGAAGAGGAGCAGTTGAGGTTGGCAGGCAGAGAAGGAAGGGTGTTAGTTATTTCCTGTATGGGGGGATAGATGTTAAGTTACCCACAGGTGGTTCCTGGGAAGCAGGATGGTGTCTAAGGCCCAGTTTGGAACCATGGACCAAACAGAATATGAGCGCCTTCAAGCTTTGAGACTGTGGCCAAGCTGTTACCCCAAGTTTCTGTTTACTTACTCACTAAGCTGTGGCCATAACTCCTGCCTTACAAAGCTTCTGATGATTAAATGAGATAATGTGGCTCAAAGCAGTTACTGGCCCTCAGTGGAAAGCACATACAAATGCTGTCAGTGGGTTGGCGCTGCCCTTGAGGCTATTAGTTTCAAAATCAGCCATTTCCTGGAAGCCCCAGCCCAGCTGGTTCATCTTCCATCTCTGGCCTTCCCTCCTCAAACCCAGCCTCCTCAGAATGGCCAAGATGGCCCCTCCACACTGCAATGATTGCTCACCACCTGGTTTTCTTGACCCCGTCCCTGACATTCCGGGTACAGTCCATGCAGGCAGTTCCTTCCCTGGAGACTAGGTACCTAGCCCTGGGTCACTCCCGCCTCCGGCTTCAGTAAACTTCTCCAGGCTGTGTGATCCGTTATCCCCGTGCCTGAGCCACCTTCTCCTGCGGAGTCCACAGGCTCTCCATACGTCCGTCTGCTGGTGCTGCACGTGCTGGTGTTTGTTGCCCACCACCTGGCCTTCGCTGGGCTGGAGGGGACCCGATCCCCATTCCGTATTGTTCCACCTGCTCTGAAAGCCACACCGTGGCCCCCTTCAGGATGAGCAGATGAGAGCAGGGGACATTTCTATCACGCAATGCTCCCCAGCCCCTGATTTTAGGGTCTCTGTGGGCTCTGGCCATTTGTGGGAAAACTAGGTCTGTTCATTGCCCACGGCTGCCATAGCAGAGTCCCAAACGGTGTGGCTGGCAGCAATAGAGATTGTCTCACAGTCTGAAGGCCGGACATCCAAAATCAAGGTGCTGGCAGGGCCACGGTCCCTCCACCAGCCCTTGAGGAGGGTCCTTGTCTGTCTCCACTCGTCCTGGTGTTTTCCAGCCGTCCTTGGCCTGCCTTGGTGTTTGGCCTGAAAGTCTTCCTGCCCTGCACTGAGGCTGGGACTGGGCTGCCGCTGCTATGCCAGCTGGCTCGCTCCTTATCCCTTTATGTCCCTGTCGTTCCCTGCAGGCCCTGATCACCCTCCCTCGCCTCTTTTCTTGGAGCTCCTGCACTCCACTCCCCATCTACTCCCTGTCCCGTCAGTGCTCTGTCCCACGGTCACCGCTCCGCCCTGTCCTCTCTGCTCGCTGCCTGGACCAGGGGTGGTGTGGGCCTCGCTGGTGCAGTTCTGAGCCACCGTGGACCTCTCCGGGTAGGAGCCACTGGCCATGCGATCCTAGGACCCCCGGCTATTTCTGCTTCGTGACTTGACCTGTCTTTGGTATTCTCGTTCTCTTTTCTTCCTTCATCTGCCCCTTCATTGTTTCTGTGTTTCCACCCAGAAATCTCAGCTTGGTCTGTCCTCTCTGGGCACTTTGACATCCGTGGCTGCAGCCCTGAAAGTCAGGAGGTCTTTTCCGCTGGCTGCTAGAGCTAGGCCCTCACGGGACATGGTTAGGATGGAGCAGAGGGGCCGGAGGGAAGGGCCTCTAGAGGGAGAGGGAGAGGGAGAGGGAGAGCGGCCCCATCCGGCAGGGCTCACTTCTGCCACAACATGGAGTTCTCAGCCAAGAAATCTTTCTTTCTGGTTCTGACCTGCTTTTCTGGCAGCTGTTGAGGCCGGTGGGGGCTGGGAACCGAGCCTGGTGGGGTGCTGGTGTTGCTGGGGGCAGTAGGAAGGAGGTGTATAGGAATCTCACTCATTAATCTGGAGATTCCTGGGGCCTCTTTCTCACCCATTCTCCCATGGGGGGGGCCCATAGTCCACACCGTGAACTTCCCAAACTCCCCCTGCCCAGCCTCCCCTTTAGCAGGCCCTGGCTCTCCCTTCCTCTGTGCCTCCTGCCCACAGCTGCCCACGACGGCTGGGGTGGAAGCAATCAGCCTCTGGAAGGAACATTCCGGGGCCATTCAGGTGGTGCTCTACCCTGATGCCAGCAAGGCTGCTCTGGCTGGGGCACGTCCACCCGGAACAGTGGCCGCGCCATGGACCACTCTTGGGTGATGACGGCCTCACTGTGGTTACGAGGGGCAGCCCAGGAGGTGCTTTAGGTCAGAAGAAATGGGCTTTCTAGTGCCATTTTGATGATTTATTGGACAAATTGCAACGGCCCTAGCTTATCAGGGCCACAGATTGGGCCAAGGACAGGGCTTGCTGCTGGTGGCCCTGCCAAAATCCAGGCCAGTGACACAGTTTTTACCGGGAGTGGAGTCTGTGGAGTCTGGTTTTAGTTTCCACCGTGCTTCTGATGAAGGCCATGATATTCCTTTAGCTGGGTGACGACTCTGCGCGCCCTCATGGCTCAGCTTGTGCTCCGGAGGGAGGCCCTGCGGGTGACCTTGGTGTCACTTAGTGCCATTTCGCCTGGTCCCTTTCCTGTAAAAGGGAGTGATAGGAGGTTTGCGAGTGACCTGACTTGGTGTTTGTAGTGCACGCTCTGGAGCCCGGTGCCTGGTGAAGAGTGTGGCCTGCCAGCACGGCCTGGCACGCAGGTGGAGCTTGTGGAGGGTGGGACGTTGTAGGAGTAACTGGCAGATCACTGGGCCTGCACAGGCCACATTGAGACCTTGCCCCTGACTCGCTCCAGGGGGTGCTGCAGGCACCTTCCTGATGGGCTGGGAGGGGAACAGCGTGCTGATCCATCCAGGGTCTGGGAGGAAACTGAAGCCGGAAGACAAGGAGACCTGTCTGCGGATTCATGCTGATCGGCGGGGAAGGCCTCCTAGACACGCATGGCATCACTGTGCCTCCTTCTGCCGGCAAGGCGCTGTTGACAAGTCCCAAGTGAGAGCCAGCGCCACCATCCCTGTCCCTGACGCATAGTCTACATAGTCCGAGGCCGAGGAGAGGGAGCTATCAGCTGGCCTTTGTGAAAATGGCAGACAGGCCTCTGGGGCTGTCTGGGGCTGTGGGCACTCTGTCAGAGAGGGAACCGGGTGGGAATCTCGGGGTGATGCTGGTTGCTTTCCTGTCACTCACCCGGTCCCTGAGGGCAGAAAAGCAGGCTGTGCTCACACAGCACCACCCCCAGCAAGGAGCGGGGAGCAGAGTCTGGCTGCGCCTGTTAGGCTCCCCGGCAGGGAGGTCCCGCCACGCCAGGGGCTGCCCAGAGACCTCAGCCAGTGGGGCAGCGCACAGGGTTTCCTAGGAGCCTGGTCTGGGGAACGAGGCCATCAGAGTTTTTCAGGAAGATTCTTAGCCAAACTGTCTCCTATCCAACCTGCAGGTTTTCTCCCAGCCAAGCTGGGATTCCGGAAAGGCCTAAGGAAGCGCCAGGCAGCCGGCCGCTCTGGTCTCCCGTGCGGAGGGAAGCGGGGTTTGCTGCGGGAGGGGCTGGGTGCTGGTTAGCCATGCTCTGGGAGGGAGGCAGTGTTTTTATTCATCTTTGTGTCTGGGGTCCAAGCCTGGCGTGGCAGGGGTGACTGTGGATGACTGAGCTGTGGGCTGGGCTGCAGGGCTATGTGGCTCTGAGCTGCAGTGTGATGACCCGTGCCCTCTGTACCCACAAGAGCTCCTCATGACCAGCTGCTCCAGACCCCGCTCTGCCTGCTGGCTGATGCTTCTGTGCCTTTAATGTCAGTACCAGCAAGCAGTCTACTGTCCCTGTCCTCCCCTGGTGTCCTGCTGGGACCACCTGCTGCCTGCGTGCCCCAACCTCCCTGCCTGTCCCTCTGGCCTCAACTTCGGCAGGAGGCCGGAAGTTGCTCCACTGCAGGCCACCCCTTCCCCTGATTTCAGCCTTGGCTGCCGCCCAGGCCTCCAACGATCTGGTGCCGAGAACTTTGTATTCTGGGGCCAGTGACTTCAGGCTGAGCAACTGGCAGCCAGCAGGCTCCCTTGGCAGAAGCTGCGCTGGGCTCCTGGTGCGGGGTGAGTGCTCTGGGCAGGGCACAGCCAGTCTCCGGGCGCCGGAGTCAGGTGTGGGTCTCAGGTGAGCGCTGTCCATGGGCGCAGGCGCTGTGTGTGCAGGCCGCTGGTCCCAGGAGGCCCACCGAGTCCCCTGCTCTGGCGGGTGCTGGGTGGGGGGGGGTGGGGGGGGAGGGATGAGAGTAGTGCTGCGGGCAGGGGTCTAAGGGTGGGGGTGTGGCTCTGTTGGGGCGAGAGTCCTTGTTGTCCCCTGCGCTCAGCTGGGAAGAAAGGCCGGTGGGGGCATAGTGGGCTCTGGCTGCTCAGTGGTTCCCAGGGCGACCAGCCAAGGTTGGGGGTAGTGGTACCTGATGTTACAGATGAGACGGGGTCTCAGGTGCCCAGCTGGGGACGGCAGAGCCCTGGGGCACACCCAGGCGGGCTGATTCCAGCTGGGCTGTCCTCTGTCCCACTTGCCCCACTGCCTGACTTCAGCCCAAGGGCCCTGACCTTTCCCTTTCTCTCACTCTGCACCCAACGCCTGGATGGCTCGGGTCACAAGTCCAGCCTGCCTTGTGGGTGGTGCTGGCCAGCCAAGGGGAGTAAATATTTTATAGGCTCTTGAGAGGTTCCGCAGAGGTTTCCAGGGAGCTGCTGCTCCTGGATCCAGACACACCTTTGGGCCTGCCTCTGGGAGGGCTTCCCAGCACTGGATTTGGTTGTTTCCAGCCCTGTTGCTAAGTTAATGGGCGAAGTGGCCCCTTTGTTCTCTTTGGACTGGTGATACTGCTGAGGCGGGCCTGTTAATGGTGTATGCGCCCCTGGTACCTCCTGTCCTGCTGCTGTGGGCCTGGAGGAGCCCTCGGCCTCTTCTTGTCTTGGCCTGTGTGGCAGTTTGGGCTCTTTCTTCTCTGCCCTGTCCCTACCGATCCCGCCTGCAGACCAGCGCAGAGCAGGCACTTGGTGCCGGGGTGAGGGTGAGATTTGCAGCCCATATCTATTGTCTGTTGTATGTGCCATCGTCTGCCAGGGCCTGCCTGCTCCCAGCTGCCGGGCCAGAAGAGAATCTCCCCTCTGGGAAGTTACCCTGGCAGAGCTGCTGGTTGCCTGTGAGGGGGAGCTAACAGGGTGGTGTCTGCAGTTCTCGGGGACTTCAGTAAGGGGGGAAGCCGATGTGTCCAGCCCTGAGCCCCGATTGTGAGCAGGCGCTGCTCCCACACGTCTCTCCTCCATCAGTGTCTTTTCACTTCTTATTTTGAAATAATTTCAGACTTACAGAAAAGTTGCAAAAGCAGTACAAACAAATCTCTTCCACCCCTCACCCAATTCCCCCCAATACGGACATTTACCCATGTGCTAATTATTCTGTTTTCCCTGAGCCATTGGAGTGTAAGTTGCAGGCATGATGCTTCTAAACCTCTGAACACTGATGGGTTGTTTTCTAAGAATGAGGACACTCTCCCAGAGCCGCGGCACAACTGTCAGGAAATGGACATCAGCACAGACTTTATTTAAAGTTTGTCTGGTTCCAGGGTCCACCCAGGATCACACATGTGTTTCGTGTCATGTCTCTCTAGTCTCCTTGAACCTGGGAGTTCTTTAGTCTTTATCTCTCATGACCTTTGACATGTTTGTTTTGTGGAATGGCCCTTAGTCTGGGCTTGCCCCATGCTGTGTCCCTATTAGATCAGACTGTGGTCTGGCAGGAAGCCCTGCAGGTCCTCCCTGGCCTCCACAGGAGGCACACCAGGTCCCTCTCACGCTAGTGATGTTCACCTAGATCCCTGGGCTACTGTGGTGTCCGCCAGGCCTGTCCACTCTGAAATGAGTGAGTAAGCGCGCTGTCCCTCATTGCGGAAGCTGAGCTAGAGCCCGGCAGGACCGGCCTCCTGTCTGAGTGCACCTCCCACCCAGAGCTGCCCCACCTCGAGCAGTGGCCCTGCCTGGTCCTCGCCTCGCTCTGCCTCTTGGAGCTACAGGTCCCCAGAGCACACGCCTTCTGGCTCTCCTCCTTCCTCTGGGGCAGCCCTTCGTCTCCTTGGCTGGATCATCCTCCTCCTCCAGACTCAGTGTCGGTGGACCAGGGTGCCCACCTACCTCTCCAGTCTGCTCTCTCCTGGCCGATCTACTCCAGGTCCACTTGCCAGTCACATCCAGGTTTTCTGCCTGCTCTGCCCTCTCCGGGGGCCTTCACCACTCTCAGCGGGCCCGGTTCTCCCTTTCCCTCCCTTCCCCAGTCCTGCCACCCTCCATCGCTCCCACCCAGCCCCGAGGCGCTGCGCCTCCTCTCGTCCTGGCTCAGCCCTCGCTGCTCCAATCCAGAGAGCCCCCCGGAGTGCAGCGGGTCACCCCTTCCTCGTGGTGCTTGGAGGAGAATGACAGAGGCCGAGTCCAGCTGAGACCCCGAGGGCACCTTCAGCTCCGCCTCACCCCTCGGCCTCCCAGCTCTGGGCCCTGGGTCTGGAGCACATCCAGCTCATTCTTCCTCGAGGCCTGGGCCACCTCCGTTCCCCCTCTCTGGGCTTTCCCCGGTCTGTGTGCGGCCGCCTCCTGTTCCTCCCGCCTCGATGCCTCGTGTGTGCCCCTCTTCGGAAGGCTCGCTGTCACACCCAGTGAGCTCCCTTACCCACCTTCCCCAGTGATTCACAAAACATTACCTTCGAGGCACCGATCCTGATCTGAAAGACCTTATTTCTGTCTGTGCCCCCCTTTCCTCTGCGCCTTTCTCTGGTATACCTGCTGGGAGAGCAGAGGCCGTCACCGTCTTGTCCTGCCCTGGGCCCAGGCCCGAGCCTGGCACCAAGCCGACGCTCAGCATCCGTCCTGTCTCTTGGTCTGACGGCTTCCTTCTTCTGCTTTACTTTCCACTTCTCTTCTTTCCTTTCTGGTTGGTCTTTGTTTCTCCTCCATTTCATTGGCCATAAGACACTGAGGTTTTTCAATATCTACTTTATTTATTAAATATATTTGTATGTTCCTTACTTAGAACAAATGGTTGAGTCAAGCATTTTAAACTTTACTGAGAAATAAATCACATGGTTAGCTAGACACAGGCTGTGGGGGAGGGCGAAGGACTGAATGCCGGGCTGGCTGGACAGCTGGCTGACTTTGAACACATCTTTTTAAACTCTTGCCCTTGGTTTTCTTTATTTGTGAAACCAGGGGATGGCTGACCTCTGAAGATGTTCTCATTCTGGGATATACACATTGCCCTCAGTTGGTTTTTAAAAAATCCTTTTTATTGTGGTAAAATATATATAACAGGATTTGCCATATTAACCGTGTGTAAGTGTACAGTTTGGTGGCATTAAGTCTGTCCACGCTGTTGTGCACTGTCCATCTCCAGAGCTTTGTCATCGTCCCCAACATACACTTTGTCCCCATGAAACCCTAACTCCGCCCCCTCCCCAGCCCCATCCCCAGCCCTCCCACTCTCTGTATGAACTCCCACCCCTCCCGAGCCCCATCCCCAGCCCTCCCACTGTCTGTATGAACTCCCGCCCCCTCCCCAGCCCCATCCCCAGCCCTCCCACTGTCTGTATGAACTCCCACCCCCCCAGCCCCCTCCCCAGCCCTCCCACTGTCTGTATGAACTCCCACCCCCTCCCCAGCCCTCCCACTGTCTGTATGAACTCCGCCCCCTCCTGAGCCCCATCCCCAGCCCTCCCACTGTCTGTATGAACTCCCGCTTCTCCTGAGCCCCATCCCCAGCCCTCCCACTGTCTGTGTGAACTCCCCCCCCAGCCCCAGCCCCAGCCCTCCCTCTGTCTGTATGAACTCCCACCCCAGCCCCATCCCCAGCCCTCCCACTGTCTGTATGAACTCCCACCCCTCCCCAGCCCCATCCCCAGCTCTCCCACTGTCTGTATGAACTCCCACCCCTCCCCAGCCCCATCCCCAGCCCTCCCACTGTCTGTATGAACTCAGTGGATCCACAGACTTTGTCTCTTTGTGACCAGCCCGGCTTACTTGCCCTCGGCTGACTCATTACTAACGTGTCAGAAGCCCTCGGAGGAAGGGAAGGCTCCTTGTGAAGAATCTGCGCTTTCCCTGCTCAGAGGCCATGCTTCCTGCGGGCGCACTTGGGTGTGGCTCCCTGGCCCATTGCTGCCCTCCCTGTCAGGCCGGATGGGGCCCTGTGGGAGGAACCGCTCGGGCTTGTGTGGCGGGAGGTCCTCAGATCTGGGCTGTGCAGCCGGCGAGAGCACTGGAAGGGACATTGCCGGGGGCACGCACGCACGCAGCACCCCTTGGTCTCGCAGGGCCTGGCTGGCCTGGAAGCTGCTTAAAGAGCTTGGCGTGTTGGAAATGCCACAGTGAACTAGGGGAGTTTGGGTCCGTTGGGTTTGGATGTGCTCCCCTCCCTGTGGCCGGTCAGCCCTCAGGGAATAAGGGGGTGCTGGCGCTGGCCTTCCCCCGGGCTGCAGTGGCTGCGGTGGTCCTTCACTCCGTGTGGGGTCCTTCCACTCCGAGGCCGCTCCACTCTGGCTCTGGCTCCTCCCCAGATGCTGAGGCTCAGAACCATGTGCGGGGGCCTGAAGCTCCTGGGCATCCGCCGTACCTCCACCGCCCCCGCCGCCTCCCCGAACGTCCGGCGCCTGGAGTACAAGCCCATCAAGAAAGTCATGGTGGCCAACAGAGGTGAGCACTGGGCCCAGGGAGAGGAGCCGCCTCCACCCAGCGCCCACCTCATGTGGCTTCTGCTTCTCTTAGGACCCGGGAATCTAACCTCTCCCCCGTGCCCCGCCCGCAGGTGAGATAGCCATCCGCGTGTTCCGGGCCTGCACGGAGCTGGGCATCCGCACAGTGGCCGTGTACTCGGAGCAGGACACGGGCCAGATGCACCGGCAGAAAGCAGATGAGGCCTACCTCATCGGCCGTGGCCTCGCCCCCGTGCAGGCCTACCTGCACATCCCAGACATCATCAAGGTGGCCAAGGTGAGCCAGGCCGGGCAGGGGCCTTTAAGGGTCCTGTGCCACCCCACGCCAGCCAGCGGTTAAGTGTCTGGATGGGTGGGTGGGGGACGGGTAGATAAATGAATGGAGCAAGTGAGGTGGTTTGGTGGGGCGTGGGGGGACTGAAGGAATCGAGGGGCACACCACTCTTCTGCCCCCAGGAAAACAACGTGGATGCGGTACACCCTGGCTACGGGTTCCTGTCGGAGCGTGCGGACTTTGCCCAAGCTTGCCAGGATGCCGGGGTCCGGTTCATCGGACCGAGCCCGGAGGTGGTCCGAAAGATGGGAGATAAGGTGGAGGCCCGGGCCATCGCCATCGCCGCAGGTGACATGGCCAGCCTGCCGCGGGCCTGCAGCTCCCCCGGGGCGGGGCGCGCGTGTTTTCAGAGATTCCGGTTTGTGACAAAGCCCCACATGCCTGTTTCTCCACAGGCGTCCCCGTGGTCCCCGGCACTAACGCTCCTGTCACTTCCCTGCACGAGGCCCAGGAGTTCTCCAACACCTACGGCTTCCCCATCATCTTCAAGGCCGCCTACGGGGGCGGGGGCCGCGGCATGAGGGTGGTGCACAGCTACGAGGTGAGCAGGCGCCAGGGCTGGGAGGCCGCCGCACCGCCTGCCGGCTCCGGGAGTGGGTCGGGGTCACGCAGAGGGGCCCGGTGTCCGCTCAGCCTCCGCCCGCCCCCAGGAACTGGAGGAGAACTACACCCGGGCCTACTCCGAGGCTCTGGCCGCCTTCGGGAACGGGGCGCTGTTTGTGGAGAAGTTCATCGAGAGGCCACGCCACATCGAGGTGCAGATCCTGGGTGAGTGGGGGTCCCGGGCCGCAGAGCCTTGGGGACGGGGCAGGGCTCTCCCTCAGGAAGACGCTCCCCCGTGCAGGTCAGGGCCCAGGCCTCGGGCGGCCGGTCCTCCCTGGCTGCCCAGCACTGGACGGGCACTGCCGGCCTCCTAGTGTGAGGCTGTCAGGCCTGTAGGAGTGCTCCTTCCCACAGGGGACCAGTACGGGAACATCCTGCACCTGTACGAGCGGGACTGCTCCATCCAGCGGCGGCACCAGAAGGTGGTGGAGATCGCCCCTGCTGCCCACCTGGACCCTCTGCTTCGGACCCGGCTCACCAGCGACTCTGTCAAACTTGCTAAGCAGGTGAAGTGGGGGCTCCTGGGGACCGTTGCCCACATAGAGACAGGAGCCTGTTCCTGCAGGCGTGCTCATGGCCACTGGTCACCGGGGTCCAGTCGTGGATAGTCTGCTGGGAGCAGGGAGCCCAGGGTGTGTCAGCTCTGGGAGGGAGGGACTCTGCTGGAGGTCAGAGGCCAATGAAGAGTCCTTGAGGTATCAGACGACAGGCCCAGAGACCAAGCCTGGAGTCCAGCAAGGAGGAGGGAGAGGCCTCGGACAGCCCTCTGCACCCTGTGCCCAGATGGAACTTCTGCGTGGCATCAACTTACCCCTGGAGAGGCAGGAGTGAGGGCAGGGACTGTCAGGATAAGACACTTACTGGCCTTGCATCACAGTCCTGCAGCCCTTTTCTCCTGAGGTCCCTCTGCCCGTCTTGGCTCTGCTGGGGCGTGGACGGGGAGTGCTCCCCAGCAGCGGCCTGCCCCTGAGCCTGGCTCGAGAGAGCACCTGCCATGGCCGCCTGCTGTCTGTTCTTCTGGGCCCTCCTGGCCCCGCGCCCTCAGAGTCCAGGCATCCTGCCCCCAGATCTGCCTCCGCTTCCCAGAGCCCCGGCAGAGCATCTTTCAGATCTGCGCGCGCCACGCCCCGCCCCCCCCCCCCCCCCGCCCCAATCCCACAGGGGCCTTGGTCTGGCTCTCCTTCAGAGCCACGCTGCCCCAGGCTTCAGGCAGCCGGACCCAGGCAGATGGTGGTCACCTTCCCCAAGCCAAAGCCAGGGTCAGCACCGCAGTGAGGCTTTCGCCATGGCGACTGGGAGGCAGTGACTAGGAGGAGAGGCTTGGGTTATTTCGTAAGAGGGGTGTCTACCTCAATTTATTATCATCATCATCATTTTATTATTGTTATTATTCTCAGAACAGATTTGAGGGAGCTTACTGAAGTCTAGTTTGTGGTTTGGGGAAGTTAAGAGTGAAACTGAAATCAGGGTTGAATTTTGAGTTAGTCATCATTGGCTGGTTTCCCTCAAATAGCATCTCTTTGGGTAGTGACTGGTGGTGATGACCGAGCGAAGATTGAGGGTCCAGCAGAGGCCGGGGTACGCATGGGTGGGCCTGTGCCCGAGAGCAGAGGAGGCTGCCGGGGAGAGGGCGCCCCCCGGGGGGCAGGGGAGCTGTTGCTGTCTGGCCCAGATAGTGGGAGTGCAGCCCTGAGGCTGCTGGGGGCTCCCGCGTGCCGTTGGGAGCGTCCATCCCCAGCGGCAGGCTGGGGGGCTCCGTCTGGTGGGGCAGGCGCACTGCAGTCTGTCTTTATGGAACCAAAGGGCAAGGCGCTCATCGCCACGCCTGCTTACGTACGTGCTGCCCACAGGTGGGCTACGAGAATGCGGGCACCGTGGAGTTCCTAGTGGACAAGCACGGCAAGCACTTCTTCATCGAGGTCAACTCCCGCCTGCAGGTGGAGCACACGGTCACCGAGGAGATCACTGAGTGAGCGGCCGGGGCGGGGCCGGGGCAGGGTGTCCTCCGGGTTTCGTGGAAAATGCACTCCGGTGGCTGCTGGGAGCGGGTGGCAGGGAGCTCAGCTCACTCTCCATGGGGATCTAGGTAATTTTATAAATATGATAATAACAGCATTACAGGGTTATTGTATTAGTACAAAGCAGCAAAAGAAATGTTAGAGCCCCACCCTCAGGACTGGATGCTGAGAGGCTCCCAAGCTGTAAGACAGAACCACATGGGAGGAAAGTGTTGATCGTCCCCATCTTTTAGATGAAGTCGAGGCTCAGAGAGGTTAAGAGAGTGGCCCCAGGTCACACAGCTGAGACTGGAAACCCAGGCTTAAGTCTGTTAGGAAGAATTGGTTTCTTTCCATCTTTATTTCCTTTACTATGCAAGTAGTTTGGTATAATGGCAATGTTTTGCATAGTATTTTTATTCTACTTTTTAAATTCAATATTTTTAAGACATTTCCCCAGACCATTGGCTTTCTGAATACTTTTAGTGGCTGCACGCTATTCTGTCATCTGTGTGAGTCATGACTTGTTTGCACAGTCCTCTGTGACTAGTGAGGTGTTTCCAGCTCTGTGGTCACAGGTGTGTCAGTAAACCTTTGTGCCTACATCTCTGCCTACCCCTCTGAAGAGGTCCAGGATTGGCACCTTTAGTGGCATTACCTGAGCAGAGGTTAAGCAACATCTCGCCTAATTAGCTTTCTCAATTGCTTGTCCCAATTTGTTCGCCCACAAGCATAGAGTATAAACATTTTTTAAAAACTTGACCACTTTATAAACAATTAAAATCTTTCATTGTTTTGAGATACAGATTTTGAGCCATTTACTTGTTAAGGCTGGCTTGGAGCCAGGCCATCTCGCTATAGAACTTTCCTGACAGTTTCTCCCGAACCCTGCCTCCACCTGAGTCTGAGGAAGCTGTGAGGTGGGGAGGGGGCCCTGCCTTTGCCCAGCGGGTGCACAGAGGCCCCAGGACTCCTTGTTCTCTGAGATAAAGACTGAACGGAGACTGACTCAGGCTCAGACTCTGGCCCCACACGACTTTCCCCATCACGCTGCCTGCTCTGCCGGGAGGGGGTCTGTGGCAGACAGACAGGGCTGTATGCAGATTCCCCCCACTCACTAGCTGCACGGAGCTCGGCTCCCCTCTGATAACAGTGACGCTCAGAGCGCTGTTGTGGAGATAAAGCTGAAAGCGCACACCATCCCACTGCACGCAGATGTGAGGACACAGGTGACATCGCCACGCTGTGGGTGACTGAGCTGGAAACAGAGCTGGGAGCGCCTGCCAGGGCCGTTCCCAGGCTGTCCGCACCGCAGCCTCCGTGACAGATGTACACACAGGTTTCTAAGCAGCTGCTCCGTGTGACTCCTCGCTGTCCTCAGCAGCGTAGCCATCAGGGAGGCTGTTATCACTGCGCTTGGACAGCTCTGCTCTGTGGTCAGGGCCGGAGGGTGGCGTCCTGCCCACTGCACCCACCTGTGGGGACCCTCCTGCAGCTGTGGTCCCGCCCACGGAGCCTGCCCTCACAACCCCATTCTCTTGAAACTGCCCAGCACCCCACACACATGACTCCAAGAGCAGGTGTCTGAGGCTTCACGCCCACGCTTGACCAAGGGGGAGTTTGGGGACCGAGAGACACAGGGAGAAAGGAGGGGAGTGTGGGGGTGCAAGCACAGGTGGATGCAGAGTTCAGCTGCCCCTCCAGCTGCCCGTTCCCCTCATTGAGGATGTCAGAGTAACGGGCACAGGGCAGGGCGCTGGGCAGACAGAGGAGCAGCTGCCCAGGCTGGTGAAGTGTCTGGAGGAGCTGGGCGGGCTGCGTCTGTGTGTGCAAGCCGCCTCGTCCAGCCCCTGCCTCATGCTCCCCTCTCGGCGCTGTGTCCCTTCCCTGCAGTGTGGACCTGGTCCACGCCCAGATCCACGTGACCGAGGGCCGGAGTCTGCCCGACCTGGGTCTGCGGCAGGAGAACATCCGCATCAACGGCTGTGCCATCCAGTGCCGCGTCACCACCGAGGACCCGGCCCGCAGCTTCCAGCCGGATACCGGCCGCATCGAGGTAGCGTCCACGCTCTTGACGTTCCGACCGAGCGGCCGCGGGTCTCTGCCTGTGTAAGGACTGTGGCCAGACTGCTCTGAGGGCACCGAGTGAGGGCTGGTCCGAGTCTGGCTGAGTACATGGGAGCCAGGCTGGTCCGAGAGGCAGGCAGGAGCACCCTGGGGAGGGCTGCCATGCGCACAGGCTGGTAAGCCAATGGGCGGGTCGTCAGAACGGAGAGAGCAGCTGGTGGAGCCGAAGGCAGGGCCCCCAAAGGAGGCGCAGGTCCTGGCCTCTGTGCTAAGAGCCCGAAGACAGCGGTGCTGCTGGCCACTGGCCTGCCTTCAGAGGGGTGTGGCTGGCAAGACAGCACTCGGGGTGCAGTGAAGGATTGGGGCCAGGCTGAGCAAGGGGACCACGGAGGATAAATGAGAGCTCTGGGGAAGTGGCAGAGGGCAGGGAGGAGGCTGAGAGGCAGACTCTTCGTGGGAAGTTGAGGAGGGCCCGGGCAGGCACCCCGAATCTGGACCTGCACCTCCTCCAGGGACGCTTCCTGCGCCTTCTCTTTCTCCTCACAGAGAAAGCCGTCTCTCACCCCTGCCCTCTGGCCCCCCTTCCCTGGCTGAGGGCAGGAGCCTCTGGCCTGCTCAGAGCCTGTCCCCTGTCCCCGCCCATGCTGGCTAGGAATTCCTCTGGGTCCTGGTGCTCTAAGGCTCCCCACCGGCCTCCCCTCCCCAGAGCAGGAGCTCAGACTGCTCCGGTGCAGCGGGGAGGGCGAGGGGAGTCTGAGATGCTGGGATTCTGACACCCGGGTCAGGGCAGGGCGCGGTCTGGGTTCTGAAAGTCGCATAGAGCTGGTAGGCTCGGGCCAGAGCGCTGGCCAGACTGCTCTGCCCTCGGCCCGGAAAGGGCAGCCCTGCCTGGACACTGCCTCCCTCCACCTCCCTTCCCAGGCCTGGCTCCTCCGAGCCTGGTTTACCACAGAATATTTTTAGCTCTCAGTTCCTGCTCACAGCTGAGTGTTCACCTTTAAATATTTTATTAAGTTCCTTTTTATCAAACACAGGCCCTGTCCCTTAGAAGTGGAAGCAGGGTGCAGTGGGGCTCCTCCTGCCACTCCTTTTCCTTACATGTACCTCACAGGGTGCCCCCATCCCATCATGGACTGCATGTGTGTGCTGCAGTTACTCCAGACACCCCAAACCTGTCCCCCACCCTGGGTCCCTGTCCATTAGACTGGAGCCCCTGGGGGTGTCTCCGGGCGGCCTCTCTGGCCCAGGGCGCTCCCGCTGCTCCCCTCTGTGGGCACCGGCAGAATGAAGCAGACCTGGGCACCCAGAGCTGGGGTCCCTTGGCATCTTGTCCCGCTGGGGCCGCGGCCGCACCTTCACTCGGGCTCCTGACCCGCTCTTCTCCCCGCAGGTGTTCCGGAGCGGAGAGGGCATGGGCATCCGCCTGGATAACGCTTCCGCCTTCCAGGGAGCCGTCATCTCCCCCCACTACGACTCCCTGCTGGTCAAGGTCATCGCCCACGGCAAAGACCACCTCACGGCCGCCACCAAGATGAGCAGAGCCCTGGCCGAGTTCCGAGTCCGAGGCGTGAAGGTGAGGCTGCAGGCCTGTCTGCCTCCGCTCGTTCCCGGCGTCCCGCCCCTCCTGTCACTGCATGTGGACGCTCCGGGGGCGCTCGGGCACTGCTCTGCCTCCCTCCGCTCCCCGGGAGTCAGCCTCCTGCCCCTCCTGGGGAGGTCACCTGGTGTGTGTGTCACCTGGCCTCCCTCTGGAAGCCTGGGCCCCGTTTGGGCGGGGAGCTCGGAGCCTGTTCTGAGCAGCTGTGGTGCCTCAGGGACACCAAGCAGGGAGGCTGCAGCGGAGGTGCGAGCACAGGGCAGGGCGGCCCTCTGTGGTGGCCGGGCAGGGGCCGAAATGCCCGCCGGCCTCTTGTCGGGGTCCTTCCCGGAGTCTGCAGCTAGAGCTGAAATCACAGGCAAGTGCTGTCTGTCCTTGAGGTCAGGCCCTGCCCCGGAGACGGCAGGACAGGGCTCTGTGAGCAGATCTAAGCGCCTGGTCTCCCTGTGAGGGCGTCCCAGACAGCTCCGCCACCCTCCTCCAGGGCTCCCAAAGGCTGGCCACTCACCGCAGAGGGCGCCCAGGGGAGCAGGGGAGCTGAGGTGCTGGCTGGGCCGCCCCTTGTGTCTCCTCAGCTGCTCCCAGCCCCACCTGTGGTGGTGGGGGCGGGGGTAGCCCTGCATCACTTCTCTCACCTCTGGGGAAAGCACGTGGAGGGAAGGAGGGAGCGAGTCTGTGCCTGGCGTCTCCTCAACTGACAGGGAGCAGGTTCCCCGGGTGCTGGGCAGGGGAGAGGGGGTAGCGGGGGGAGAGGGGAGTAACGGGGGGAGAGGGGGTAGCGGAGGGAGGGGGGGTAGCGGAGGGGAGGGGTAGCGGAGGGGAGGGGGTAGCGGGAGGAGGGGGGTAGCGGGGAGAGGGGGGTATAGCGGGGGTAGTGGGGGAGAGGGGGGTTAGAGGGGGAGGGGGGTGGCGGTGGGGAGGGGGGTAGTGGGGAGAGGGGGTAGCAGGGGAAGAGGGGTAGCGGGGGAGAGGAGGGTTAGACGGGGGAGAGGGTTTAGCGGTGGGGAGGGGGGTAGCGGGGAGAGGGGGCAGCGGGGGAAGAGGGGTAGCGGGGAGAGGGGGGTTTGAGGGGGAGAGGGGGTGGCGGTGGGGTGGGGGGTAGTGGGGAGAGGGGGGTATAGCGGGGAGAGGGGGGGTAGAGGGGGAGAGGGGGTAGCGGGGGAGGGGTGGGTAGCGGGGAGGGGGGGCAGCGGGGGGGAGGGGGGGTAGCGGGGGAGAGGGGGGTTTGAGGGGAGAGGGGGTTAGGGGAGGGGTTTAGCGGTGGGGAGGGGGGTAGCGGAGGAGAGGGGGGGTAGCGGGGGGAGGGGGGTTAGCGGGGGAGGGGGGGGGGAGGGGGGATAGCGGGGGTAGTGGGGGAGAGGGGGTTTGAGGGGGAGAGGGGGGTGCGGTGGGGAGGGGGTAGCAGGGAGAGGGGGTGGGTGGTAGGGGGGTGGGGTAGCGGGGGAGAGGGGGTTTGAGGGGGAGAGGGGGTGGCGGTGGGGAGGGGGGTAGTGGGGAGGGGTGGTAGTGGGGAAGAGGGGTAGCGGGAGAGAGGAGGGTTAGAGGGGGAGAGGGGGCTCTGCACTTCTCCGTGAGGTGCCTCAGGGTTCCTGGTCCAGGGCCGTTTGGTGACATCAGGTGCTCACTTTCTCACCGAGGGAGCCTGGTTTTCCAGGCATGATGTCCTGAGCGGCCTCTGGCTCCAGGTGGCCAGTGCTCACCGTGACCCCAGTGGGTGACCCTGCTGCCCCACCCCTCACCTGCCTGAGCCACAGGACCACCTGCCCTTCGGCCTGGAGCCCCAGGACCCGACAGCCCTGGAGGTGGAGCCGGAGGAGCGGGGCCGCGGGAGAAGGCGGAGGCCAGTGCAGGACCCAGGGCACCAGGGTCCACTGGTGTGCACCAGACCTGGCTCTGGCTCCTGCCACGCCGCGGCCTCCGCCGCCCCGGTCTCCGCCCGGCCTGGCAGGCTCAGCTCCCTCTCTCTGCTGAGAACCTTGTTTGTTTACTTAAACCAGGGCCGCTCTGGGGATCCACCCAGGTATGTGTTCTGGGCTGGGAGGGCAGGCATGTGCGTCACCTCTGCGCAAACCCACTGCGTGAGCTTGGCCTGCACACGTGTGTGCACACACCTTACTGTGCCAGCTCTGAGCAGGCTGCTCGTCAGGAACGCCATGGCCTCACACAAAACGGACACGTACCCCTGGCACCACTGCGGGTCCTGGGGACCAGCCGCCCTCCGTGGTGGCCGGGCACCTGCACCTGCTTGAAGCCTCGGGCGGCCTGGCGCGGGCGGAGCAGCGAGGCGCCTGCGGTGTCTGTGCTCGGACCGTTCCGCCCACCAACACCCGGGAGCAGCCGTTGTTCGGGTGGCAGGCAGGGCTGTGCCGGCCGGAGGAAGCGAACCCAGGCAGCCACGGGGCCTGCGGCTCTTCAGCTGGGGCTAGAGCAGGGCGTGGCCTGGGCACCGCGTCCGGGGAGGTGGGACGCAGGCTCTCCAGCCCGGCCCAGCAGAGCCTGGGCGTCAGTGGAGCAGCGGGGGGCGGGCTCAGGCCTGCGCACTGGCGGGAACCTTCCGGAGGGTGTGGGCAGTGAGGGTCCCCCCCGCCCCCAGTCCCTTTGGGATGGCGCGCTGCACACCCTGGGCGATGGAGTAAGACTCACAGCCGCAGGGACTTCCTCACTGAGCTGGGGGCGATGTGCGAGCCCAAGTCGCTCTGCCCTGCAGGGCTGTGCCATCTCCCTCCTGCTCCTGTGGCCACTGCCCTGTAACATCCCTGCCACCGTGAGGCTGGCACAGCCTGTCCACATGCTCACAGCGGCAGCAGAGGGCTCAGCGTCCAGTCCGCAGGTCACCAGGGGTCAGACCTGGGTGAAGAGGAGGCTGAGGCACCTACATCTGCTTGGGCCCCCTCTGTGGACGGCAGGCCCAGCCCTGTCCTGTCTGTGCCTCCACTGGCCCACACGGCCCCTCTCCCTCAGGATGACACCGAGACTAGCACTGAGGTGTCCCCAACCATTTTATTATAAAGAAAAACAAGACTCCCACCTGGTGGCTGCGGCCCCGCCTCAGTGGCTGTGAGCACCTGTCAGAGGCCTGTCCCCTACGCCTGTCAGAGGCCAGGACCGGGGAAAGGGCCCCCGTCCTGCCAAGCACCAGGGGCCTGAGGTACCGAGGGTGAAGGTGGGAGGAATTCCCAGGCAGTGCTGACCCACCCAGGCCAGGTGGCTGCCTGCCCCCACCCTCCATCCCGGCTGACGCCCTTCCCATCACACCACGCTCTCTTCCAGCCGTTCTGCACTGCCCCCCATGCCCTGGCACCCTGCCCCCAGCAGTCCTCCGTGCACAGAGTGGCTCCGCCGGGCCCAGGCCCCACCTAGGCGCCTGGCATAACCGTAGCACCCGCCCGTGTCTCCCAGGTCCAGGGAGCAGCTGCGCTGGGGGCGAGGCGGGGGGCTCCGCGGCGGGTGGGTCTTGGGTGTGGGGCTGGGGCCTCCGTTGGTCTGGGATTGGACGTGGCTGAGCTTCAGGGGGAGGCGGCCATTCCCAGCCCCCCGGCCCCGAACCAGCAAGGCCACAGTGAAGACCAGTAAGGCAGCCACGAGGACACCGCCCACGGCCACAGTCAGGGTCCCGCCCAGCATGTGGGCCTGTGGGGCGTGGCACAGGGGCATGGCCGGCAGCGTTGAGAAGTGGGCGCAGCCCAGCAGCTTGGTGGACGTGAGGTCAGAAGGCCCAGCGGCAGGTGACAGGGCCAGCAGGCAGAGGTCATAGTCGGCACCAGGGATCAGGTGCTTCAGCAGGAAGTGGTGGCTGGAGGCTGGGACGATCCTGCAGGCAAGGTCTGGAGGTCAGAGCCAGGGCCTTGGGGTCCAGGCCCAGCCCCACCCCACATGGCCTCGAAGCCCCCTTCACCGCCCATCCCCCACCACCCTGGTGCCCCAGGTCCCAGGTCTGAGCACCCTCTTCTCCTGGGACCACAAAGGCCTGTGTGTTCACTCAAGAAGATGGAGAAACCAAGACAGGAACGCATGTGTATGCGTGTGTGTGTGTGTGTGTGTGTGTGTGTGTGTGTGTATGCATGCGTGTGTGTGGCACTGGAGACAGTGCAGGGGGACAGATAGTGTGTGCCCTGACACACAGGCCCAGCACAGCTAAGGAGGGCGGAGAATCACATCACATCGCCAGCGATAACGTGTGTGGGGCTGGCCACATGCTCAATCACACACCAGCATGGAGGCCTCCTGTGGCTCAGCCACTTGGTAGAGATCTGGGGGGCACTGCCCACCTCCCACTTGTTCCTGGTCCCTGACACTCCCCTTCCCTCCCCTCCCCCAGCCCAAGACCCCAGGCAGCTCAGACGCTGAGGAGGGGGGTGTGGAAGCCCCAAGGACAGAGGAGGAGCCGAGAGTGGCCCAGCCTGGAGGGTGGGGCCGAGGCGCCCGCAGCGCGTTCTCACCGGTAGATGAGGGTCTCGTCCTCGCTGCTGTTGTACTGGATTTGGAACATCCACACGGGGTCTGCTGGCCGCCCAGGCCCCCAGCTCACCAGCCCTGAGGTGGCGGTCACCTCTGTCACCTGCACAGTCGGCTCGGTCTCTAGTGCCCCCTCGCCCTCCGCAGCAGTGCGGGCTGAGGCAGCAATGTCCGAGGGCCCGGGGCGGCCCCCCTCGGCACTGCCGTTCCCACCGTGAGGCAAGGCCAGCACCCGGAGCTCCACGTGGGCCGTGGCTTCACCGGCAGGGTTGGTCGCAATGCAGGTGTAGTCCCCGGCGTCCCCAGAGCCCGTCACCCCAATCTCCAGGGTCCCGTTGGGGAAAGCCCGGGCTCGGGAGGAGTTGCCGACCAGCCGGTCGTCAGGGCCAACCCAGTGCATGGTGGGCGCAGGGTCTCCGAGGGCCCGGCACCGCAGCGTGGCCCGCTGGCCCTCCAGCACCCAGAGGCGCTGCGTGTGGCGGGCGATGAGGGGCGGCTCGCAGGAGAACTCGCCCTCGGGCACTGCCCAGAAGTAGCGGCCGGCCAGGCCGGGCGGGGAGGCGCACGTCTCCAGGTCGTCCGGCCGGGCCAGCCGCCGCAGCCACAGCAGCTCACAGTTGCAGTGCAGGGGGTTCCCGCTGAAGCTCAGCACCAGGGGGGCCGGCGAGGCCTCAGAGTCGCGCCCCCGGGAGAAGAGGGGGTCGGGTGCCAACGTGGCCAGGCGGTTGGAGGTGAGGTCAAGGCGGGAGAGCTGGCTCAGCTGGGCAAAGGCGCCCGGAGGCAGCACGTCTATGACGTTGTGGTCCAGGTTGAGGGTGTGCAGGGCAGGCATGGCGCCGATGCCGGCCCAGGGCACCTGCCGCAGGTTGTTGTAGGACAGGTCCAGGTCCTCCAGGCTGTCCAGGAAGTCATCGAAAGCCCCCGGTGCGATGCGGCCCAGCTGGTTGCCGCTCAGGATGAGGTGCTGCAGGTTGACGGGGCCCCGAAGGCTGCCGGTGCCCAGCTCCACCAGCCGGTTGCCATCCAGGTGCAGGGAGCGCAGGCTCTCCAGGTCCCCAAAGGCGCGGGCCCCGATGCGGGTGATGGCGTTGCGGGACAGCGTCAGGTCCACCAGCCCCGTCATGTTCCGGAAGTCTGGTGGCCCCAGAGCCTGGATGAAGTTATCGGCCAGCCGCAGCTCCACCGTCCGCCGGTCCACATTGGGCGGCACGAACAGCAGGCCTCGGTGGGCACAAAGGGTGCTGAGCGACTCGGACAGGTTCTGGCAGACGCAGGGCAGTGGGCAGGCGGCCGCTCCGCTGGCCAGCAGCAGCAGCAGGAGCGGTGGGGCCATGGTGAGTGCCCTGTAGGGAAGGGCCAAGGCCCAGGCACAGGTGGGGCTGGTGCAGGTGCCTAGGCCCAGTCCCAGGAGCCAGCTTCCAGAGCCTGGCCTGGGCGGGGGCGGTAGGAGGGGAAGTCAGTCAAAGGCCCAGGGGGCCCCTCGGGATGAGGGAGGGCTGGGGCCTGCAGGGCCAGCCTCCTAGAGCACAGGCCGCATCTCCCAGGCCATGAAGGGGAGCACAGGCTCTGGGGCAAGGTGAGGCCTGAGGCAGGGAGCAGAGGTGGGCTTGAGAGCAGGGAGGATCCTGAACTTCCTTTCCTTGGCGTCCCTGAAATCGTCAGCACCCCCACTACCCCGCCATCTCCTCCCCCACCAGGGAAGCCACCCCCAAAACCCCTCTCAGGTGCACTTCCCTCCCAAGCTAGCCCCACACTGTGTCCCGAGGAGGGGTGCTCACCTGGTATCTGTAGTTCAGGGGGCAGAGGCCGGCCTCCCTGCAGGTCCGGCCGGCCCCCGACTCCAGGCAGCTCTCCCGCGGGGGTAAGGCCTGGGGCTGACCAGCCGCCCACCGATCGCGCTCCGGCCCATGGCGCTCGGGCCCTGCCCGGCTCAATCCGTTCCGGCACCTTTTCCCCGGCCCGGCTATGCTCGTGGCGGTGGCGACCAGCAGGCGAGTGCGCGCTGGCGAGCACGCGCGCGCCGCGGACACGCACGTGGAGGGCGGACAGGGAGGGGTGCACAGGGACCCACCCTGGGCCGGCTCCCGAGGTCACGGGGACACGCGCCCACGGGTGGCTCCAGGTCACACCCGAGGCCCAGGCCGGCTCCGGCCCTCCGCACAGCGCTCCCGTCCTGCCGCAGCGCACTCACCCCGGCACAGGCGCGCGCGCCCCCGGACACCCTGGCGCCCCGGCATCCTCACTGCACGGGCGCCCGCCGCTGTCGCCGCCGCCGCTGCTGCTGCTGCGCAAACCGTCACTCCGCAGCCAGCCAGACAAAGCGCCAGCTCGCGGGCCCCTTCACCATCTCCCGGAGACAGCGAGGGGAGTCTTTGTTACATGCCGCTGGGCACCGTCCCCAGCACACCCACACATGCCCACACATCCACGTCCCCGCACCCACAGGCAGGCCGGGCGCAAACCCGCGCTGTTGCTGGGACCCTCGCATTCACAGATACACGCTGAAGGTCACAGCCGTTCTGCATCACCAAGTCACGTGGAGGGTCCCCAACACGCACCGGGCCCGGAGGGGGGGCTGGGACGACGCCCCCGCCGGGCTGCTTCGGGGTGGGGCCGAGAGGGCTTGGTCTCCGCGCTGGCGCCGCGCCCCGTTGCCTGCCCTCCCCTCCCCGCCCTCCCTCTTCCCAGGCTCCCCGCCTGCCCAGCAAGCTCGGGAGCCAACCGGTGTCCGCCTCGGGCCCGATTGGTCGGCTGGCTCGGTGTCCCAGCAGGCAGGCGGAGGCTCGCCGTTGGAAGCTGTGCGTCAGTGGTCCTCGCCGGCCCACCGCCCGCCTTCCCCTCTGAGCCCCCGCCTCTCAGCCCCTAGGAAGCAGGCTGGCAGGAGGGAGGGGCAGGGGACCCAGGTCGCCTGAGGACTAGGAGATGCCAGGGAAGGGGTGACTTTCCTGACTGGGGGGACCATTACAAAGGACCAGGGTGCTGGACCGGATTCGGATCCCTCCAAGCTTGGCTGTCAAAGGCTGGAAGCTGGGGGCTCCCCAGCCCCTAGGCTAAGCAGTTAGTCCGGGGAGAGGGAACCATATGGGGCTCTGCGACAGCCCTGAAGACTCCATCCTGCAGGAGCGAAAGCAGCCCCAGTGGCTACTGGGGAGAAGGAGGGCAAGATGTCTTGGAAACGCAGGAGTGTGTCCAATAGAGCCATTAGCAGAGAAGGGCTGACTGCCCATTGGATTTACCACAAAGGGACCTCAGTGTGGATGTCACTGGGAGGTGGTGTGTGTGGAAGGGAGGACCCTCTTTCAAGAAGCCTGACTGGGAGGGCAGGAGAGTGCTCCCGCCTGCTGTGGGAGGTGAACAAGGAGGGAGAAGTGGGCTCGGCCTCCTGCAGCTTAGGGGACCTTGCGGAAGGTGGGTGGGGTGAGGAGATGGAGAAATGCCACTCCACAGGGAGCATGGGATCCTGGGGAACTGGGAAGCTGGCCTTGGTGGCCCCTTCAGCTTCTTTCCCTGCCCATGCCAAACGGTGACACCCTCCCACCTCTGTCCTGCAGACCAACATCCCCTTCCTGCAGAATGTGCTCAACAACCAGCAGTTCCTGGGAGGCACCGTGGACACCCAGTTCATTGACGAGAACCCGGAGCTCTTCCAGCTGCGGCCCGCACAGAACCGGGCCCAGAAGCTGCTGTACTACCTCGGTCCGGCCCCAAGACTGCCCTGCCCTGCCCTGCTCCCCTCCCCTCCCCTGAGGCCTTGCTCACGGCCTCCTGCCCTCAGCCTGGTCCTCCTTTCCTTTGCCTTCCTGCCCAACCTCCTTGCTCAGGCTCTTACAGGCACCCCCTCCCCTTTTCTGTCTGCATGGTCCTCAATATGTCCTCACTGCCTGGGCCCAGCAGGGCCTGGCTGTGGAGAGGACAGGGGCCAGCTGGAGGAATCTCTCCACCCCAATCCCACCTACTCACTCCTGCTCTCAACTCACTGCCCAACCTGCCCTGACCCATTGTCCACTCTCTACAGGACATGTCATGGTGAATGGCCCGACCACGCCAATCCCCGTTAAGGCCGACCCCAGCCCCACCGACCCCATTGTCCCTGTGGTGCCCATAGGTAAGTGAATTCAATTCTGCCAATTTATGGGAGACAGGATGCCACCTGCAGGATGGGTACTAATGCCTGGTCTGCCCTAGGCCCGCCCCCGGCCGGTTTCAGAGATATCCTGCTGCGAGAGGGGCCCGAGGGCTTTGCTCGAGCCGTGCGGAACCACCAGGGGTTGCTGCTGATGGACACAACCTTCAGGGATGCCCACCAGTCCCTGCTGGCCACTCGTGTGCGAACCCATGACCTCAAGAAGATCTCCCCCTATGTTGCCCACAACTTCAACAAGCTCTTCAGCATAGAGAACTGGGGAGGTAGGCTGGAATATGGCACAGAACCTGACAGGAGTCAAGCCATTGGAGACACTCGAGAGAAGCTAGAAACACTGACATTGAGGGAACCAGTGAGAACTGCACAGTGTGTGTGCGTGTGTGTGCGCGCGCGCGCAGCAGACAGTGATGGTGCCCGCTCCCGCCAGGCTGAGGTCAGAGCGGTGGGGACAAGTTAGTGACAGCAGAGAACTGGGGAGGGGCTGTCAGAGGAAGGACAGAGCCTGAACGACCCTGAGATCACGAAGGAGAGTCTGAGGGTCTTGGTGGGAACAGGAGGGACCCTGAGGTAGGGGCTGGCATTGGGGCCGGAGCAGCAGAGCTGCAAGGTGTGGGGGGTCCCCAGGACATGGGCTGACCTGGGGCTGTTGGTCCCTTTGCAGGAGCCACGTTCGATGTTGCCATGCGCTTCCTGTACGAGTGCCCTTGGCGGCGGCTGCAGGAGCTCCGGGAGCTCATCCCCAACATCCCGTTCCAGATGCTGCTGCGGGGGGCCAACGCCGTGGGCTACACCAACTACCCGGACAACGTGGTCTTCAAGTGAGCCTGGGGGGGGTGGCCTGGCATGGCCCAGCCCGTGCCAGGCCACACAGCAACGGCTCAACGGCCTGCACGCCCCACAGCGGGCTCAGAACCAAGGTTCCCAGCAGCTGTGCCAGTAAGGCCTGCGGTTTGGAAATGTGTGCCATGCAGAACTGTAGCCGGGGACCTGGGCCGGCTTCTAGATCGTGGCACAGGGAGGTGCCCAGCCGGCAGGTGGTGTAGAGCTGGGGCTGTTCAGTGCTCTCTCCCTCCGCCTGCCACTCCTTTGCAGAGAATCCCCGCTAATCCCTTTGACCTGGGCGCCACGCTGCCCTGGAGGCCTTGTCCAGTGTGGTGCCCACCCCTATTCTGTGGGGACCATGCCCTCTGCCAGGCCCAGCTCATTCCCTAGGACCCACACCGGGCCAGGAACCAAAGATGGGAGGGGGGGAGGGAAAGCAGGATGTGGCTAACCCCGGGCTCTTCCACGCACTCAGGTTCTGTGAGGTGGCCAAGGAGAATGGCATGGATGTCTTCCGGGTCTTTGACTCCCTCAACTACCTGCCCAATCTGTTGCTGGGCATGGAGGCAGTGGGCAGTGCCGGTGGTGTGGTAGAAGCCGCCATCTCTTACACTGGTGACGTGGCTGACCCCAGCCGCACCAAGTACTCGCTGCAGTATTACATGGATTTGGCTGAAGAGCTGGTGCGAGCTGGCACCCACATACTGTGCATTAAGGTACCTACAGCAGTCTCCCCAGTTTCCCATCTCCCCTACCTCCTTGCTCTGTTTCCCAACAACCCCCACCACCACCATGCACACATGGTGCCCACTTCTTACCATCATTTCCTGCTCTTTCCCCAGGACATGGCAGGACTGCTGAAGCCCTCGGCCTGCACCATGCTGGTCGGCTCTCTCCGGGACCGCTTCCCTGACCTCCCGCTGCATATCCACACCCACGACACGTCAGGGGCAGGTGTGGCAGCCATGCTGGCCTGCGCCCAGGCTGGGGCTGATGTGGTGGACGTGGCGTCCGATTCCATGTCAGGGATGACTTCACAGCCCAGTATGGGGGCTCTGGTGGCCTGTACCCGAGGGACTCCCCTGGACACAGGTAAGAACAGCACAGCCCGTGGCCGTTCCCCTCAAAGCCATAGCCTCCCCCAGCCCCGGTAGTCTGACCTGTCCTAGACTCCACATGCTCTTGCCTGGCCTTGCTGTCCATCACTCCATTCTGAATGGACCTGGGCTGGTCCTGGGGTCCTGGGAGGGGCACCTGGGAGTTTAGCACATTTCCAACCCCTCCCTGCCTCTGGCTCCCTGCAGGGGTACCCCTGGAGCGCGTGTTTGACTACAGTGAGTACTGGGAGGGGGCCCGGGGACTGTATGCGGCCTTTGACTGCACGGCTACCATGAAGTCTGGCAACTCGGATGTGTATGAGAATGAGATTCCAGGGGGTCAGTACACCAACCTGCACTTCCAGGCACACAGCATGGGGCTTGGCTCCAAGTTCAAGGAAGTCAAGAAGGCCTACGTGGAGGCCAACCAGATGCTAGGTGACCTCATCAAGGTAAGCCAAGCCGTGTCCTTACCTGTGCTTCTGGGCTTCCGTAAGGTGCCTGGCATTCTGAGCCAAGGGCCTGTCTCCTCAGGTGACACCCTCCTCCAAAATCGTGGGGGATCTCGCCCAGTTCATGGTGCAGAACGGGCTAAGCCGGGCAGATGCCGAGGCCCAAGCGGAAGAGCTGTCCTTCCCGCGCTCTGTGGTGGAGTTCCTGCAGGGCTACATCGGCGTGCCCTACGGGGGGTTCCCTGAGCCCCTCCGCTCCAAGGTAGGGAAGGCCCAGCACCGCGGGAGGTGGGAGTGGGTTCGAGAACCAGGTCTGATCCTCTGCTGTGCTCCCAGGTGCTAAAGGACCTGCCGAGGGTGGAGGGGCGGCCTGGAGCCTCTCTCCCGCCCCTGGATCTGCGGGCGCTGGAGAAGGAACTGGCAGAGCGGCACGGGGACGAGGTGACCCCCGAGGACGTGCTCTCGGCGGCCATGTACCCCGATGTCTTCAATACCTTCAAGGACTTCACTTCCACCTTCGGGCCTGTGGACAGCCTCAACACCCGCCTCTTCCTGCAGGGCCCCAGAATCGCAGAGGAGTTTGAGGTCAGTGGCTCTGGCACCTCGTACACTCCAGACTCGGAGCCCTGCCCTCCACCCTGCTGCCCCCGACTGGCCTGGCTCTCACTGGGCCGTGAGTGCCATGGTACACAGTCCCCTTAGAGACCAGGGCGCTAGGCCTTTGTCAGGAAGGAGGGAACGCAGGTGGGGGCTTGCCTAGGCTGTGTACCGGGCTACTCTCCCCACACTTGCCCCTTCAGCGTGGCTCCCACACCCTCCCTGCAGGTGGAGCTGGAGAGGGGCAAGACACTGCACATCAAGGCCCTGGCCGTAAGTGACCTGAACTGGGCCGGCCAGAGGCAGGTCTTCTTTGAGCTCAACGGGCAGCTGCGGTCCATTCTGGTCAAGGACACCGTGGCCATGAAGGTAAGGCCCCCTGTGCCAGCTTGGTGGTGGGGACGGGCAGGGCCTGGAGTTCACGTCTCCTCTGCCGCCTGCAGGAGATGCACTTCCACCCCAAGGCCCTGAAGGATGTGAAGGGCCAGATCGGGGCACCCATGCCTGGGAAGATAATCGACATCAAGGTGGCAGCAGGAGACAAGGTGGCCAAAGGCCAGCCCCTGTGTGTGCTCAGCGCCATGAAGATGGAGACTGTGGTGACCTCTCCCATTGAAGGCACAGTCCGCAAGGTCCATGTGACCTCAGACATGACACTGGAAGGGGATGACCTTATCCTGGAAATTGAGTGATGTTGCTGACTTGCAACCTGGCCATCTCCCCCCCCCCCCCCCCCCCCAAGCCTTCTATGGACGCTGTGCTGCCAGGGCAGGCCCAGCCAGCCAGTGCCTGAGTGCAGGAAGGCTTGGCCCTGGAGCTCCCGCCTCGCTGCTCCCGGCGGGAGACCATGACTGCGGTGGCCACCCTTCCTCCAGCCATCTGTCTTCTCCCTGGTGGTGGACAGCAGCTCACTTATTCATCTCTTGCCAAATGAGGGTCCTACCCTTGCTGGAGACTAGAGGTGGCGGCACAGGTGGGCCTGGGATCCAGGAGAGCAGGTGTAGGGGTCCTACCTTGGAAAGGGGTTCTGGCCCCAGGTCCTGAGAACTTTGCTCAATAAAACTCTCACCTGCTCTCCATCGTGGGTCCTTTGCAGCCCACCCCACATGCCACTCAGAGGGCACAGCTGCCCCTTGACTCTCCCCAGGCCAGTTGTATATTCTTCCTTGAGAGAGTGAGGATAACAGTGGCCTTCATTTAAGCTACTACTGAGTACCTACTGTATACACCCCCCAAAACTACTGAGATCTTGGAGAGGGTGGAAGAAGTGGGTCAGGTAATCAACTTTCACCCATTTTATGGACACAGATGGAGTCATGGGAAGGACCCCACAGCCAGTAAGAGGCAGAGGGCTCAAACCTAAGCTGCCAGTGAACTTGCTTCCCAACCAACCTGCATTACATTCTAAACCCTGGGCCCACCTCATACCCCATTCTTTTAGGACTGGATGCAGGTGAGACCCTCAGTATAGGAGCCTGTGGGTATGAGGATTTTAGTGGGAGGCTGGGGGCACTCGATGGAGATTCTCGGGATTTAATCCTGCCCATCCCCCATTATTAGTTCTCAGGAGAACGCGATCCTGAGCCTGTTCCCCACCAGCAGGGTGAAACCGTAACCCTGCCTGTGCCACTGCACTGCTGCCACTGCATAGGGAGAGGAGGATGGTGGGGGTGGGGGACAGTTCCTGAGCAGAAACAAGAGTATGAGGTAGGGCAGAACCTAGATACCCTGACTGCCAGGACCCTGCACCCTGCCAGCCAAGTGCTCCCAGGGCATTATAATCTAACCTTTGGCATGGGCCTGGGCTTCCTCCTCTTTGGTCTCCAAGACTCCAAAGGTACCCTGTGAACAGGTTTGCTCACTTCTTCTGCCTCCAACAGCTGCTGCACAGAGCTGTCCGCAAGGTAGGTGTCAGCCACAGCCAGCCTAAGGGCGCCATGAGCAGTGACTGCACACCGATTCCTGTCCTTCAACCACCAGCCTTGGAGAATGGGACCGGAAAGCCATTCTAAAAACAAGAGGAAGAGCAGAGAACAGGCTCTAAGGACCTCGGATTACAGTGCTCTCCTCAAGGCCTTTGTTCCGGGTTCCTCCAGGGACAGGCAGGCAGCATGGTGGCAGAGGTCCAAGGGGGAGACAACTAGAACAGCCTCTACTTCCATGTCCTCTGAGCTGGTCCTTCAACGCTTCAGGTCTATTTGTTCTCACATAATCGAGGCGGATAAACTTTGGGAAGATCCTGGTGGAGGTGACAAAAGCTGGAGGCGCTCTCACGGGTCAGGGTGCGGGGTCCCCCTTTCTGGTGGCCAGGTCACAGGCCCACACTGGTACCTCCAGTCCCAGATCCACCTCTGCTAGGACCTGGGGCCTGGCTCCTTCAAGTCAGACAGGGGCCCCCATCCTGTCCCCTCCTGCAGGGAACTGTCCCTACCAAGACTCCAAACAGACCAATTCCCAAAGGTCCAAGGCCATGTTACCCAAGTTAAATCTCTTTAATATCCCAATACAAAGTCCTGATGCAAAAAGACAGTGAGAAAACCCTGGGAAGAAGTTGCGGGGAGAAGGGGTTCTGGAAAGTCTCTCCCTCAGCAGCTTTTCAGGGACAGGAGCTGAGAGAAGCAGCAGTCCACAGTGCGGGAGTGCACAGCTCCTGGGCCTGCTCCTCACTCCCCTTTCCAGAGGGGCCGCACCCTTTGGCCATCTGCTCCTTTCTCTTGGTCCCTGGGATTTAACTAGCTCTGGCTTCGATCCCCTACAAAAATTCCTGAGATCTCGGGACCCCGGCCAGCTCCTCCCCTGCAGGACCCCTTGGTGGGGAGGACTGAGGAGCCATGAGAGTTCATAGGTGCACAGAAGCATGGGTCAGGAGCACAGGGGAGCCTCTGAGTCCCCTGCCTGCTCCAAAAGCGCGCACAGGGGCAGACTGCCGTAGAGCTTTGGGTCCGTAAGGGGCTGGAGTAGCAGCAGGAAGAGTCCTACGCCCAGGGCATAGCCCGCCAGCAGGGGCCGCCTCTGTGGGTGCTCCAGGGCTGCGCACACAGCGGGGAAACCCATGTAATTGCAGAAGGAGTGGCAGAGAACCGGCCCAATCAGGTGTCCTGGGGAGGAGAGAGAGCACAGCTCTGGAGGAGCCCCACCACATCTTTGGGTAATTGCCCTCATCCCCTGGTCAATGTCCCCGTCTGCCCACACACATGGCCTCTGCCTGCTCCCACCTCACACCTCACCAGGCTGAGGGCCCTGCCTTAGCCTGTCTCAAGGACTATGGTTAAAAAAAAAAAGTTGCTCATAAAACACAGTTTTCCCAGTCTCCCACCTACTATAGGCCCCGAACACCTGGGCATCGTGGGGGACGAGGACCAACCTGTCCGGATGAAGAGGAAGGCAGTGTAGGCACCGAAGACAGCTGTGTAGGAGAACTGGAACGCTGGAGACAGGGAGGCCATGAGTGACACACTGGCATGCCCTTCCTGCCCCAGCACTGTACACCCGTCAGCCAGCGATACCCCCTCCCAGCTGGGCAGTGACTCCCTGCCCCAGCACCTCTAGCTGTCCTCTACACCCCAAATCCTGCCCTCCGATATGATAGCCCTCTGTTCCCAATTCTCTCATATGGCTAATTACCCGACGCACACTCTATAGGACTCACCTGCAGACAAGAAGATGCTCCCCACACTGCTCTGACGGAATCGAAGCTGCTCAAAAATGTGGTGAAAATGGGCTGGGAAGAAGGCAAGAACCACATCACAATGTTCTCAGCCTGCCCTCTGTGCCTCACCGTTGCCCCAAGCCCCATTCTCAGCTCTCATGCTAGGAACATGTCAGTGGATCAGGTTGCACACTCACCAACTCCAAAAAACAGTGGGCAGGTGAACACGGCTGGGCCCAGGCCTGTACACGGCGCTAACATGGGCAGCATGCAGGCCCGGAACACCAGCTCCTCTGTAAGGGGCGCAATCACTTGGTTCCGAAGCCAACGCATGTCCATGAGGCAGCGGGCCCAGGAGCGAGGGGCTAGGGAGGGGATTCAAGACAAGCAATGAGCGGCTAGCTATTGAAGAGACCCTAGAGGCCTCCCACAATCTTCTGACCAAACTCCGGTTAGGCATTCACACTGTGTTTATCAGCATAAGACAATGTCTCAAGAAGACAATGGGAAGGCTGAGGTAGGATATCTGGAAACATAAAATCTGCCCAAGACTAGCTCTGGCTTGGAGAAGCCAAAGGTTAGGGAAAACAGAAATGCTCTCTAGTCCACACCAAATACACTTTTAGGGTCCCTGGGAGGATCCCTAGACATCAGGAATCAACTATGAGAGGACACCTGCTCTATGTTCCCGTCTTACTGATGAGGAAATAAAAACATCGCACATCTCATGTTCAGGTCCTGGACTGCCTGCTTGCTTCCCTTAGCCCTAAGGACTCACTCACCTAAGACAACCTTTAACCCATCTGCCAGGTCACAGGGGCAATCCATTGAGAGCTGCATCAGTGGGCCCAGAAAAAGGATCTGGAGACACAAAAACAGCAATCAAATGAAAGACTTCAACTACAATCCGCTGCTTTTGCCCAGAGAAGGCCTCAAGTTTCCTATTCTCAGCAGGGGTTTCCCCACCAACGCATACCCGAGGACCTCGAGCCATCTCACAATTCCCGTCTCCCATTAGGCACAAACTGGACAAGCAGGGTGAGTAAAAAAGGTCACACACAGACAGAGGAGCAAAGATAGTGGAGGACTCACCATGGTCAGCAGCAGGGGCAGCAGCGCTGCCGGGAAAATGCCCTCCAGCCTGAAGCCCATCAGCGTGAGCAGGGATGTGCCTGGCTGAGCCACAGGAAAGGAAGCATCAGTCTCGCTCCCTCCCCCAAAGACCCCGGAGCTCTCTCCCCTGTTGCCCTCTGCCCCGCCTCCTTTGCACCTGGATGCCTGTGAGTTCCCTCCAGAGTAGCACGCAGAGGGGCGAGAGACTGGACACCACTAGGACACTGGTGAAGCGCCGCTTGATGACGGCAGGGTGGTCCCTACGGAGGGGGCATTAAGTTCAGGGGCCCAAGTCGCCCCCCGACGGCGCAGCCCCGCCCGCAGCTCGTCCAGGCTCCGCCCGCAGCCCGCCTCGCGGAGGCGCGGTCCGCGCGCGCAGCCCCGCACCTGGGCAGCTCGCTCTTCCAGACGTAGAGGCTGCCCACGTAGGAGCAGGCGAGGCTGAGGCAGGAGAACACGGACACCCAGCAGCACAGCCCGGGGCCCGGGCCCCCCAGAGCCGCCGACTCGGGCTGCCGCTCGGGTCGCGACACCGACAGCAGACGCAGCCCGTCCCCGCCCAGCGCCGCCATCGCGCCCGGCCCGGCGCGCACCAGTGACGCAGCGCCGTCCGGCCGCGCCTGCGGGAGGCCCCGCGACGTCATCGGACAGCGCGGCGCGCGGCCGCCCCCCCGCAGGAAACAGACGGGGCTCGGGTGCAGGTTTATTGAACCACAGACCACGCGTGTCCGCCCAGCTTCCCGGCGGTGCGGAGGCGGGAGGCGGGCTCAGGGGCCGGGCCGCAGCCACTCGGCCAGATTGGAGACTTCCTGCAGCCACAGCGCGTCCTGGGGGGGAGGGGCCCGGGGGGAGGGCGCCTGGGCGGCGGCGGGTCCCGGTCCTCCCCGCGCAGCCCTCATGACCTCCGGGCAGTTCCCGTTCCCGGGGCCCGCCCTGCTTCCGCTTGGAGTCTCGGAGGCCGCGGGGGGCTCCCCACGGCGCAGAGGAGGCTCGGACGGACTCGGGGCCCCGGCCGAGCGGAAAGCCCGTGTTCCCTCCACGGCCGGGGGGAGGCTGCCCTTAAGCTTCTTGCTGGCCGCTAGCCCGCTGGTCCCTAGGAGAGAACGCACACTCAGCCCTGGGCCTGTGCCGGGCCAGACCCTCAGGGAAACCCGGGAAGGAGAGGGAGCCGGGGCCGGCTCACCTGCTCTCCCGCCTCAGAACCGTCCTGATCCAAACGCACAGCCCCGGGCCTTGAGGCACAGGCTGAGGCTGCAGAATGGCATCACGTCTCTGTCCGGCTCCGCTAAGCCTGAACAGGGGCATGTGGATTGTACCAAGCCCTCACTTGGGACTGGTCCACTTAATCACTGCACAGATTCTTCCCAGCTCCTCCCTCCCTGCCAGGCTCTGGTTGCCCTGCCCCAAACCTGACCTCACTTCTCAGCGAATTGGGCGGTGCCAATAGGCAGCCTTGCTATTGATTGATTCACTGTTTGTCCGACAACGCATCCCCATCAGAGACAGATGCGCCAGGTTGCCTGGGTTTGATTTCTGGCTCTGCCATTTACTGTGTGACCTCAGGTAGGTTTATTAACACCTGGGCCTCGATTTCCTCATCTGTAACATGAGAAAATAATAGTACCTATACCTCAGTATTATTTTGAGAAGAGCATTTATACATTTTAAAAATTCAGAACAGTGCCTGCACCTGCACCATACAGGCTCAGGCACCAGTGTCTGGTTATTTCCAGTGTGTGGTTATTTACATTTTACATCCCTGGCCCTGCAGTATGATCACCACCACATCACATACACTGACGCCTCCCCACAACCCAGGAGCAGCCTCCAGAGCCCCAAACAGATTGGTAACCAAAACGAAGGAGTGAGCATCAATTCTAAAAATCAAAAGAATGAACACACTGGATTCAGGGCCCCATCCCATCATGCACATCTAACTACACAAACTGAGAACTTTCTAGTCCTATCATATCAGCTTTTGCGATGCAATGCCTCCTCCTGCCCCAGAACACCCACAGTAGTGGTGAGAGCCAACCACATCCCAGCCAGACTGCTCCGGGGAAAGGTGCAGTTTGAAAGCCTGTAAGTGATGCTTTTTACGTCCCAGCTTTGATGCAGAGCTGACTGAAAAGCTGAAGCTTACCTGCATGGAGCTCCAGGCTGCTGTTCTCCTGTGCATCCTCTGCGCTCTCCTCTGGATCGTTTTTCTCTGGGTGCGGGTGCTTAAAATTAGAAGTCCTAAGTCAGTTTTGCAGAAGGCACCTGTGAATCCTCCTTCCCAGCCTCCAACTTCCACGGTTCCTTTTGCTAGAGCCTTTGCAGCTTACCCAACATTCCCTCCTCCTCTGACTCTGGTCACTCACTACTGTCTGCCCCCTCAGACTCTGCAGTATCTACTGCATGCCCCGGTTCATTGTTTTATATGTCGATGGCCATTTTTCTCTGTCACAAACTCTTTGAAAGGTAAGGTTTATCATGCTTACATCTCTTTATATCTAGCATACTACCTTGCACAGGGTAAATGCTCAAATATGACTGGCCACAGGGCAGGTTTTATAGTCCTCAGTAGCCTTTCAAAGCCCTGCCACATTTGGTTCAATTTGGACAGAGGAACAAAGACACTAAGATCAGAACCCAATTCTAGCTCCTTGTTTTTCAAGAATACAAGTGTATGAAAATAGATAACCTCTTCAAAGTTTAAAATTTTTGTGCTTTAAAAGACATTACAGAAAATGCAAAGTCAACACAAGAATGGAAAAAATATTTGCAAATCATATCTGATAAAGTATTTGTATCAAGAATAAAGAACTCATATAACTCAGCAATAAAATAATATTATAATCCAATTAAAAAATGGTTTAACAAAGGAATTGAACGACATTTCTCCAAAGAGGGACATATGCCCAATATGCACATGAAAGATGATTAACATCATTAGTCATTACAGACATGCAAATCAAAACCACTATTAGATACTACTTTACACCCATTATCATCATGATGATAATAGGAGACGATAACAAGTATTGGGGAGGATATGGGAAAATTGTAACCATTATATAATATTGGTGGGAGAGTAAAATGATGCAGCTGGTTTGGAAAATACTATAGTTTGGAAGTTCCTCAAAAAGTTAAATATAGAGTTATGACCCAGCAATTTTACTAGATATATACCCAAAAGAATTACAAACATGCACACAAAAAATGTTCATAGCATTATTCACAATAGCCAAAAAGTGGAAACACAAATGTCCACCAACTGATAAAGGGAGGAATAAAATGTGGCACTTATCCACGGCTTCATTTTCTGTGGTTTCAGTAACGCATGGTCAATCTCAGTCCAAAAATGTTAAATGGAAAATTCCATAAATAAGCAATTCATAAATTTTAAATTGCACACCACTCTGAGTAGTGTGATGAAATCTCATGCTGTCCCACTCCATCCCACTTAGGACATGAACCCTCCCTTTGTCCAGCGTATCCACACTATACACACGCCCTGTCTGTTAGTGGCCATCTCGGTTATCAGATTGACTGTTGGTGTATCACAGTGCTTGTGTAAAAATGTTAATTCATTTAAATGAAAAGGTATGCATGCATAGAGAAAAACATAATATATATAGGGCTCGGTTTTATTCCTGGTTTCATGCATCCACTGGGAGTCTTTGAATGTATCCCCTGCAGATACGGGATACATTGTACATCCATATAATGAAATAGTATCTATATATATAAAAGCCTAAGAGATCGTTTGACTGTTTCACCAGTAGCCTGAAATGCACTGACCACTAGGGAGCAGACGCTCTGATGGGTAGGTTAGCTTGCTGCTGGGATCCAGCCAATCGAGACTGGGCGAGAGGGGCTGGACACGCCTTGGACAAATCCAGGTCGAAGGACCCCACTGGTGCAAGAATCCATGCATTGGACCTCTAGTCCAACCATATAAAGGAATGAAGTACTGTTTTGCATGTTATAACATGGATGAATCTTGAAAGCATTATGCTAAATGAAATAAGTCAGATACAAAAGATCACTTACGGTACTATATGTTCAATTTATATAAAATTCCCAGTATAGATAAAGCCATAGAGATGGAAAGTAGAATAGTGGTTACCAAGAAAAGGGAGTAGGAGAATTTGGTACTAGCTGCAAATTAGGTACAGGTTTTCTTTTAGGCATGGAGATAGTCTTGAATTTAGTGGGGACGGTTGCACAAATAGTAAATATACTTAAAACCACTGAATTGTACAATTTAAAATGGTAAAATGTGTGGTACATGAATTATAATGTAATAAAAATAAATACTCTATCATACTGTTTACTAAAATAAGTTTCCATTTCTAAGTAATTACATCCCAGGGAACATAGAAGGGGTAATGGTAGCCCCAAAGGTGTGAAAAAAGAAATAGCATTAGGAAATTTTCCAAATATTTCCCCCTTTCAGCTAGTCTCCATCCCCCACATTTTTTCTTGAGAGGAAGTTTATTCTTTTATTTCCCTCTAGCCTAGAAAATCTCATATAATAGATAAACCTCCTATCTTGATATTGGTCTACAAGGAAATACCCACATTCAGATTAAAGCACTGAGGCTCATCATCAGGTTCCCCAGATCAGACAGACCTGGCTATCCTGGGACACGCCTCCTTGGATTTAACACTGTGAGACACTTAGTTTTGCTCTCCCCTCACCCCACCCAAATTACAATACTTTTCCTTAGAAAGCTGTGCTCCTGTTATTGATCCTGCTTCAGTTTAAGTTTTCAGTTCCTACGTACATCTGCAACACGAAGGCTGGAGCACTGTCTCCCTGACTGCTTCACAGCCCACTGTCTGCTGTTTTAATACCCAAGCTGAAAATCTCCATTCCTGGCATAACCTTTCCCGGCATATATTCTAGAAAACTCTAAAAATATATCCTTTCATTTCTTCCTCCATACGCTATATAATGGCCATAGATAATGTTATTCTTTACCACTCCAGAGGTCAGCACTTCTATTTTAACAGTTATAAATGGAAACGGAGGGAGAGAGGGACTGGTTGGTCTAAAGGTAAAAGAATTTGACCTATTATCATTGATCTTGTAATTTTTAGCTAAGCCACTGGGTGCCACTCAAGTGCCATTAAAATGTTATCACTAGCCCTAGCCAGTTTGGTTCAGTGAATAGAGTTGGCCTGCAGACTGAAGGATCCCAGGTTTGATTCCAGTCAAGGGCATGTACCTAGGTTGCAGGCACTGGTCAGGGCTGATGCGGGAGGCAACCAGTCAGATGTGTCTCTCCCATATCATGTTTCTGTCTCTCCCCTTTTCTTCCACTCTAAAAAAAAATCAATGAAAAAATATCCTCTTGTGAGGATTAACAATAACAACAAAAGTTGTCACTAAGTGGCCATTATCAGAGAAAAACAGTAACAATCTTGAGTGGAGAAGCATGAATTCTACTCAATGCCTCTGATTACTCATCTCCACTGGGCTTCTGATCCAGTCCTGTGAGGTAACAATGTTACTAATCTTCAGAGCCAGGAGACCGCTCTACAAACCCAACCCTTGCTGTTTACTGATTGTGATTCTGGGCAAATTAGAAATTTTCTCTAGCCATTTTTTTCATCTATAAAATTGAAAAACCACAACCTACCTCACAGGATCTTTGTGAAAATCTAAGTGGAAATCTTCGCACAGATTCATGAACCTTAGGTTCACTAGCCATCTGCCAAGTTAATTGGACTATGAATGGCCCTGAAGCTATGAGTCATCACTATAGCAACAGAATGGGACAAAAGAGGTCAGATTATTTCCTTTTGAGAGCTCTCTAGGATCTCAGAGAGGCCCCAGCAAAAGGACGTCACAGCCTTACATACTTCTAGATCCTGCCCATCCATCCAAGGTGCTATGAGAATAGCACATGCCTTAGCCTGAACCTACCCCTAGAAACCTGAAGCTATGGATGGCTATATTAAATTGAATAGTGACCCACCAAAAGATATCTCCAAGTCTTACTCCCCCCTCCCCTCCAACCGGTGAGCATGACCTTATTTGTAAAAGGCATCTTTGCAGATGTGATTAAGGACCTGAAGATAAGACCATGGTGGAGTCAGAGTGGGCCCTAAATCCAGTGGCACTTATTTGAGAGGAAGTCATGTGAAGATGGAGGCAGATAATCTGAGTGATGAGCCAAAGAACATCTGGAGCCAACAGAAACTAGTAGGAGTGAGGAAGGATTCTCCACTAGAGCATTTGAAGGGGGGATGGCTCTGCTAATACCTTGATTTCAGACTTCTAGACTCCAGAACTGAGATTATAAAATTCTGTTGTTTTTAAAACACCAAGTTTATGTAATTTGTTACAGTGACCATAGGAAGCTGATACAATGGACATCACTATTATTTGCGCAAGTTGTGAGCAGCAGCTTTCCAAGTTGGAGGGAAACCAGCCAGAGCATTTGCAGTGAACCAATTGAACGGAACAGCCGCTGCGGTCTTAGGAAGATGCTTCCTAGAAGGTACCTTAGCCATGGGAAAAGGTGTGTAAAGGGAGCATTTACGGAGGTTTCTCTGCTGTCCTCTGCCTTTCTAGCTACAGAGCTGAAGAGGATGGGAAAATCGATGAGATGCTGTAAGTGCCTGGGCATCTTAATGTCCTCATCCAATCAGGCAAACAAAAGCAGGAGAGGGAGAGAACAGCAGAAGTGCTAAAGGCCCTGTTATTCTCTTAAAAAGTGTCTGTAATTTTTAAAAACAAGTTTGAAGCATACTAGTAACTTGTATACATATAATAAACTACATACATAGAGTGTACAGTTTGATGTTTTGACATATGTACATACTTGTTAAACCATCACCACAATCCAGATAATGAACATATCCATCTCCCTCAGAAGTTTCTCCTGCCCTTAAAAATCACTCCCTCCAACTCCTATACCTGCCATCTTCAGGCAACCACTGATCTGTGACTATAGCTTAGTTGGCATTTTATAGGATTGTACGTAAATTCAATAATAGTATGTACTCTTGCATTTCTAGGTTTTAAAATAATTCAGTATGGCTATTTTATTTATTCATCTTATACTTTAGATCCATGCTATTTTGTGTATCAGCAGTCCATTTCTTTTATTGCTGAGTTGTAGTCCCTTGAATTAACAGAGCACAATTGTTTATCCACTTACTTGCTGACACTAGGTTGTTTAATTTTTGGCTAGTAGAAATATGACAGCCCTGACCAGTTTGGCTCAGTGGATAGAGCATTGGCCTGTGTACTGAAGGGTCCCAGGTCCAATTCTGACAAGGGCCTGTACCTTGGTTGCAGGCACCTCCCCACTAGGGAGTGTGCAGGAGGCAGCTGATTGATGTTTCTAACTCTCTCTCTCTCCCTTCCTCTCTATAAAAAAAAACAAAATCAATAAAATACATATATTTTTTTAAAAAAGAAATATGTCGGAAATGAACATTAATGTGTAAGTTTTTGTGTAGACATATCTTTCATTTCTTTTGTGTTATCTAAGGCACCTGTACCTGTATACAGGCTCTCATACCTCGATATGGAACATTTCCACCGAATAACTGATTGTTACTTTACAATTACCTGCTTCCCTTCACATGAGCAGTGAAGAGCTCGCTGCTGGGTGACCTCATAAAATGACTTGTGCAGTTTGGTCCCAAACTCCTGTGTGTCAGCTGCCTGAAATGAGTCAGAGAGAGAAGGTGTTAGTTCCAGTATTGGCACCCAAAAAAGAAGTCCCCACAGGAAGTTCCTATGGAAAGGGGACAAGACAAATAGGAAGGCAAACCACAGATACTGCTCACGTCATGTGAGGAGTTTTGCTAGCTCCTGTGGGCACAGGAGAAGTAGGAAGAAGGCTGAGATACTTGGCATTTAACAGGTAGTAGTGGTTCCTATACTTCTTCTAATTTCTGTTACCAAAGCAAGATCTTTCAAACAGGGTGTTTTTTCTCTCTAAAAGACATGAGTATCCCAGGGATCCATCTGTTTGTGAAGGAGTTTTATAAATTGCTTTCCTCTAAAAGAAGTTCCAAGAGAGCAAAAGTTCCTCGGAACAACTAAGGCTGTGTAAGAACTTTTCTTAGGTCTTTTCAGGAGGAAGTAAACAAAATAATACAGTTTGCATTAAGGAATGGGTAACAGTCTCTACCTTTTAGTATAAAATTGCAGGATATCAGAATTAAAGGGGACCAGAATAATCACCTAATGCAACATACTAAATTTACAGACAAGAAAACAGAAATTCAAAAAGCAGTGACCAACCCAAGATCTCACTGCTAATTAGTACCAAAGTTAGGGATGACATAAGACGGCCAGTAGAGTGTTCTTTTCTCTCCCCGCTATACTGTCCACATGAACCAGGAAGTTGAAACTATGATAAAATGCACTAGGTTATAAAGGTGTTATACTCTTTGACCTAGCATCTTCCACTTATAGAAATTTATTCTAGGAAATAATTCAAAAGAAATAAGACATCTACAGTTACAAACAATAAGACACTATTTAAAAACAAAAAGCTTTAAGTTTTGATCTCTTAATGTGGTTATTTATTCATTGAAAAGGAGGCAGTATGAAGTAAGAAATGTGTTACCCAAAGTACACAGGATGAAGAAATTCAGAAAGTAGAAGATATTATCTAAAGCACTATTTATACTGGCAAAAAGAATATAAACAACTTAAATGTTTATCATTAGGGGAATGTTTTATTAAATTAGATTAAACTGACATAGTAGAATACCAGGTGACAATACAAATTCTAAAACAGCTGAAACAGGGAAAAGTCAAGTTATCTATAAATATAGAACACTTTGGTTACAGCTATCCTATCTAATAAAGAAGGAATATGCTAACTGACCCTCACACCATCGGAAAGATGGTGGCGCCCACAGCCAATAAGGAGGGAATATACTAATTGACTGCCACACCCTCAAAGATGGCAGCGCCTACAGCCACAAGATGGTGGCGCCCAGTCCCCTCAGCCCTGCTGGGGCATGGCAAGGTCCTGTGTGCCTGCCTCCAGAGTTCCCCAGTCCTCTCAGTCCCCCAGCTGCCCAGAGCCACTGGAGGCTCAGGTAACCAGGGCTGGCCGAGGCTTGTGCTGCCGGCAGTGGCAGCAGCAGAGGTGTGATGGGGTGACACCTTCCCCCTGACCATCGGGTTGCCTCCCGCTCCTGAGAGCTCCCAGACTGTGAGAGGGGGCAGGCTGAGCTGAGTGACTCCCCTCCAGTGCATGAATTTTCATGCACCAGGCCTCTAGTGTAATATATGAGATAATATGCCAGAATGTTAAATTAGACTGGTAAAGTTTATAAGTTATTATTTAAAATGTAATGTGTAGCCTGGATAGTGTGGCTCAGAGACTGAGTGTTGACCTATGAATCAGAATGTCATGGTTCAATTCCTGGTCAGGGTACATGCCCGGGTTGCAGGCTTGATCCCCAGTGAGGGGTGTGCAAGAGGCAGCCGATCAATGATTCTCTCTCATCATTGATGTTTCTATCTCTTCCTCTCAGAAATCAATAAACATATATTAAAATAAAATAAAATGTAATGTGTATATTTTCTTCAAGAAGAAAATTTAAGAAATAAAGTCACAGATATGGAATAAATAAGTTACCTCATTAATAATACCAAATGGTCAGCACACATTCCCAAAAGGAAGGAAAGAAATAACATCTATTGAGAACCTATCATATGTTACGTACTTTCACATGTAGCCCTCACCCTCATAATCACTCAATAGAGGTACTATTAATTTTTCCAATTTATAGATGAAGCTCAGAGAAGTTAAGTACAGGCCTAAATCTACATAGCTAATAAATAAATAAGCTAAGATTTGAACTTAGGCCTCTGATTCCCAAACTTGTTATATACCATTCCATACTGCCAGATAAATGTCATACTGATGGCTGCTCAGTTATTTTCATGTATCCTGACATCATGAGGTAATAGAACATTCTTCAACAAGGAATTGAGAATCACTGATCTAATCCTAACTCTGCTCATAACTAGTTGTGTGACCTAAAGGAAGTAGAAATTTTAAATAACTTGTTTTCTCATTTATAAAATAGTATACACACCACTATCCATTCAACAAATATTTCTCTTTTTGTGTTACTCCTCGCCAGAGAATATTTTTCCCATTGATTTTTAGAGAGAGTGGAAAGAAGGGATAAAGAGGGAGAGGGAGGATAGAGGGAGAAAGAGGGGAGGGTGAGAGGGAAAGAGAAACACTGATGTGAGAGAGACACATTGATTGGCTGCCTCCCACATGCACCACACCAGCCAGGGCTCAACAAATACTTCTTAAAACACTCACCACAGGTGGCTCTGTTGGTTGGAGCATCATTCCATACACCAAAAGGTTTTGGGTTGGGTTCCTGGTTAGAGCACATTCCTAAATTGCAGGTTCTATCCTGGTTAGGGTGTGTACAGGGAGCAACTAATTGATGTTTCTCTCTCACATTGAGATCTCTCTCTCTCTTGCTCTTGCTCTCGCTCTCTTTTTCGTTCTGCTCTTTCTTGCTCTCTCTTGCGCTCCTGCTCCCACTCTCTCTCCCAGCAATTACCATAGGCCTCGTACTATATAGGTTCACAATAGGATCTCATTCAATAATGTTCCTAAAGCACTGTGCATATTACTAAGTTCCTAAAAGCACTATAATGTCATTAAAACTGTCACTTTAAAGTAGGGGTGTCGAACTCAATCAGAGAAGGGGCCAAAATCTAAAATCCAGCCTAAATCGCGGGCCGAATGGTTTACTGAACAGTCATAAACTGTCATTGTGATGGAAACGCAGCGGAGTGCAGTGATGACAGCGCAGTGCGGGCCACATTGCAAGGCCTGGAGGGACGGATTTGGCCCGCGGGCCTTGTGTTTGACACAAGTGCTTTAAAGCATCCCCAACCTCCTACTAACTTGAAGGGCCTGAAGGCAGGTCTTTCGGAAGCTGTAGCTGGTGCTGCCAGTCACGATACTCATGATGGAGTTCACAGCCACAGGGAGTGAGGTCTGGAATTTCTGATGAACCTAGGAAACATAAAACGTAAGGGAGACCACAAACTGCTGTCTCAGAGAATCCCACGGACCAAAGATTTCAGTCAGAGCAAGATTTCACAATTCTTCCCTCCATCAACAATAGTTACTGAGACCATGCCATGTAAAGGACACTTAGAACTGAAATAAGTAAAAAATGTTTTCTCATTTCACAGCAAGATTCGTTGACACAGACACTTTCAGAAAAGACAAGCAATGAGACACTGGGTCATTAAATAGATACGCTTCCAATTTAAAAACAGAAAGCTTTAAGCTTTGGTTTCTTAGTGAGGTTGTTTTGGCCATATAAAAGAAGAAATATGTTACCAAAAGTACACAGGATGAAGGAACTTAGAAAGTAAAGTAAGAGCCAAAACCGGTTGGTTTGGCTCAGTGGATAGAGGGTCGGCCTGCGGACTCAAGGGTCCCAGGTTCGATTCTGGTCAAGGGCATGTACCTTGGTTGCGGGCACATCCCCAGTAGGGGATGTGCAGGAAGCAGCTGATCGATGATTCTCTCTCATCGATGTTTCTAACTCTCTCTCCCTCTCCCTTCCTCTCTGTAAAAAAATCAATAAAATATACATATTTTTTAAAGTAAAATAAGAGAAAGTGTGTTATAAAGGTTAGGAAATGGGAGCAGTAGCTCCAGAAGGATGTGAGGGAAAGGGAGACAGATGTAGGGGTAAGGCCGAGGAGCATTGAGTCACTTTTCTCTATTATTCCTTCCCTGTTTTCTCAAACTTACCTACTGGGGGGTAAAGCTAACCAGCTAGTTACAGTGACCAATGTACGTTAAAGCTTGAGTTCGTAGGTTAGATGCAGTATACGTGATCAGCTCAGGGGACAAAAGAGGAGAGGAAGACGCATTAGGAAGGACAGGATCTCAGGCCCTATTTACCATATATTCTAGCTATCATTTCATGAAGAGAGTAGGAGAAAGAAAATTGTGAATTTCGCCGAAACCGGTTTGGCTCAGCGGTAGAGTGTCGGTCTGCGGACTGAAAGGTCCCAGGTTCGATTCCGGTCAAGGGCATGTACATTGGTTGCGGGCACATCCCCGGCAGGGGGTGTGCAAGAGGCAACTGGTCGATGTTTCTCTCTCATCGATGTTTCTCTCTCATCGATGTTTCTAGCTCTCTCTCTCCCTTCCTCTATGTAAGAAAATCAATAAAATATATTTTAAAAAAGAAAATTATCAATTTCTTATTACCTTGGCAACCTGATGCTGCTGCTCCAAGGCCTGGTCCACAGCAAACTGGATGGAATCCTGCACCGCGCTGTGGCTCTCTTGGAGGATGGCACTGAGATGAGCTGTGAGCAAAGTGTGAATTCCTAAAGGCAGGGAGAGTGTTCATAGCCCTGAGTGAGCATGACTACTGCAAAGCTGTTGCTCATATGCTAGTTCCCTCCTACCCACAAATAATTACTGTTTTAGACCACACACACACATATACCAACAACATACAAGCTCACCCAATTCCCACTTACAAATGAAAGACAGCTCAGGAAAACTAAGTGAACGATGACATTTGGGGATGAGGGGGAATTCCCTGTGTTCTGACAGGGAATCCAACCAGCACCTTTTCAGAGCACAGGATGATGCCCAGCTGACTGAACTCCACTAGCCAGGGCTAACATTACTTTTTAAGAAACAAGTGTGGGTCCTGTTTCATTCATATTAGAAACATAAATACACATCACATACTATAAACAACGATACTAGTGACTCCAAAGGAGAGAGAATGCCTCCTGCAGAGTGTTTAACCCTACTGCACTCCTATCTGAGTATCACCGTCGTGATGAGCCAATTATTGCCTGTGTGTCACCAATCCTTTCAGATGTGCTGTGGTACAGAAAAGGTAAAAACTCACAACATACTCTAAAAACTGCTGGTAAAAGGTCTTTTTAAATGGGTGACTATCTCTGATAAAGTAACCTTAAGCACCACTGCTCAGCATCATTCAGAAAAGTTAAAATGTGAGAGTTGGGCAAAATATGTCATCAAGCAATAGGCTAGCACTTATTATCCTGATGAAACAAAGAAAGACAAATCCCCCTATTATGGGACACCTGGAAAAAATGCTTAATTAATCTTACTTTTTTCAGTATTTTTCTACTCTCCACTGGGTAGTCTGTTCAAGTATACAATGGTGAAACAGCTGGTGACTGGTTGGCTTGTCTCGGGGTTGCATTAAGAATGCAAGGCAGCAAAAACGTTTTTCTAGCATGAGGCCAAATTGCTCTACTGGAAGGAAAGATAATATGTGGTCTGCTCAAAGGGGCCTGGAACTGACATCAGGGGACAAAGATTCTAGGGTCATTTCTGCTACCAACTAGTGGTGACAAGTCACTTCACTTTTCTCACTTAAATACAGAAAATGGTTTTATATCACCTGTTCTCACAGTTATTTTTGTGCAGATAAACTGGGATAACATAAATGAACTGTTTTAAAATGTACATTGTAATATTCAAAGGGAAAATACTGCTACTGCTATGATGATGTCATTCGAATTACTATTTTCTACAGTTTGATTCTAATAATAACCTCAAGAAATCAGCCAGAACTCTTTTAAAAACAGATATTTAATTAAAAAGCTACAAGTTTCTTCCTAAAACTGTAGATACCAACAGATGCCTTTAACATTGTAGCAAAATAACGAGTTAATCATAGAAAAGTTACCATGACAAGGTGGGCAGAAGGCCAATTAAGTGGTTTTTTAAGACACTGGAAACAGACTGTGGTTCTACACAATCTGTTTCCCAAAAGGAGCTCTAGAGAAAGCTTTTAAGAATATATGAAAGGGGGGAGGGGGATTATTATATCTATATCCATATACTAGTATCTCTTTCTATACTAGTATCTACTTACCCTCATAGCACATCTTCAAAGGCTAGTCCTAAACTACCAGATGTATAAGGCGTTTTAAAAGATAATATTTTTATTAATGCAGCAATGCATTTTCATTTAATCCAGTATAAATACAACTACCTGAGATGCTGCAGGTCTTTCAAGTCAAACTAAACAGAGGTGTTTAAACTATCACAGTACCACAAGATTGATAGTCAACACTGGCTTCTGAGGAATATGAGTTCATACTAGTAGATATGTTCAATAGATTCAGAGCATGGTATCAGATTTTATTTTATGTCATCCTAAAGAAGACTGAATATGGTGTTCCTGTTAGATCTAAATTTAAAAAAGCCAAAATATCACAGATTTTTGTCATTGTTAAGAAGGAGAGGGAGGAGAAGGGGGGGGGGGAGAGAGAGAGAAGGGGGAGGGGAGGGGAGATGGAGGGAAGAGGAGGGGAAGGGAGAGAGGGAGGGGGAGAGGGACAGAGGTGATTGATTGGTTGCCTCCTGCACATGCCCCAACCAGGGCCAGGGATCAAGACTGCAATCAAGGTAGGTGTCCTTGACCCGATGCAAGCTAACACTCTAACCACTGAGAAAACCGGCTAGGGCCAAAATATCACAGATTTTGTCTTAAGATGGTCTTTAGACTTGGAAGGGCCTTTGATATCACCTAGCAATAGTCTGTGCAGCTAAGGTTGAAAACTCATTTAAGGTAATATACCCTATAGGGAGCATTATAGGAAGTGTCTGCTGACTTCTGGTCAACCAAATCCAGAAATGTCATCATTTAAGTAATGCTTCAAGATTCAGATCTTTCTGCCCTGGCCAGGTGACTCAGTTGATTGGAGTGTCATCTAAAGGGTGCTGGTTTGATTGCTAATCAGGACACATACCTAGGTTTGGGTTCAATCCCTGGTTGGGGTAATTACAGAGGCAACCAATCTATGTTTCAGTCTCTGTCTCTCCATTCCTCCCTTCTTCTTTCTATAAAAATCAATAAAAACATTTCCTCAATGAGGATTAAAAAAATAAGATATATTTTCCATAGAGCATATAATTTTTTACTTTATTTAAGCAAGCTTTTTCTCTATTGAAATTCATTATTCTACAGAAGTATATCTAACTCAGATATGTGCATCATATAAAGTCTCCTTTTCTTTTAAAAACTATGCTTTTATTTATTTCAGAGAGAGAGGAAGAGAGAGTGAAAGACAGAAACATCAATGATGAGAGAGAATCATTGATCGACTGCCTCCTGCATGCCCCTACCTAGGAATCAAGCTCGCAACTCAGGCATATGCCCTGACCAGGAATTGAACTTGGACTTCCTGGTTCATGGGTCAATGCTCAACCACTGAGCAATACTGGCTGGACTAAAGTCTCCTTTTCTTTATTCTTTTAACATGTAAACACACCCAGGCTGGCAGCCCCATTCTCTTATACCTACCCCAGAGTTCCATTTGCTTGACTGGACACTGGCTATGGAAATCCATAAAGAGAATAAGCAGCAAAGTTTGTTCCTGAAGATCCATATTTTGAGACTGATCCCCCTCACTGGATTCCACCTGATAACTCACATCTGGAAGCACCATATCTAGAGAACAAAATATTGCACAGTATTCTAAGATAAATAAAGCCTTCAAAATACTAACTGAATAAAGAACCTATACCTCAAAAAAAGAAAAATCTGAGATAAATCTAAATTTGAACACTGCCTTCTCCTCCTGAATTTATTTCTCTATCTACAGGAGAGAAGCAAATAAAGTGATTCTCAGGAAGAACATCAAAACAAGTAGGTGTGCCAGATGTAAACCAAACAGCACTCCTTAGCACTCACTGAGAAGCATTCTATAATAAATTCATGCATCCCTTATACAACCTTCTAAGGTAGGTATCACTAGTAAGTGTCAGAGGTCAGAGTCAAGCCTGAGTAATAACAGCTAACTTGTATGGAATGCTTACTCTATGCCATGTACAATATTAAATTCTTTACATGTACTAGCTCAACATTTAGACTTCACAACACTATGGCCTAGGACCTATTCTTATGCCTTTTTACACATAAGAAAAGAGGCATAGAGAGGTTAATTATGTTGCCCAACATGAGAGAGTAAGTGGTGGAACTGTTTTAAACTGACTCCAAAATCTGTATTTATAATCAGAATACTCTGTGTATTCCTAAGTAATCTGATGCCCTGTGGTGACTTTCTAGCACCTTTATCCTTTAGAATACAATCAGGATAACCTAAATTCCACCCAGATCCATATAGAAAAGTACCTCCACGTGACCCTGATCTGTCCTTCAGAGTAAAGGGGGGGTGAGACAAGGGGCATTTTCTACATTATTCATTTCCAAAATTAAGTGAGAAAATTCAGGCATCACAACTATCAACATGATTCACCCAAAACTAATATTGGTTAGGATCTACATGAATATTACGCCAGGTTCCTAGCTTTATTACTATAAGATTTATACTCCTGCCTTGTATTTATGTGGTATTTTAATTTTTTCTAAGAAATTTTATGTGGATCTTCTCATCTCACTAGGAAACATTTCTCTCCTACAAAGATGCAATTGCTCCCTTACTGACTTATAAAACTCCAGAACTGACAGATTGAGGTACAACAGAAGATGAAGGCCACTTGCTACTCCAGGAATAAAGGAGGCAAAAGAGGAAGTGAGAGAAGAACCAGCATCATATGCAATGCAAAAACCACTAAGCTCTGATGGGGCTTTGTTTCTTGACACCACAATTGCCTCACTCCAAATGGTCTCTCAGACTTACACCTGGTATTTATGCTTCTTTGCATTTCTCTGATATTCTCCAGTTTGATTTTTTTGTTTTTGTTTTTGTTTTTTCCCTCCAGTTTTCTTGATTCCTATGCAAAGAGAGAAAGATATACCTCTACCCAAATTGAGATCCAAATTGGGCACCATACACAAGTGGTACTTCTTCCAGTCAATGAAATAAGAGGTATCTTTGAAGACAGTAGTAATTGATTGTTCCTGGTTTGGCAATATCAGAGGCAGACCGGAAGGTCCATATAGAAATATGTATAGGTGCTAAAGAAAACTTTCAAATTTTAGTTTTTATATGTATTCATTTGCATAAGATAAACATATAACATTAACCTGGTTCACATTCCCAGAAATAAAGTAGTGTGCCAGGCAACTACATATTAAGCCTTTTATACGCTGAAAATAGGTGTCTGGTATCAGAGATAGATAGATCCACTAGAATCCTCAGAAATTTATTCTGGATTCAATGAGTATGAGCTACAGGTAGAGTATTAGGGCAATTAGTTATTAATTCATCCTACTCATTCAATCATAGATTTAAGTGATATGTCAGGTTAAACATCATACTAAGTTCTGGGGATGCAAAGATGAATATCCAGATTTAATACCTATAATACTTTCAAGTTATATTTATAGTGTAAGAGACACATGTAAAACAGTAAACTGTAATACAATGTGCTATGTGCTAGAATAAAAGTATACACAAAGGAATATTTTCCAATAAGTTTTTTAGTATTTTCAGATTGATAAGGAAACTCCTTCTCACCTTCTCTAATCCTATTCTCTAAGACAAAGAAGGACAGGTCCCTGAAATGGTTTCCTTCCCACTCTTATTCTCTCTCTTACCCAGGGTTTCTCTATCTCAGCACTATTGACGCTTTAAGGCAAATAATTCTTTGTTGTGTGTTTCAGAAGAAGGGCTGTATTGTACATTGTAGAATGTTTAGCCACACCCCTGGCCTTTACCATTCATGACAATAAAAAATGTCTCCAGAGCCCAGCTGGCATGGCTCAGTGATTAAACATCAACCTATGAAATAGGAGGCACAGTTTGTTGCCCAGTCAGGGCATATGCCCAGGTTGCAGGCTCAATCCCAAGTGTGAGGCGTGCAGGAGGCAGCCAATCAATGATTCTCTCTCCTTCTTTCTTCCACTCTATGAAATCAATAAACATACATGTAAAATGTCTCCAGTCCTAAATGGTTTGGCTTATTGGATAGAGCATCGGCCTGCAGACTAAAAGGTCCCAGGTTCGATTCTAGTCAGGGGCACATGCCTGGGTTTTGGGCTCTGTCCCCAATTGGAGGAGGGGGATGCAGGAAGCAGCCAATCAATGATTCTCTCTCATCATTGATGTTTCTGTCTCTCTTTCCCTCTCCCTTCCTCTCTGAAATCAATAAAAGATATATTTTTTTAAAAATGTATCCAGACTTTGTCAAATGTCATCTGAAGGCAAAATTACCTGGTTAAGAAGCACTGCCTACTCTTTTTTGTACCCTGAACCAAGGCTAATGAGGCCATAATATATTTTCCCTTTAGTTTTCTTTGTTTTCATCTTTTTAATAAGATAAACACAAGGCATTCAGTGTAAAGACTGAAATTCTTACCAAGTAGGCCCTGGGGCATTATGGAAAGTCACAACAGAACAAAGGTTGGCATTGCCCATAAATTAAGTCTCCATCACAAATCCAAGAACATGAGCTAAGGTCAACACATTCACTGTTTAGAGCCAGGGAAGCTTTGAGATCCTGCCAACTCAGAATAAGAGTGGAGTATTTGGCTGGCCAGCTCAGTGGTTGAGTGTTGACTTATGAACTAGGAGGTCAAGGTTCAATTTCTGGTCAGGGCACATGTCCGATTGCGTGCTCAATCCCCGAGGCATGATTCTCTCTCATCATTGGTGTTTCTAACTCTTCCTCTCCCTTCCTCTCTAAAATCAACAAAAATATATGTTTAAAATTTTTTAAAAAGAGAGGAGCATCTGAAGAGTCAAAATATGTGACTGTCTTTTACTGGGTTAACCATTTACATTTAATAAGAATACCGCTATGTTTCGGTTTAAATCTACATCTTGTTGTCTGTTTTCCATTTGTTCCTAGTATTCTGTTTTCTTTTTCCTCTTTTCTATTCTTTGGGTTCTATTTTGGATTTGACATATTTTATAGTTCCATTTACTCCCCTTTTTTGCTTATTAGTTATAACTTATATCAACTTAGAGATTGTTTTAGGCTTTATAATATACAACTTTAGCTTATCATGTCTACAAATGATTTTGTAACAACTGACTTACGTAAGTGTGAGAATCTTTCAACAATATCCTTTCATTTCCCTAATCCCTCCATATTCCAACAATAAATTGATCACCTCATTATGTTGATTCCTTCCAATAATAAGTCTCTCAGTCTCTCCTTTCCATACTCATCACACTTTTAGTTCAGGCAATCAATCCCTCTTGTCCAGTTTACTTTTTACTGATTACAGACTTCTCTCTCCCATCTATCCTGTACAATGCAGCTAGAAACTCCTAAAACACTCAATGTTTTCCCACTATATAGAAAACAAAGTTCAGAACCTGTAGTTTAGCATTCAATGTCACCATATTCAACCCCAAATGACTTTTCCAGCCTCATCTCTTCTTGTACCATTCATTCCACGCTTTAGTTATATGGGATAATATGAAAAGAGTGTGGCACATGTAGCACATTTTATAGTTTTCAGTTTCTTGGAAAAACTTTCAGCTTGGCTTTCATATTGGATTTTTGTTTTTATACAAATCATATTGGCTTTTACACTCAGAGTTGATATGCTAAAAGATTTTCTAAAATTTGGGCATAACAATTCATTTTCAAAGACAACTGTATGAATTCTGTCATCAGAAGGATATGGAAACTGAAGAAATCCTATTCATCAGCTGGTTGGATGAGACCTCCGGGCAGGGACACACAGCAGCAGCTGGAGTCAGGATCAGCTCTCCCACCAAGTCCACGCCAGCCACGTCATTGGGGATGAAAAGCACTACTGGATGCCCTCGTACAGGATGGATTCTGCTGCAGAGTAATTGAGTTGTACCAAATTTTGGTCTACTGTCAAAAAACAAGAAAGACAAATTTAGCTTTTGTCCTCAAGAAATTATTTTTAAAGGCATTCAAAATTCCTTTTATGATCTCTAGCATGTGCAAAGCCACATAACCTGCTGTATCAATAACTTGCATCCCACTCAGGGAAGCACAAGCAATAGACAGAGCAGACAAATCGGCATTTCAGGAATGGTATCATGACTCCTGCTTTCGCTGCCACTAGTGGCAGTTTTATTTTCTCAAAAATGAATTTCATCCACTAATTACTCTATGGTGCTAAGCAGAAGTTTCTAAGATCATTCAGAGATCAGCATGGCAGAAGTGAGAGTGAGAGGTTCCTTCATCACAAATAACCTAAAAATGGCATCCCTATTCTCGGATGACTGCTCCCACACATGCTTCCCCTGAAGAGGTCTGAAGTTATTGTTTGACAGCAATAATAAGAAAAAATGAGGCCACCTTTCTCTCCTAGAAAGAATCTAGTGAAATTTAATATTTGGTTACTTTCCAACAGCTCTTTTCTAAATACAAAAGAGTAATGAATCTTTTCCCCCTCCAAGCTAATCAAGTTGCCCAGGAAAATGTGTCTATAAGCATCGTCTTTTTCTCTTTTTAAAGTTATGATAACAAGATGTCTACCTTTAAGGAATGTATGATACTTTAAGATTACTAGATAAAGATATGGAGTGAGGGTGTTGTTTTTCTGCATGTATTAAAGAATAAAAAATATTCTAATGTAGGCATTCTGTCTATTCCATATTACATATCACCTTCTCCATGGATTTATTTGCAGTTTTAAGAATGTGGAGATAGGGAGAGAGATGATTTCCAAACCTAAGCAAAATGCTGATGCACAAATTATAATACACAAAGAATTTCTTTGTAGCCATTATATCTATCTAACCAAGAATTCAAGTACCTTTTAAATTCAGTCCTCTCTTCTCATGTCAAATGGGATTGGAAATAGCAGGGTATGTTTTGTTTCATTTACAGGAGAAAATAAGGCATGGAGAGGAGAAAGAACATGTCCTCAGGTCATCAGAATATATTTAAGGAGCCAGGAATAACAGTAATTTTCAATATAATTAGCTTAAAAGTTTTACTTTATTTTTCTTATAGAGACTCTGACATCTGGTACTAAGAAATGACAAGTGAGACCATTTTCAACTTCTGCCACATTTATATTCATAATAGGAAAGTAAAACAGGGAGAGGAACAATGCTTTTTCCCTTCACCTCATATAATGCTGATAGTTTACGACAAGAGCAATTCCATTCGACAGGTTCAAAGTAGGTTCATTCTTTGCCCTGCAAAGCAATAAAAAGCTAAGCCATATCTCAAAATTCTAATACCGATTTCTGCCTGGTACAAATTTTGGTATTATGACTACTACTACCCCCAGAAATTATTGGAATTGAGTAGCCAATTAACCAAGGGAAAATGACAATTTTAAAATTCACTCACTTTAGCAAAAGGGAAAGACATAAAAGGTTTAGATGAATCTATTTACTTATTTTAAAAGCTAATAGAGAATAATAAAATGTGGGGGTCTCAAAATATTAGTTTCAAAATGAACTTGGCTCAATAAGTAAAACTGTGAACCTACTGGAAATAGGACAATGATGACTGAGAAAAGCTCTAGAGCTATGGCATAAATGTAAGCCATGGATTTAAGGACTTACTCAAAGATTTCCGTGGACAGAATACCATTCACCTTTACGCTGAAATTAAATCTAATCTGCAAAATAAATGGTGTATGAGATTTAACATGAACCAGGATAGAGATTTAAAACTTCCATACCTAAAGGAGATACTTTTTATATAATCTTTTTTTCACTTACACCATCCCTAAACATAATTAACACTTGTCTGTGTTCAAAATCTGTCTCTTAAATATATTGCATCTTAACACTACAATTCCAAGCAGTCACAAATTACCAGGAAATCCTACTAATGTATCTTTTCTTCCCTTTCTTAAAGGAACTATATCAATTTTCTCCCTATTCTTTCCATTGTTATCAGATAAGAAACATTCCATGCTCATTTTCTTTGCTTTTTCTTCCCCTGCCCCATCTGACTTTTTTGTCCTCCCTCCAATTTATTTCACTTATTCCTACCTTCAACCTATATTTTTCTTTCTATTATGAGTAATAAGGGACTCCACAGTCAGACTGTTTGTGCTCAAATCCTGGCTCTACAAGTTATTTAACTTCTGTACCATAGTTTCCTCAGCTATAAAATAGGGATGGTGATAAAACCTAGGTTATGTGGAGTGTTACAAGGGTTAAATGAGTACGTGCATGGAGAACACTTAGAATAGTGACTGGCAAGAAATAGCACTGAATCATGCTGACAACAAAAAAAGTAGGAAGCCAACAAGAGGGGAAATAGGGGAATTAATATAGCATACTTAATTGTGTGCATTTTTATAAACACATCTAACTGCAAATAATAATAAAAAGTTGCTCTCCCAAGTTCAAAATACTATAGCAAAATTTCCTTATTTACCAACCAGGTTTAACAAAAAAGAAGGAAACACAGAGGAGTGGGAAGAAATACCCAAATTGGTGCAATAAAACAGTACAGAAGCCCCTGGCCAGTTTTGCTGGATGATTAGAGCATCAGCCTAAGCACCAAAGAGACTCGAGTTCAATTCCTGGTCAAAGGCACACAACTGGGTTGTATTTCGCTCCCCGACCTCAGCAGGGGCATGTGTGGGAGGCAACCAGTTGATGCATCTCTCACATCCATGTCTCTCTTCTTCCCTCCCTCCCTTCCTCTCTCCCTTCCTTTCTCCCTTCACTCTCTCAGAAAAACCAATGGATCCCCAGCCGGTTTGGCTCAGTGGATAGACTCGTAGAGCATCAGCCTGGGGACCAAAGGGTCCCAGCTTCGATTCTGGTCAAGGGCATGTACCTTGGTTACAGGCTCCTCCCAGCCCTGGCCCTGGCCAGGGCTCCTGCAGGAGGCAATCAATCGATGTGTTTCTCTCACATTGATGTTTCTCTCTGTCTTTCCCTCTTTCTTCCATTCTCTTTAAAAATCAATGGGAAAATAACCTCAAATGAGGATTAACAAAAACAAACAAATTTAAAATAAATAAATAAAGGTTTAAAGAAAGAAAAGAAAAAAAGCAATGGAAAAATATCCTCTGGTGAGTTTTTAAAAAATAATAATAAGAAGAAGAAGAACCCAAAAGACAACTCTCTCTATATCCAAGGGCTCCCAACTATGTCACATCACCAACACTAAGATTGCCTTAGTGCCCTAGCTCAGTGGTCAGCAAACTCATTAGTCAACAGAGCCAAATATCAACAGTACAACGACTGAAATTTCTTTTGAGAGCCAAATTTTTTAAACTTAAACTATATAGGTAGGCACACTGTTGTTAACTTAATTAGAGTACTCCTAAGCTGGCCTTTGCTAAAAACTCAAGGGGCCAAAGAGTCGCATATGGCTCACGAGCCACAGTTTGCCGACCACTGCCCTAGCTGACTTGGCTCAATGGACAGAGCATCAGCCTGTGTACTGAAAGGTACCAGGTTCAATTCTGGCCAAGGGCAACATGTCTGGGTTGCGGGTTCAATCCCCAGTGTGGGGCATGCAAGAGGCAGCCAATCAACGATTCTCTCACATCATTGATGTTTCTATCTCTCTCTCCCTCTCACTTCCTCTCTGAAATCAATAAAACATTTTTTTAAAAAGATTGCCTTAGGGACATAGAAACCAAATCAATTCCACATTAAAAGTTGTAATCATGTCATTAAAAGTAAGAGAACCAACCAGGTCCTTCCATGTTTTACAGAGTAGAGATCTCTTGAAAACATGACTTAGCCTAGCCAGTTTGCTCAGTGTCAGTGCACAGTCTAAAGGTTTGTGGGTTCAATTTCAGTCAAAGGGCACGTACCTCAGCTGCAGGCTTGATCCCCAGCCCTAGTTGGGGCTCATGTGAGAGGTAACAAATCAATTTGTCTCTCTCACAACGATGTCTGTCTGTCTGTCTGTCTGTCTCTCTCTCTCTCTCTCTCTCTCTCTCTCTCTCTATATATATATATATATATATATATATATATATATATATATCTTTCTCTCTCTTTCTCTGTCTCTACCCTCCCTTCCACTTTCTCTAAAAATCAATGGAAAAATATCTTTGGGTAAGGATTAACAAACAAACAAAATAACAAAGAAGAAAATAAAGTAAAATGCTTAAAAATTTTATTTAAATAAGAGAATCTTTATTGTGCAAAAATAACAGCTTACCTTAGGGTGCACCATGACAATTTTGCGTAAAAAATTCTTTATAACCAGACTATCTGTCATCAAAGTTCTTGGCTTTTCATCAACCTGTAACAACAAATCAAAACATCCACCACTTATACACAAACTCAAAAGCACAAATAAATTAAATTATAGTATTTATTCCTATAAAAAGAACACCTCAGAAAGCTTTTCAGACATTCAAGGGGAAACGTCTTTGGGTCTTAGAATTGGATACAAAAAAGAATCTAATAGTCTTTACTTCTTACGTTAAAGTACTTATTTTATGGACCTTCAGGAGACACATGAACAACAATCACAGTAAAACTTACAATAACAAAATTACCTTCTGGAACAAATATAAAAGTAATTTAAAGTAATTCAGACTGTAGTTGAGAAGAACAATATCTGTATTAAGAATATGAGTGAAGCCTGGATGGTGTGGCTCAGTGGTTGAGCTTCCACCCATGAACCAAGAGGTCCCACTGGATCGATTCTTGGTCAGGCACATGCCTGGTTTGCAGGCTTGATCCCCAGTAGAGGGCATGCAGGAGGCAGCTGATAGATATTTCTAGATCTTTATCACTCTTCCTTCCTCTCTCTAAAATCAATTTTAAAAAACATATATAAAAATTACTTAAGCCTAACTGGTTTGGCTCAGTGGATAGAGTGTCAGCCTGTAGACTAAGGGGTCCGGGGTTCGATTCCGGTCAAGGGCATGTACCTTGGTTGCAGGCACATCCCCAATGGGAGGTATACAGGAGGCAGCTGATTAATGTTTCTCTCTTATAGATGTTTCTAACTCTCTATCCCTCTCCCTTCTCTCTGCAAAAAAATCAATAAAATATATTTAAAAATAAAATTACTTAAGTGATCATGGATAAAAAAAATCACTTAACTGCTCTGGACCTTATTTCCTAATATACAAAAGAGGGATAAAACTCACCCTTTTCTTTATTTATTTATTTATTTTTTTATTTTTATTTTTTTTAAATATATATTTTATTGATTTTACACAGAGAGGAATTGAGAGGGATAGAGAGTTAGAAACGTCGATGAGAGAGAAACATCGACCAGCTGCCTCTTGCACACCCCCTACTGGGGATGTGCCCATAACCAAGGTACATGCCCTTGACCGGAATCGAACCTGGGATCTTTCAGTCCGCAGGCCGACGCTCTATCCACTGAGCCAAACCAATCTCAGCAAAACTCACCCTTTTATCTCACAGAACTATTTTAAGAATCAAATAATCTGAAAATATCCTTTATGATAAAACCCTAATATGCAAATTGATGGAATGGTGGAATAACTGTTTGCTATGATGTGCACTGACCACCAGGGGGCAGATGCTCAATGCAGGAACTACCCCATGGTGGTCAGTGGACTCCCACAGGGGAAGCGCAGCTCAGCTCATAGCTGGCAAGCACAGTGGTGGTGGTAGGAGCCTCTCCCACCTCCACTGAAGGCTGTCAGTAGGGAGCAAAAGGTCCTCAATTGTGAGAGCCCTGGACTGCGAGAGGGATATCTGACTGCTGGGGATTGGGCCTAAGCCAGCAGGTGGGCATCCCCCGAGGGGTCCTGGACTACAAGAAAGCACAGACCAGGCTAAGGGACCCCTCCAGTGCATGGATTTCATGCACGGGCCTCTAGTCTATATATATATATATATATATATATATACACCCTAAAACCAAAATTAGAAAGTATCTCCTGAAAAAGGGAGAAGTCCAAGAGAATAATAAGAAGAAATCGAGTCAGAATTAGTAAGTTCTTATTGGTGGCTCAGAGAATACAGAGCCAAGTACTGGGAACATAGTAAAGAAAAAGAAAAAAGGTCCAATCTCAAAATCTCATAATATAAAGAGAAATATGCAAATATATAATAAAGGATAAATTATAACCTTTTATTAATACACTGAAAAAGAGTTAAGGAACTGTGTGATGGGTTGGAGATAATTAGAAAAAAGGATTAGAATTATTAGAAAATTTTGGAAACCAATCTACAATTATTCATATACATAAATAGTGGTAATTAAATAGTAACTGCAGCACACATCATAGTCACATTCTTCATTAAAATTTTTTAATTATAAAATGTTCAAACAGTAGGAAAGCAATGATCTCTTAAAAACATTTTCTGTTCTTCACATTTCCAAAACAACTTCTTGGAACAGTTTCAAACTTCTGTAACCTTGGTGATTATAGGGCGTGTCATAGAAAGCGCTAATTATATCTAGCAAATACATGAAAGTTCCTTGAGCAGCTATCAGAGGGGAGCTGTAATTAATAATGATGAGAGCTACCATTTAATGAACACCTGCTAGATGACAAGCAGTTTATATTCAAACAGGGAACACCCCCATTTTATTGATGAGGATAATGAAACTAAATAAGCTAATTAATTTGTCCAAGGTAACATATAGCTCATTAAGTGGCAGAATTGATATTCAAACCTATATCTGACTATCTCCAAAACTCACATTTCACTATGTTATGCTGTCTCTCCAAAGAATGTTCATTTTCTATCCATATAGCTATCTGAATCAGATATTACATAATCTACCATTATTTTTTATGGATCCTGGCAGGCAATGCTTATGCATGACTACTAAATATATGTATTTATTCACTCTTAAAACACTTAATGTGGCTTATTATGCACCTACGCCTACAGAGACAAAACAATCTCAATTTTAAGAGTTCACAGTAAGTAGAAGAGAAATACAAATAAATAACTTTTATGACAACATAAAAAGTTTTATGATTTAAATATATAAAAAGATGCTAAAAAAAATACAAGAAGGATTGGCATCCAATCCAGACAAGAAGATAAAGAGACCTACGTTCAGGTCAGCAGAGGATAGTTAACATAAAGCAAATAGCTTCTTTTAATATCTCTTGTAAATTACTGAGAGAGAGAGACAGACAGAGATGGCCAGGCAGACAGGCACACTTTGACTGACTGCAAAGGCTTTTAGGGCCTTTTATAATTATGTGTTAAAAACCCAGTATCCCAGCCTGACATACATACAGAAGCAGTGAATTTACTTAAGTGCTGTTAGGAAAAAACAGATGCTGCCAGCCCTTGGCAGCAGAAACCACCCTTGAATTATATGTTTCAGCCTTTACCTTTAAATACAAGTCTAATTATATGATGGAATATGGGAGCTGTTTTATATTTTGAAACCTGAACTTATGCAGTCATGGGACCTATATGACTTTCTAGAAGAAAGTCAATCAGTGTCTGTGTCTCTTTAAATAGATAGACAATAGGTAGATAAATACAAAGATCTAGAGGTATAAATACATAGATATGTTTACATATATATATAATCTACCCATTTTTTCATTTAGCATTAAAACAAAATATAAATATTAAAATGGGTAAAGGTGTCAAGAAGATCCTGTAAAATCAAATTTTGTTTGGAGGGACAAGTTATCCAGCCTAATAGGCCCCAAGATGCAGGACTGGCTCAGCATAACCCAAACCCCATATCTCTCCTAAATGAAGCTTTTCTCAGTCTTTCCTGAGATTGGTGATTTTCACATGCCCAAGAAAGTGGATTATTTATTATAGCTTTTTCATGGATGTCTGCCATGAATCTTGCTACCTGACCCTTCTCCCCACTTGAGGTATATATAATGAAGTCTTTCACAATCTCCTCTTCTCTCTTCTTACTGTCTTCAAATACCTTTATTATTATTTTTTTAATCTACCTGAGGATATTTTCCCATTGATTTTTAAAAAGAAATGGAAGAGAGAGAGAAATACAGATATAAATATTCATGAGAGAGAAACACATCAATTGGTTGCCTTCTGCAGGAGCCCAGACTGGGGAGGAGCCTGCAAGGAGGTATAGTTATGTTCCTTTTGACAAGAATCAAACCCAGAACCCTTTGATCCATAGGCTGACTCTCTATCCACTGAGCCAAACTGGCTAGGTCTTCAAATATCTTTAAACAGCTGCCCAGTAGCAGAGACAATGAAACATTATGAAACAAATGCTTTCAGGAAATCCTTGTTCCTCTGAGGTTATATTTCTCTTTTACAAACTCTCTTCCTCCATCACCCACTCACTGCTGAGCACTAAACTCAGTTTCCCACTGCACTCCAAGTCCTGCCATCATTTTAGCTCATTTCCACATCCAAGTAGTTGACCAGTCTAAGCAACAATTTGGTCTCACAATTCCCTGGCCTCTTCCACTTCAATAATATTGACTTACAGTCATTTCCAGACATCCATTTCAGTAGACACAGCTTGAAACCGTATCATTCTGGAAACCTTAAATAAAACGTTCCATTTTTATGTGAAAAGCTGTATATCAAGTTGTTAATAGTGGCTACCTTGATTAAGTCAAATTATTTGTGCTCTAAATGCTCACTTTGATTTTCCTGTGGGAAACACTGCTTTTGTAATAAGAAAAAAACACACAAGAAGAACTTTATCACTCTGATGACAACTTCCTACTCTTTCAAGTCTCTGAACCCTGTGTAGTCAGAAAATCTGTTTTTCAACCTCAGATCTTGACCCCTTCTCCCTGGGTTAGGTACTCTTCCTCTATGCAATTACAGCATTTAGTGCTTACTTCTATCATGATACATATTACACTGTATTGTAGTTATTTGTTTATCTTTTCCTTTAGATTCCAAGTTTGTTGGCATTAAGGAACATGTTTTGGATTTTTGGACCTTCAATATCTAGCACAATGAGACCAACTTGAACAAAAACAGGTTTCTGAATGAATGAATAAATAAATACTGGAACAGCACTGATCAATGATTAAGGCTTGTTCAAATTCTGTCACTTAACTTTTGTAGGACCTTAACTAAGACAGTCAAATTCTGTGAATCTCAGTTTTCTTTACAATGGGGTGATAATCCTTGTCCTATCCATTTAATAGAGTCTCAGGAGGCTTACATAATATAAAAATGTTAGGTATAAGAATTAGCATTGTTCAGACTGACTAAAACACGCAATCTTTTCTAGAACTGCTTTCCTTGGTTCACTGGCATCAGCTATTTTATTGCTATTTAACATTAATAGTTTCAGAGCTGACTAACCACTAATGGCTCCAGATTGTTTACCCTTCAGTTCTCCTGAAGAAGATAAGGCACAGTCAGGGATATTTGTTGTCCTGATACCATACCCATTCCTTTTAGAAGGAGCATACAGCTGAAACCGGTTTGACTCAGTGGATAGAGTGTCAGCCTGTGGACTGAAAGGTCCCAGGTTTGATTCCGGTCAAGGGCATGTACGTTGGTTGTGGGCACAACCCCAGAGGGGGGGTGCAAGAGGCAGCTGATCGGTGATTCTCTCTCATCGGTGTTTCTAACTCTCTAACCCTCTCTCTTCCTCTCTGTAAAAGATCAATAAAATATATTTATTAGAAGGAGCATACAATTGTTCAAACATGTAAAAAGGCCTTTCAAGTGCTTTTTTTGGGAGAATGTTTAAGGTACTCTAATTCTTTATGTCTCCACCAACTCAAAGGAAGGAAAGGGGAACTTACCTGCACATTAGGGATCATTGAAATTTTTAAAGTATTCCAAAGCCCAGGCCATACCTGTTGTGAACTGAATTGTGTCCCCCCAAGTTCATATATTGAAGCCTAGCCCTCCATGTGATGGTTACTATATATATATATATATAAATATATATATATATATATATATATATATATATATATATATATATATATATTCAGAGATAATCCCTTAAAGATGTAATCAAGCATAAATGAGGTCATAAGGACGAGGCCCTAATTTGATAGAGCTGGTGTCCTTATAAGAAGAGGAAGAGCCCTAGCCGGTTTGGCTCAATGAATAGATTTCGGCCTGTTGAGTGAAGGGTTCAAGGGTGAATGCTGGGGCGTGCAGAAGGCAATCAGCAAATCACTGATTTTCTATCATCATTGATGTTTCTATCTCTCTCTCCCTCTCCCTTCCTCTCTGAAATCAATAAAAATATATTTTAAAAAATAAATTCAGAAGAGGAAGAGATACCAGACAGCTCTCTCCAGATGTGTACAGAGGAAGGACCATGTGAAGAAATAGTGACAAGGCACTCTGATCTTGGACTTCTAGACTTCAGAAGAAAATAAATTTCTGTTCCCCTAAAGAACTCAACTTTAAGCCATTCAATCTCTGGTATATTTTTTTATAGCAGCACAAGCGGACTAATCCAACATCTTAGACCAATTAAATCAGTACCTTTTGGAGTGGGACACAAATATTAATATTTTAGAAGCTCCTAGATGATTTAAAGTTTGTGCAGGGAAGTTTGGGAATTAATGCCTTACTTCATTTCAACTTTGAACTGTGATGCACCTAAGCTTTTCTTTCCTGTTATTAGATTTGTAAAAAACTAAGAACCAAAATAACAATGATTTATAGAACCACACACACACACACACACACACACACACACACACACACAAACAAACAAAAAAAAAACTTGCCTCAAAAGACATCTGGAAAGGTGTTACCCTTGAAATGTCCTGAGAATAGCTGACTTCCTCTGAAGTCCAATTCAGTTTTGCAGAGGATCCAGGCAGTACAGATTGCATTTCTGTGTGAGAAGAAATGGCGACAAAATAGAACAGTTTGGACAAGCACCAGAATTTCTGGAATTGTTTATTAAACTTAAGAGCCAAGAAGGCTTTTCCCTGATGAAAAGATTATCTGCAAAATTTAAAGTATGACTGGAAATAGCGATGCATCAGCAAATTGCTTGAATATTTAGAATTACATTATGGGGTTAAGACATTTAATCTCATGTTTTCAATTTTTCACATTTGCTAAATCACTTCTATTTTCAGTTACTTTCCACAAGGTCATACCTAATTCCAGAAATGTTCAGTTCTATCTGATATTCTTGTATTTTTAAAATAAATTCATTCATTATTTAATAAACACAAATCCAGCAAGCGAGCTTATTTAGAACCAAAAATGGAAAAATTCAAGAATGACCCTCTCAGCCACTTACTAATATAGTATGTTATTTAATAAGGTACTTTTTAACAAAGAACAGCAAATCTTGCTGCTTTAATTCATAAATTAACCTCCTGGTGTATTTACATGTGTTGACTCAATTATATTTCCACAAGGCAAAAGTGAGTCCTAGGTTATCATGAACAAAGAGTACCTCAAGCTATGCACCATCCTTCATCCTTTCTGTACCCTGACACTCATATTACAAAGGGAAAAAAACAAATTTCCCATTTTATAACATGCCATCCTTATTTCCTCTCTACAGTAGTATTATAAAGAACTAATAAATATAGATATATCCATCTCTACAAGTTCTACCTTGTGAGGTTGACAATGATCCTATCTAATAAAAAAGTAATATGCAAAATAACCACCACTCTGCTGCACCCACAAGCCATGCCCAGCAGCCAATCAGTATGCAAATAAACCCAACCAAGATGGCTACCAGAAGGGAGGCGTGGTTTCCTCAGCAAGGGAGGAAGCCAAGCTTTCCACACACTCTGGCAGGCCCAGGCCTCCACTCAAGGATACAAAGTTTCAATTATAGAAATGATGGCAGCTATGGATGGAGCAGGAGGCTTGGCTCCGCTCCAGGCTACAAAGTTTCAATTGTAGAAAGTAAATCAACTGAACAATGAAGTAGATATAACATAGTTACTGAACTAAATTCAGAGGCACACTGTTAATTTTGTATAAGTACGTAATTCTTTAGCAACAGGAAATCCGATGGTTAATGAATCAGTCATCAGAGACTTCCTGATGAAACTAATTAAAGAATGTAAAGATCTATGAATGCACCAATTTAAAGCAGTTTGAAAATAGTATTACAGGAATGCTAAATAAATAACAATAGTAATAAAGGCATAATGACTGATGCATAAGTTAGAAAGATAAGGGATTCAAATTCTTGTTTTGGATAATTTCCTTTGTGAGTTTCAAGGTGTCATTTCTGTTGCTAATTAGTAAGAATAAATAGCAATATTGAGTGGATGTTGTTAGTATTAAGAATCCTAACAGCTGAAGAGAAAACAGTCTAAAGTTGCCTACTAAATGTGATTAAGACTCAATTTAAAAAAATATTTTTTTTATTGATTTTTTACTGAGAGGAAGGGAGAGGGATAGAAAGTTAGAAACAGCGATGAGAAAGAAACATTGATCAGCTGCCTCCTGCACACTCCCCACTGGGGATGTGCCTGCAATCAAGGTACATGCTCTTGACCGGAATCGAACCTGGGACCTTTCAGTCTGCAGGCCGACACTCTATCCACTGAGCCAAGTTTTGGCAAGACTCAATTTTTATTGTGTACCTAATGTGCAGTACTTCCTCTCTGGACAAAAGTCATCTCCACTTTATCATAAGACTATAAAAATATGGTTAAATAAATATGCATATAGTTGCTTTGATTTTTTAAATAACAATTAAGACACTATGAAACAAACTGTCTTACTGTCTGTATAAACAAAATAAATAGGTGATTATTCCATAAACTATTCTCAACTCATTATCTTCTCTCTAGTATTAACAATGATAATAAAACCATTCCCTTATTCTTTACATGGCTTTTAGTCTCATGGAAAAATGGGTAATTCTTTACCTTTTAGGAAATTCCTGTAGATCAAACCACCATAAATGCTTCCTGCAGAAGCAACTATAAAAAACAAACAAGAAAATATCATAAATAAATCAATTAAATGGATTTTATCAAAAGAATCAAATGGGAGCCTTAAAACACTGCTTATAGATACAACATAAAGCAGGTGACCACTACTGAGTTCAGTAAAAATAGAGGCACCAAAGAAAAATTATGAGACCACATGACTTTTGGGGGCAGAATAACTTCTTGGAGATGAGACCAAATAGCAAGTTTTTTCACTTATATTCAACACCAGTACTGCCACTTTGGGTATTACTATTCCCAGTAAGAAAGGAATTTAGGAAAACTGTATACTGTAGCTGTAAACAGAATATATATATTATGCCAATAACCCATATTCCAGTGTAAGATTCAATAAAAAATTTTCGCTTTGTTTAACCAATTTACTCTTTAGTAGAAAATACTAGGCTATCAGGTAAGAATTCTCTGTATCTAGAGTTCTAAATTGGAACATTAGGACATTTGGAGCAATAATTCGTCATGGGAAGAAGGTTAAGGAAAAAGCATACCCTAAGAAGGGAAAAAAGATGAGAACTACAAGGAGAATTTTTTCCAAATTGAACATGTCCTCTCACTGAAGAATGTGATCTGATAATTAAGATTCCAATAATCACTGCCAAATGTGTCTATCCCTCAAGAAAGTAGTATTCGTTAAGCAGGAGGAAAAAAAAATTGAGAATGTGACTAATGACTACTGTACTGAGTAACACAGATATAGAACATTCCCATTATCACAAAAAGTTCTATTAGATAAGCTATGTCCTAGATCTCTAGATTTTGAACGATCTGGACAAATGGTACATACTTTAAAAGGCATAAGTCCAAGTAGCATAGAACATTGAATAAGAGACAATCATCTATTTTTTTCCTTAGTGTTCCTCTCAGGCATACACTGGCCATAACATGAAGAGTGGGTGTTTGGTACAGGGATGGCATGTAGGAGTAGGTCTATATTAGTGATTTGTGAGGAGCTAGAACATTAACTAGAAAAATTAACAAAATTTGTATGTCTTGCAGCATTTCATGATATTTTTCAATTATATGTTACACTTTTTCTCCTAACACCTTTTCTTAGTTTTAACAAGTATCATGTCAACAACTTTTGGTGCACATGCTTAAGGAAAACAATCATCTTACACTTATCCATCCCCAATTTTCAGCTATACTTCTGTTTCTGTATTAAAGTGCTGTCATTCAAATGCAAAGATGATAGTAGAGACTAATTTGTAGAACACATTTTTTAAAAATATATTTTATTGGTTTTTTATTAATACATAGAGGAAGGGAGAGAGATAGAAAGCTATTGTAAAAACATCGATGAGAGAGAAACATCAATCAGCTGCCTCTTGCACACCCCTACTGGGGATGTGCCCGCAACCAAGGTACATGCCCTTGACCGGAATCGAACCCGGGACCTCTCAGTCTCCAGACGGACGCTCTTCCACTGAGCCAAACCAGTTTTGGCTGTAGAACATATTTTTAGAGCAACCGCGTTGCCCAAAATTCCCTCTTCAGAACAAATGATCTTTTAAAAAAAATTTTTTTAAGAGCTGTAAGGTCAAATATGTTTAGGAAACGCTATACATAACCCATTTTGAATGATTCACAGTCCACAATGGCATTAAAGGCTTTGAGAAGATCTAAAGTAATGACACTTTAGATTCCACTTTGTAAAGTATATGACTGTCTAACTGCTATGCTGTATACCTGATGCTAATACAAACTGTAATTGGAAAGAGAAGAAAAAAAAAAACAACTCATTGATTTTAACATCTTATAGAGCCTAAAGTACTACCCAATCGCAACTGGTGGACTCTAAGGTTTATGGGATTTCATTCCAAAGTCTCCTTCAATAAATCTACACACACACACACACACCAAAAAACAAAACAAAACAAAACAAAAAAAAACAACAAAAAAAACAAGGAAGTTATCACTTTGCAAGTTCAAGAAAATTTCTTTCAGAGTCACTCAATGCATTAGCTTCTCTCAAAAGTTTAGGCAAAATGGCAAAAGAATAAGTGCCAAATGGAAGAGATATGTATTTTCAAACTAACTACAAGTTAGGATTATCAAAGTATGCACTATTCATAATTTTATTTCTTTTCTTCCTCCATTATTTTTTGGCTTTTCCAACTACTAAAGGCTAGACATGAAAAAAAGGAGATAAAATTCAAGGCAATATCATTTTGCTGTAAAAAAGACACGAAAACCAAAAGCAAGAGTAAAATTATTTCTAAGCAATTTTACCTTAAGCCAGTAAAATAAATGATCCTGTGATAAGTCATTCTGCTCAGTTTTCCCTTTATGACACATTTGTAAACCTATCAGCATATACTTATTACATAATCACCTAAGTTTTTAAACTATGGAACAACCCTGAAGTGATAACATAGAAGATTATGACTAATTGAATTTTTAAAATAAACTATAACATAAATCATGACAAAGACAGAAAAAAAAAATCAACATTTTTCTTCCTCCACTTACTAGTTGTTACACAATGAAGAGTATTTTCCTGTTGCTTAGAATTTAATGCTTCTATGGAAATCACTAGCTGTCCTTCTAGCAATGCTCCCTTTGCTGTTTCACACTTCCAGTGAATTATTAAATATTTCAAAATCTGAAAAGGGCATAATTCAAAGAAAACACAATCTTCTTTAGAAATCATAGTAATAAAAGTATATGATAGTTAACAGTTTAATTTCAAAAGATAATAATATTGCTTGCAAAATATCAGACTTAACATTTGTTCAGAACAAAGCATTTGTCTAAACAGAAGAAATAACTTAGGGGAGTGACATAAAGGAGACAGTTAAATTCAACACAATGCCCACTAAGACAGGAAGTGGAGACACTAACTTGCTTTATCCAAAAAATAAATTCATTTGGAAATAATAATTTGAAAAATTAAGTGGGAGTTTGTTTTTCTGTCTCTTTTTTTCTTCCCAAATAAAATAGAACATTAAATTATGACTCATCTTTGCCTTTCATTAAATCAACATTTCTGAGGGTCAGCCCTAACTGGTTTGGCTCAGTGGATAGAGCCTTGGCCTGCAGACTGAATTCAGGTCCCAAGTTTGATTCCAATCAAGGGCACATGCTTTGGTTGTGGGCTTGATCCCCAGTAGGGGGCATGCAGGAGGCAGCCAATCAATGATTCTCTCATTATTGATGTTTCTATCTCTCTATCCATCTTCCTTTCTCTCTGAAATCAATAAAAATATATTTTTTAAGAAAGAAAATGGCCAATCAAAACAGAAAAAAGAATTTTAAAAAATTTTCTGAAGGTCAGAATACTAGTTAAGAACACTGGCTCTGGAGGCAGATACCTCTTTTCTAATACTGATGCCCCAATTCTAGCTCGTGACCATGGGAAGTTATTTCTCTGGATCTCAGCTTCCTCATTTATAAAAATGAGAACCACATATGGCTACTGCTGAACGTGCAAACTGCTCAATACAATGCCTGGCATATAGTAAATGCTTGCTAAATATTACCCATTATTTCTAATAAGTTCATCTGCAGTAGACTGCACACAGTATTTTAAGTTGAACAGCCCTCCAAGATGTCTGGATGAAACACTCAATCTTGAAGAGATACATTTGAAATAAAATATACTGTATTTAATTCCATTATTATTTATGAAAGTGGACGCACACTAAGGTACCATACTAATGATTACCCCCTTTAAAACACACACACACACACACACACACACACACACACACCTCAGTAAGAGAACTTGGGAACTTAGATCCTAATTTGTACCCGAGTTGTACCTAATTTGTACAAAGATGGTCTCCTGGCTTTGCAGTCTAACACTTTCCCTCACATATCCCGTGACTTACTGCACTCCCTCTGTGCAGATTTCCCAAAATGCAGTTTCTTTACCCACAATGAAAGAGAGCAGATGGGAAATGAACACTGACGGCCCCGAGGCAGCAGCTCTGGCTCTATCCTAGGTTCTGTCGCCTGTAAAATCTGATCCTCCCACTTTCCTTGATGATAGCAAAGGCGGCAGAAAGGCCGAAGAACTCCAGTGCCGCCCGGTCAACCCCGTGTGGCTTTCGTGGATTTCTCATTGGCCTAGTCCCGTGGTCGGCAAACTGCAGCCCTCAAGCCACACGGGTTCTTTGGCCCCTTGAGTGTGGCTCTTCCACAAACTACCACGGCCTGGTTGAGTCTATGTTGAAGAAGTGGCAGTTTACATTTAAACTGGCTCTCAAAAGAAATTTCAATGGTTGTGCTGTTGATATTTGGCTCTGTTGACTAATGAGTTTGCCGACCGCTGGCCTAGTCTCCCTTGCAAGGCCAGGAGCTAAGAATTCCGCCCCAGAATGGTGGTGGACGTGCTGTACCAGATGGACAAGTGTAGCCGCGGAGCCAGGTGCGCAGCCCCACTGTCCTCTCTCCGGTCCGCAGTGTGGTCCGGGCTGGGTGCGGTCGGGGCTGGGTGCGGTCGGGGCTGGGTGCGGTGGGGCTGGGTGTGATCGGGGCTGGGTGCGGTTCACGCTGGGGGCTGCTGGGGCTGGGTGAGGCGGGGCTGGGTGCAGTCAGGGTGGGGTCGGGGTGTGATCAGAGCTGGGTGCGGTCAGGGTGGGGTCGGGGTGTGATCAGGGCTGGGTGCAGTCAGGGTGCGGTCGGGGGGGGGGGTCAGGGCTGGGTGCGGTCAGGGTGCGGTCGCGGTGCGGTCGGGCTGGGTGCGGCCGTCCTTCTCCCCGCTGCTCCCGAACAGGCCGGAAGCCGCCCGCACCTCGGCTGGGCGAGGCCCACCACCACTCCCCGCACCCCGTTTGGCACGGGTGGGTCCCCGCGGCCGCCCTGCGAGGCCCGCCCCTCCTGTCACCGCCCTCCCGGGATCGGATGGGGCTGAGGCTGGCCTCCCGCCCTAACCCGGTGTCCGCACCGTTCGGCACACAGTCCGCTTCCTGACCCGGTTCCCTCAGCGGTGACCCGGGGGCGGCCGTTCCCTCAGCGGAGCAACTACCCCTGCGAGGACCCCGTGCTTCCCGCCCCCGGCGCCCACACGCGGGCCTCATCTGCCCCTCACAACCCGGTGCGCGGCAGGCTGACCTGCACCGAACCGCATCGTTCTCGAACTTTCCTTCGCCCCCTCAGGCGAGGCCGTACCCCGGCCACACCCCTCTGCCCAGGCTTCGCGGTCTCACAAAGCCCGGCTTCTCACAGAGCCTGTGACAGACTGCCCTTCCCGGCATCACCTCACAGACGGCCGCAGCCGTCCCCGCCATGTCGCACGCGGAGCGGCGACGACGCCCAGCAGAGCCGTGTCCGCCGGGGCCTCGACCTCCGCCCGCGCCCGCGCCCACGCCCGGCGCACAACGCGGTTTCTTCCCGCCCGCGCGCGCACGCCCCGCCCCCGGCCGCCGCGCCTGCGCACTGGGCGCCGCCCTCCCGCCCCGCCCCGCCCCCCGCCGGCCGCGCCTGCGCAGAGCGGCGCGGAGCGGCCCTCCGTGGGCGGCAGGTGGGCGCGGGGCGGGGGGAGCCCGCGGGCGCGCGGGGCGGGCGGTGCGCAGGGACGAGGCCGGGCCACGGCTCCTCCTCCCTCTCGAAGGAGACTTTCCCACGGTCCTTTCACAAACGCTCCCGCCGCCCTCAGTCAGGAGAAGACGCGGGTGCGGGACCCCCAAGCTAGCAGCCTCACCTCTGCGGGGGCTGCCCCAAGTGCCCCAGGCCAATCGCTGGTTCCCAGGTTTAGGGACGGACAACCGAATTTGAATGATAGTTTTAAAAGCGACAATAAAAACTTAAGTATATTCCATGCAGTATTTGGGACAAACTTATACTTTAAATTTTTTAAAATATATTTATATATAATATTTTTATATCTTTTTAGTATTTGGACATTTGAAATTCAAAAACTGGGCGGCCTGTATTCTCACTGGCAACCTGTCCCACGCATGTCCCCGAGTCTAGTTCCAGGGTGCCCGGCCCGCCCCTTCCAGCAGGACCTGGAGGGGGACCCTCGCCCCAGGGAAAAGGCGGGAGCTGGCCTTCTAAGCTCCACTGGCAGGAGAAGCTCTGGTTCTCCACAGTGTTTCTTGCTGAAAGGAGGGTAGTCAGTCCTCCAGACGCCGGCTGCAGGGCTGGGACGCTCAGGGAGGGTGTGGCCAGTGGGGGCTGAGCCCAAAGGGGTGGGTGCTGCGGCTGGTTCCTCAGGCAGCCGGAAGAAACCCGGTGAAAGAGTCCTGCCTGGCAGAGAATTGCCCAAGGAGAAGGGTGGGACAGGGTGTTGGCTGCTTTCCTTCAGGGAAAATTCTTCCACCTCAGCTCCGCGGAGCCAGGATTGGACAGCCGGGCAGGGCAGCTGGCGCGGTGCCTGTCCAGTGCCCTGGTGCTCCTCCAAAGAACACGTCTACCGAAACCTGAATCACCGCTTCCCTGAGTCTGAGCTCAGCGCTAGTGAGTGATTGACCCCTCTCCCCATTTCAGTTGCTCCCAGGTAATCTCTTGGGGGGGGGGGGTGGCTTTCGTTTCTGGAAAATTCTTCGTAATACCATTTCAGTCTTGATGAGCTGGCATCTGGGGCATCGTTGGAGCCTTTCACTCACTCCCTGCTCTCTCAGGTGCCCCCTTTAGGAGTTGCCAAGAGGAAGGGGACTAACGTTTATGGGATGACTACCTGTTGTCACCACTGGCTCTTTGTATAAATTTTTAACTCTCACAGTATCTTGTGAGACAATTGTTTAGTGTGTGTGTGTGTGTGTGTGTGTGTGTGGAGAGAGAGAGAGAGAGAGAGAGAGAGAGAGAGAGAGAGAGAGAGAGAGAGAGAGAAACATTGGTTGGTTGCCTCCCACATGTGCCAAACCAGGGCTAGGGACCTAGCCTGCCACTGAGGCATGTGCCCTTGATCAGAATCAAACCCAAGACCCTTCAGTCCACAGGCCAACATTCTATCCACTGAGCCAAACCGGCCAGGGTAGATGGCTCTTGAAAGCCTTTCCCATGGAGAATATTGGCTCAGCAGAAAACGCCCCACCTTGACGATGGCGTTGGGAATGAAGGGTGGGGTCACATGGGCCTCCAGCTCTGTTCCTGGAGCAAGCCGCGGGGATGAGCGTGCAGTGGAAGACCCAGCCCAGCCCAGAGCCAGGAGAGGCCCCGCAGAGGTAGCGAGAGACACAGCTCCACCCCTCCCTCCCTGTGGTAGGCAGGACCTAGGAAGTTTCCCTGTGCTATAAGGGCCTGCCATCAGGACTTCCACAGCATGAACCCTGGAGTCAGGCAAGGGATAAGGCAGGCTTGACGTTTTGTGGGAATCTCCTCTAGGCTAAATGGTCTTTGCTTTTTCTTATTTATCCTAAGCAGTCCTCCCAATCTTGTATGGGAAGTGTTGTTATCATTTTATAACTAATGAAGTTGAGGGTCCAAGAAGAAATTGTATCACACTGAGTTTGTCAACGGCAGAGCCAAAATCTGAAACAAAAAATCATTTTTTTAAAAAAAAAATATGTTTTTATTTATTTCAGAAAAGAAGGGAGAGGGAAAGAGAGAGAGATTCTCAGTGATGAGAGAGAATCATTGATTGGCTGCCTCCTGCACACACGGCACTGGCTGTCGACCCCAAAACCCAGACATGTGCCCTGACAAGTATCAAACCGTGACCTCCTGGTTTATAGGTTATACTGTCCAACCACTGCGCCACAACAGCCAGGCTGAAACAAAAATCTTTTAACCCTTCTTTCCACTCCCCAGTGCATCTCCCGCCTGGTTGTGACCTGCCTGACTGCTTGTCTCAGAATTCTCTGGCACGGGAACATGAGTATTACCATGGGAAGCAGATGTCTCTGTTGAAAAACTAAGAAGCCAATGAACTCAGGTGCCCTCATCTCCCACAAACTAAGACTTGAATGAGCCACAGCATCCAGCCTTGCTCTCACCCGGCAGTGTTTGCCCCCAACCTGTCTAGGGTCTGGGGTCTAATTACTATTGGGCTGACTCCACATTCTTTTTTTTTTTTAATATTTTTATTGATTTTCCACAGCGAGGAAGGGATAGGGAGAGAGAGCTAGAAACGTTGATGAGAGAGAAACATCGACCAGCTGCCTCCTGCACACCCCCTACTGGGGATGTGCCTGCAACCAATGTACATGCCCTTGACCAGAATCGAACCTGGGACCTTTCAGTCCGCAGACTAACGCTCTATCCACTGAGCCAAACCGGTTTCGGCTGACTCCACATTCTTAAAACTCTTTTTACTCAGACCTCATGTTTAGAGCAATAGAATGTTAGAGCCAGAAGAGACATTGGGAGGTTATTAATTATCTTCAATAGATGAATTTGAGGCCCAAAGAAGTTAAATGATCTACCCAAGGTTAAAGTTACCTTAGTCAACCAGGTCAACCAAGGAGCCTTTGGATGCTGCTCTGGATACTTCCAGCTCTGCTGTCCAGGGTTTTAGCAGTGCCTTCAGGGGGCCAGCTCTCCCAGTCCTTTGACTTCGTGGTATACTGATTCTGCTTCCACTCCTTCACTCACCTCAGGGTTTTGATTAGTGTTTCCTGTCCAGTTTGGACATCCTGTTTATTTTCAGAAGAAACCCCCCGTCTGGCCAGAAGACACCCCATCTGAAGAGCCCCAGGTTGATTCTTACCCAAACCCAAGGGTTTGAATGAAACCAGACATCGCAGAGCATGCTGCCAGGGGAACAGTGACATTTTAGGAACCGTGGAGCCGGCTCTCCCTTCTGAATGTGCCCTTTCTGTGTATGTCATTCCCGACACTTCTTAGGTCCTTGTTCTCAGGCTCCCTTAGAGCATTTGAAGGCCCTGAAGAGACTGACCCCAAGAACTCAGTTGGAAAATATTCCAGAGGTCCCCTTTATCAGGCTGATGCAAAATGAAGTCCATTTGAGGAGTTTCTTTCACTCTGGAGAACTATGAAAAGGCTGTTTCCGCCCTAGCCAGTTTGGTTCAGTGGATAGAGTGTCAGCCTGTAGACCAAAGGGTCCCGGGTTCGATTCCAGCCAAGGACACATACCTTGGTTGCAGGCTCCTCCCCAGCCCAGGCCCTGGTTCGGGCGTGCAGGAGACAACCAATCGATGTGTTTGTCTCCCATTGATATTTCTCTCTGTCTTTCCCTCTCTCTTGCACTCTCTCTAAAAACCAATGGAAAAGCATCCTCGGGTGAAGATAAGTAAAATAAAAGAGGCTGTTTCCCATACAGACAGTAGAAAAGGGTTAACTGTTTCTCTCGGGTCCTGAGCAAAGTCTGTCCCCCACCAGTTCCCATAACCGGGTTTCCTGAAGTGGGGCAGGTCCCAGGTGCCTCTCCACTAATCACAGCGTCGGAAACGGGGCCACGGAGCTCAGATTAGCTCATCTCTTCAACTCTGGAGGCCTTCTCCACCTGGAGCACAGAATCTGGGGCAGCGTCACTCACCCACCCACCGCGCACTGCTCTCCTCTGAGGGGTCAAGCAGGGATGTTTGTGCGGGGGGAATGTTCGGTGAGGGGGGCACTAGAGGCCATCGTGGCGCTGACTTTTGAGCCACATCTGGGACTACAGCATTCATTCCTCCTCATCCTAAGATGGACGATGGGCAAAGGAAAGATGCTCCAACCCCAGGACACTACCAACGTTTACACCACCGGAGTGTTTCTTCTCCGCTTCATTCTGTTCTCTTCCTCTCCTTCTTGAAAGAACTGACGATGATCCTGGATTGCTCCGTGTTTTTCCTGGCTGATGATCACTCTTTGCACAGTGTCTCTGGTTTTTCTACCAGCAGCAGGTTCTGGCGCCAGCCCAGGAGATTTTATTCCTTTCCTGTTAGTGTCCAATTTCTCCTTTTCCTCGATAACCAATAACGTCTGTCGCACAGAGCGGTTCAGCCCTCTGTCATGGGCTTTCTAGGCAGGTGTGTTTGTCCTGCCTGCTGACACCCACTGGAGAGGAAGTATTCTTTATGGCATAGAGGCCTTGGGAATGGAAACAGCAGTGTAATCTAGTCACAGATGGCTAAGGAAGTCTATTGGTCCAAAGGCCAGATGATCAACTTGCTTTGAAAGACAAAGAGGGGGACTGGGACAAAGATTTGTCTTCTAGGGGTCCCCACGAAAAAGGACGCGGACTGCATGTGTTCAGTCTGGGGTCAGTCTTCTGTATGTTCACAGCCGCTGAAGTACTCCACCCGCTGGTGTACCAGGTCTCTAAAGTTGGTAATATGGCACCTCACTGAGCTGGTTTTTCACTGATTTCTTAATTTGACTCGATTTTCATCTGTTCTAGTTTTCAGGCCACTTCCATCTTCCGTTTCCCCAACTTTCATTCTCACCAGTTGAAAACAGACTGTGGATCGAAAGTCTAAAGGGGTCAGGATGTCTGAATTATTTTCCCATTTTACCACTCACTTTAAGTGTTATGTTCTAGTTTTCCACAACTAAAATAGGAAAGTTCTCCCAGGAATGTAGTTAAAATAACATCTGTGAGACAATTTGAGAGTTTTAGAATCTTCAAATTAGAAGAAATCTTAGAAGTCATTTAATCTAGTATTTCCTAATCGGAAGAACAATATTTTTTCCAATTCCTTTCCATTATCCTACCCCTCTTCCCGAATAGCCTCTCTCCTTTCTCACGTCTTCCTGGTATTCAAGATGGAGAATTGATCTTCTTTACACAATATATTTAGCGTGTAATAGGGTTGGGAAACACTGCCCTAATTCACCTCCCTATTTCATGCAGTAGTCATTCCAACAGTCCTGACAAGTTGATATCTAGCTTTTAATTAAATACCTAGTGTTGGGAAATTTGCCACCTCAGAATCAACCCATTCCACTTCTGGACAGCAGTGGTTTGGTGGAGACTTTTTCATTATATTGAATTGAAACCACAGAAAACTCATCTAATCTATACTAATAAAGGGGTAATATGCTAATTAGACCGGGAGACCTTCCAGACAAAGCTATGGTGGTAGGGCTGAGACAGAGGTGGTTATGGGTGATCAGGCCAGGAGGGGAGGGCAGTTGGGGGTGATCAGGCCAACAGGGGGCCAGTGAGGGGCAAGCAGGCTGGCGAGGGGGGGGCAGTTGGGGGGAGCAGGCCAGCAGGCAGAGTGGTTAGGGGCAATCAGGCAGGCAGGCAGGTAGGTGAGTGGTTAGGAGCCAGTGGTCCCAGATTGAGAGAGGGATTGGACCGAAACCGGCAGTCAGACATCCCCCAAGGGGTCTCAAATTGGAGAGGGTGCAGGCCGGACTGAGGGACCAAACCCTTGCCTGCACTGGGCCACTAGTCCTTTTATAAAAAGGAGTGGAGAATAGCCAGGATTGTTATTATTCACTTGGCACAGTAGTTCAGCCCTGGCCAGAGTGACTAATGTCCAGATGTCCTGTGCTTTGCACACAAGCTGTGTTCCTAAAACATCATATAAACCCAATTTTGTGTGAATCAAATAGTTTTAGACATGTTTTAGACATACTGGGAAGTTGACTTTTTTTAAAAACTGTTTCCAGTTCTCTTGTAAACTGAAGAATACCTTTGCAATACAAATAACTTCCCCCATTAACCTTTTATGCAAATCCAGATTTTCCTACATCATTCCAGGCGCACCTCATTTTGTTTTACTTCACGTTAGAGTGCTTCCAGGACGTTGTGTTTTTACAAATTGTCGTACAATTTGTTTTTACAGGTTGAAGGCAAGACCCTCACCAGCAAAAAGATTACAACTTCCTTTATTGCAATGCTTGCTTCGTTGCATTGGTCTGGAATTAAACCTGTAATATCTCTGAGGTGTGCCTCGCCTCCCCACACCCTACCACCAGACTGCCCCAGTTGACGTAAGACTCTCCCTTGGATCACCTGCAGACTTTCACTTTCAAATACATGAGCATTCTTTGCAAATCATGTCCTGAGCTGGTGTTCCACTGGTCCGCTGGTCCACAGTAGTCTCAGGAAGTCACACCAGTCCTTGTGAGGTACTGGCACTCCCCTTGCAGGCCATCCTCCCTGGCCTTTACCTGTATCTCAGGCTTATTCACCATCTCAATCATGGACTCCGCTGAGGAAATGTGTCATTTTCTTTAGCTCTCAGCTTAGTTCTTCGGACCCCATTTCTACGAATGGCAGAAAAACGATAAACCTGGGAAATGCCAACTCAAGACAACTCAGTCGTTTCAAGTGGTATGTGCAGTTCCTTAGGATTCTCATCACCGCCCCCTTCCCTTCGTGGTGTTTTGGTTATGGATTTATGGAGAATTCTAATATTGGGGGAAGAGGGGTAAGGTCATGTGCCATCTTCTGTCTCTTACCTAACTAATAAAGAGCTTCCTTGCTCAGCTGGGGTGGTTCAGTGGTTGAGCATCGAACCCCTGAATCAGGAGGTTACAGTTCTAATACTGGTCAGGGCACGTGCCCCAGTTGTAGGCTGGATCCCCAGTAGGGAGGGGGCTTGCAGGAGGCAGCTGATTGATGATTCTCTCTCATCATTGATGTGCCCATCTTTGTATTCCTCTCTCTTAAGTCAATAAAAATATATATTTTTAATATTTTTAAAAAAAATCATGTCCCAAGTTGGTATTACACTGGCCTGCTGGTCCAGTGGGCCCCTTCTGCCCACTGTTGTTTGCATCTAAACTCTCGTTCTCCTTTCTCAGTTCTTCGCTTGGCCTTGGCCACTGGGCTCCATGGCCAGTGCATCTGCGGCCGAGTCCCCTGGCAGGTGGGACCTGTGGTCTGGGTGTGGACAGAGCAGTCATTGCTTCATGGAGAGCTTGGTGGTTCCCCCTCTGATTCCTGGTGCTACTGAACCTCCATCTGTTCCCTAGTTGGTCAGGTACCCCTCAGCCTCTACTGTGGGGTTCTCACTGCCCCCCTCCCCCCCACACACACACTCCAAAGCAATCCCCACAGGCAACCTGACTTTCAATTTTCAGGTTACTCTTATATTTCTCCTTGGCAGGGAACTTTCCAGATTGCCTCCAAACATGAAGAGAATCGGGCTTAGGAGGTGAGAAGGCTGGAGGTGGTGAGGAGATGAGATTTATCTCAGACCTGCTGTGCCTACACAGGCGACAATGCCACTTGTACTCCGTGGTGATGGCCCCTGTCGGCAGAGGGTACTTTGAAAGGCTGAGTTCCAGGAACTATTAATATATGGAACATAAGCCTCTTCTGTCCACTCCTGTTTGCATCCAAACTCTTGCTCTCCTTTCTCAATCTTTTCCAGTTCTGCTCCAAGCTCTAAAAGGATTATATTTTCCGTGTGGATGGGAACCTTACATTTCTTCCCAATTCAACAGCTGATGGCATAAATTCTGAGCTTTGGGTTTATCAGGTTCTGTCTCTTGACATTTAGCAGGAAGCTTCTTCAGAAAAATAAGACAGTCCCTTTCTTCCTGGCCTGAATTCTCACACATTCTCTCTTGCCCTCTGTCTCCCCTCCCACGGCCCTTCTCTCCATCTCTCACATGCCCCATGCATCAGGCCCGGTATCCACCACTCTGTGTCCCCGGAGCTGAGAACATGACTCAAGGGTCAGACTGTCTGGGTTCGTTAATATCCCCACTCTCCCTCTGCCTGGTTCAATGACCCTGAGTAAGCCACTCAACCTCCCAATGACTGTTTCCTCGTCTGTAAAATGGAGTTAACCCTCAGAGTTGTCATAAGAATGAAGTGAAATATGTAAAGTGCGAGAAAGACAATTCCCAATTAATGTGAGTAGTGGCTATTATTAGTCTTCATCCTCTGCCTGGTTAATGCTCTCATATTTCAGATCGAGCTCAGATGATCTGACCTTTCTAACCAGGTTATAACTCACTGTTTTATTTTCACATGACCTTTTCATTCATGACACTCCTTCCTTATCCTTTATGATTATAAATCTGAGTAGGTAGCCCTGGCCAGGTGGCTCGGTTGGTTGGAGCGTCATCCCATACACCAAAAGGTCTCAGGTTCAGCCCTAACCGGTTTGGCTCAGTGGATAGAGGGTCAGCCTGTGGACTGAAGGGTCCCAGGTTCGATTCTAGTCAAGAGCATGTACATTGGTTGTGGGCACATCCCCAGTATAGAGTATGGGATATGCAGGAGGCAGCTGATCGATGTTTCTAACTCTCTATCCTTCTCCCTTCCTCTTGTAAAAATCAATAAAATATGTGTGTGTGTGTGTGTGTGTGTGTGTGTGTGTGTGTGTTTTGAGAAAAGATAACAAATGCTTAAAAAAAGAGGTCTCAGGCCGAAACCGTTTTTGGCTCAGTGAATAGAGCGTCAGCCTGCGGACTGAAGGGTTCCAGGTTCGATTCCGGTCAAAGGCATGTACCGTGGTTGCAGGCACATCCCCAGTAGGGGGTGTGCAAGAGACAGCTGATCGATGATTCTCTCTAATCAATGTTTCTAACTATCCCTCTCTCTTCCTCTCTGTAAAAAAAAATAAATAAATAAATAAATAAAATTAATAAAATATATATTTTTAAAAAGAGGTCTCAGGTTAATTCCCTACCAGGGCACATACCTAGGTTTGAAACCTGGGGCATGTACTCTCTCATCTCTCTTCTTTCCTCCCTCCCTCCCTCTAAAAATCAATAAAAACATGTCCGAGGATCTAAAAAATAATCTGAGACTATATACTTTGTGATTAATATTTTATTAATGTCTGCCAACCCTACCAGACTGTAAACTCCAAGGGGACAGAGACAGTGTCCATTTTACTCATCTTCGGAACCCCAGATCCAGCACAGTGCCTGGCACATAAGCCAGGTAGTTTGTGAATGAATGTTTGATTAAATGGAAGGCAAGGACGTGGAGCCAATAAATTCAAATGACTCAAGAAGATCATGAAGACGAAGGGCAATGTGAAGGAAGATCGGGGTTTCTCGCTTATTTTTCTAAGCTGGCAAGTTCTTGAGCTTGTTTGAATGCTGATGAGAAGGAGCCGAAGGAAAGGGAGCTCACCAGAAGGAATTCCAGCCACGAGGCTGTGGGAGGGGAGGGGATGTGGGGAAAGAGCCAGAAGAATCACTGTCAGACAGAAGGAGAGAAGAATTTCAGCTGGGCTGGTAGGTTTCATGGCAGGAATTCCTACCAAGACCTTCCCTTGAGTCTTGGTAATGTAAACAGAAAGTCTGGATTCTCTGAGAAGCTCGGCATACTTGGTGGACATCATTTCATTCACTTTTGCAACTTATGTAAAAAGGAAGTAGATGTTTTCTTCATCTTTGACTGTCCTGACACACTACAGAGCAAAATAACAAGTTTCCAAAGCAGCTCGGTAACAGAGCTGAGACAAGGGGTCCGTGTGTTCTCTTTATGGAGAACACTTCCTCCCCACATTGGGAAATCGGATGGCAAAATGATAATGCGGTAAAGCAATAATCGCTGGCACTGGCTGAGTTCCTGCTCTGTGCCAGGACGTGTTCTGGTACTTCACCTGCAGTAACTTATTTGATCCCTGCATCGTGATACCATCTTACAGGTGAGGAACTGAATCCCAGAGAGATTGAATATCTTACCCAAGGTCAAAGGTGAGTGGCAAAACAAGCTTTACACCCGAAGAGCCTGGCTCCAAAATGGCTGATTTTAACTGTATTGCTAAACTCGCTTTCTAGCAGAGGGGAAAGGATGTGTTAGGAATCAGAAGAGCTGGTGTAGGCCCTGACTGGGTGGCTCAGCTGGTTAGAGCATCATCTTAATATACCAAGGTTGTAGGTTCGATCTCTGGTCAGGACATCTATAAGAAGCAATAAGTGGGACAACAAATATTTGCTCATCAATAAAGTGAGAATGATGCTTGCTTTACCAGTCTTTTTTTTTAAGGATTCTGAAATATTGAAAAAGGGAGCTCACTGTACAAAAAAAAATTATTATTATGCTAATTAGAAGACCTAATATTCTTTTTTTAAAATATATATTTTATTGATTTTTTACAGAGAGGAAGAGAGAAGGATAGAGAGCCAGAAACATCAATGAGAGAGAATCATCAATCAGCCGCCTCCTGCACACCCCCCGACCAAGGACGTGCCCGCAACCAAGGTACATGCCCCTAGACCAGAATCGAACCTGGGACCCTCCAGTCCGCAGGCCGATGCTCTATCCACTGAACCACACCGGTTTCGGCTGAAGACCTAATATTCTTGTCTTCTAATTGGGTGGCAGACTAATAGGCTGTTGTTGAGACCCTCGGCTCCCATCACCAGTACAGCAGCAAAGCTTTGGGGTTCCTTGAGCAGATCAGCTGATTCTCATCCCGTCAGCTTTAACGTCCCTGACAGAGCCTCTCTGATGACATAAAGCACTCCTCAGTGCCCCTCCCCCAAGACACACTCACTTCTGCCTCTGGGAACCGTTACAGCTTATGCCCTCACTTCTTTGATTCCATTGGCTGGAAGAGTGACTATTTAAAAAAAAAAAAAAAAGTAGTAATAAATAAGTAAATAAATGTAAATAGCCTGATTACAGCTAATATTGAGGTACACCCCAGAAGGCCAAGTTCCAATTTGTTGGTAGGTTCACTGTTCCAGTTTAGGATCAGACCATCAGAGCTGGAAAAGCACGTCAAGGTCATCTTTTTTTTTATATATATATTTTATTGATTTTTTACAGAGAGGAAGGGAGAGAGATAGAAATGTCGACGAGAGAGAAACATCGACCAGCTGCCTCTTGCACACCCCCTGCCGGGGATGTGCCCACAACCAAGGCACATGCCCTTGACCGGAATCGAACCTAGGACCTTTCAGTCCACAGGCCAACGCTCTATCCACTGAGCCACACCGGCTTCGGCTCAAGGTCATCTTTTAATGCAACTCCCTGACCTTCCTCCCAACCCATTTTATAGACAAGGAAAACCAAGGCCAGGTAGGTGAGACGACACAGCTAGTGAGGATTGGTAAAAGAACTTTCCAAAATAAGTATATATTTTAGAATATATTTTTATTGATTTCAGAGAGGAAGGGAGAGGGTGACAGATAGAAACATCAATAATGAAAGAGAATCATTGATTGGCTGCCTCCTGCATGCCCCCAACTGGGGACCAAGGCCTGTGCCCTGACCTGACCCGGAATCCAACAGTGATCTCCAAGTTCACAGGTCAATGCTCAACCACTGAGCCATACCAGACAGACAGTAAAAGGACTTTTTTGAACTTTGTAAATGATTTCAAGTGGGTTTAGCACAAATGATTTCTGCTTGGCAAAAATCATGTCCGGGGAGTACTTCAGTTACTTTTATATTTGTTTCAGCGTGCCTATCTTTTCAGAAAGGAGCAAAATCTTAAGATTCCATTGTTCATAAATAAATAAAATCTTAAATCCAGGAATTCAGGCAAAACCCATTCTTCACATTGCCCTTACTTGGCCATTTCGGGCATTTCCCTGGTAGAAGCAGGCCGACCTCCTCCTGGGCAGTATAACCTAACGGTTAACCTCCGGCTGCTCTGTCCGGAACCCAGGCTAGGATACCCGTTCATCTCTGAGCTTAGCTTCTCCGTCTGGGAGAACAGTACCTATTTCTTTAAGCTGGAGTGGGGATGGGGGGGTCACACACGATACTGTGCTGTTAGTGCAAACAGGGCACTTTCTAACTTTGCTATTATTGGGGCCTAATTCTTTTCTCTTCCCAAGCAAATCGCAGTTCACTTTAGATTTAGCTCATGACCAAGGAGAAACCCAGCGGTGCCAGGCCCAGAAATGTCCCTCCCCGCCCCCACCCCCTCTTAAGGCGGTGAGTAGGCCGGTATTCTGGCTGATACAGGAGGGGAGCTGGGAAGGAGCTGCAGGGATGACTGTTCTGAGAATCTGATTTGTGAGCAGGCGGTCTCCATCGCATGCACCATGGAGATGCTGGGGGGGAGAGAGCCGGCCTACCTGCCCGCCGGAGCACGGGAGGGAGCGGGGATGGGTGGAAGACGCGTTTGAGAGGAGATGAGCTGGAGGCGCTGGAAGAGGAAAATCTGACCAGGAAAACGGAGACTGAAGATCGGGAGCCTCCTGGGCGGTGACTGCCGTTAGAGGAAGGATTGCGCGTCCTGGGGGGTCAGATTGTGGACGGAAACCGGAGCAGGGACAAAGGTGGGCTGTGCAAACTGCGGAGACCCAGCCGGTAAGCGGCGGAGGGTGGAGGGGCGCCGGGCGGCCTGGGGGTGGCCGGAAGGCGGGGTCGCAGGGGCCCCCGCGGGGAGGCGGGGAGGGGGCTGGGAGCCGGGCGCCCGGCCGCCCATGCGTTGGCCCCGGGGAAGGTCAGCGACCCCGGACGGGGAAGCCGCGCCGAGGACCGAGAGGGGCCGCCGTTGCCATGGCGCCGGGCGGGGAGGGGGCGCTTCGGGCCGGGCCCGGGTCCCGCGGGGCCGCGGCTCCAGATGGTCCCGGGCCTCCCGCGGGAGCCGGCGGCCTGCGGCGGGGAAGCCATTGTCCTCCTGCCGCCGCCGCAGCCCCGCCGCCGCCACGCGCCCCCCGCGCCCCGCGCCCCGCACCCCCCGCGCCCCGCACCCCGCGCCCCGCGCCCCGTGACAGCGCCGCCCGCCCCGCCGCCTCCGGGCGCCGCGCGTGGCCGGGCTGCAGGCGCCGCGCCGCCCAGCGCCCCCGCCGCCCGCGCCGCCCGCTCCGCGAGGTAGGTCCGTCCCGGGCGCTTTGTCCGCGGGGCGGCCGGCGCTTTGTGCAGCCGCGTGCGGGCGGCGGGCGGCGGGGCCGGGGCTGGGCTGGGGCTGGGGCTGGGACTGGGGTTGGGGTTGGGGTCGGGATTGGGGTTGGAACTGGTCTTGGGGTTGGGGTTGGGGTTGGGGCTGGGGCTGGGGCTGGGGTTGGGGTTAGGGTCGGGGTCGGGATTTGGGTTGGGGTTGGGGCTGGGGTTGGCGCTGGGGTCGGGGTCGGGGTCGAAGTCTGAGGTCGGGGTTGGGGCTGGGGCTGGGGCTGGGGCTGGGGCTGGGTCGGGGCTGGGGCTGGGGCTGGGGTTGGCGCTGGGGTCGGGGTCCGGGCCGACCCGGGAGCCGGCGGGGAGGATGCGGCTCCGGTCTCAGCTCCCGCCCGGCGCCGGAAGGGATGGAGATCCTGGGCCGGGCGCCCGGTGCGGGGTGCGGGCGGGCCTCCCGGGGCCCGGAGGGGAGCCTGGGAGGGGGGGTGACCGGCGCGCGCAGGGTCCGGCCGCCGGGGCTCGGAGCGCGTCTGACAGCGCCGGCCGCTCGCGCTGGAGGCTCCTGGGCGGACGGACGGACGGACGGGCCGGCTCCGGTCCAGGCGCTGCGGACACTGAGCCGGCTTCCCCCGGGGGCCGACGGGGGCCCTCGGAGCAGCTGCCCCGTGCTCTCCCTTATGCTCGGCGCGGTGTGGGTGTGGGAAGGGGACGCAGCGGGCTCTGGCGCCCCAGACACTGGCGGAGCGAGAGTGCAGCCCCTTGGGGCGATGGGGAGGCTGGGGGTGAGGGGTCCCTGCGGCCGAGACGTCCAGGGGGCTTGGGGTCCACCCCGCACAGAACTGCCTGGCGAGGCCTCCTCCTGGGCTGCTCCAGCTCCAGCACCACATGCGGCCTTCACCGCCCACCCATCGGGCTCCGGGGGCCTGCCCCCCACTAACCCCGTGGCACTGCGGGCTTGTCTGGCTGCAGGCTGGCCCCTGCCCTAACCTGCTACGTGTTGTCTCCCTGAGTTGTTGCTCCCCGCCCGCCCCTTCCACAAGCCGCCACATTGCAGCACCGGGAGCCGGTCCAGACACGGACAGGGCACCCACAAACCAGTTTTCCCTGAAGATGAAGGGGGCAGCGGGAGCGCCAGGGATGTGTCTTAGCTTGAGGTGCTGGCAGCCTCTCAGCACAGGCAGAACAGCAAAGGATGAGGGAGGGAAAAGCTACGGCGAGCCTGAGGCTTGTCCCTCAGAGAGACTGGGGAAACCCGCGGGAGCAAAGGGCGTGAAAATTAGTCTGAATGGCTCTGCCCCAGGAGAGGGTCCTAACGGAGATCACACGGAAATGCAGCTCCTCTCTTCGCCCCGAGCCGAGTTCCTCTGCTTGCTTCGTGAGGAACCGGCTGGAGTGTCACATGGGGTTCTGTTTGCCTCCCAGACCCTCCGCTGCTGGAGCACCTCTTCCTTCTGCTCTTCCAGGAGCCCCGAGGGTACCGGTGAGGCCCTTTCCTGTTCGCTCTGTGCCGCTCCTCTCCGACTCTGAGTCAGATGAGATTTGTACTTTGCCAAAGTCCCCATCGCTTCCCATCTATTATTCATCCGGCTCATGTGCCCCGCTCCCCTCCCCGCAGCCTCACGGCCACAGCCTCCCCTCACATCTGTGACTCGCCCGTGTCAGGACATCAGCTCAATTTGTCTCGTTAGCTCCCGAGCTCCATCCGTCTTCATTTTCCTCCCGCGCCCGAGGCTCTGGGTTCCCTGTGGGTCGCGAGGCTTCGGAGCGGAAGCTATATTTGGGTTGAGCATGGGACACTGACCTCAGGGCACCCGGACCCCTGGACGCTGTGTCTCCTCAGCCCTGTGGCTCCTCTCACCAGCCCTGGCTGCTCCTTGTCTTTGGACAGCATGGCCCCCCGTGTGCGGGCCCCAGACCGTAGCTCTCATGTCACCTGGGAACAGGGCAGAAATGCAGATTGCCAAGCCCCACCCCAGGCCTACGCTATCCGAGATTCCAGGGGCAGGCCCCGTGATCTGTTTCCATGCCTCCCCCGGCCGCCCCAGCTGTGATTCATGCCCGTTTGAGCCTCCGTGGGCCTGGACAGTAGAGCTCAACCCTGACAGACCTCCGCAGAGCGGCTTCTCTGGCCCATCTCATTCTTCCCTTTGGCTTGTCTGTAGCTTTAAGAAGGACATTAATACAAAGGCAAAAAAAAAAAAAAAAAATTATGGCCTCTTCAATTCGATCTATCTTTATTAAATATCTATTGTGCTGGGCGTGGAGAACGCAGGCCCTGTCCTCGCTGTGTTAGAAGTGGAGCAGCAGAGACACATAAACAACGAACGGCAGCACAACGTGATCGGTGCCATAATAGCAGCCAGCTGAGGTGCCGCCGGAGCAGAGCGGGAGAGATCAGCTCCGAGGGAGGTAAAGAATTAATCAGGAGGAGGATGTGGTGAGAGGAGGAATTAGGGAATGAGACAGGCTCTAGCCCCAGGGATAGGCTTTCTAGCTTTGAACGCCAGCTAACAGGGGGAAAGGGGAAGAGGGGGGACGGGGGGCGGGGGGAGCAGCTGCCGTGAGGATGCACCGGCTGAGCAGTCCGGAGGCTTCGCGGATGTAGCAGGGCCCCAGCTTGCAGCCGGCAGAAGCTGGCTTTGCTGCAGCAGGAACAATGTAAGCTACTTGGGTCCAGCCTCGCGGTCAGCGGCTAAGAATAAAGTGCCCGTGCCCCGTAAGTGGGATTAGCTGCCGTGCCACCCTCTCGCCAGCGTTCAGGAACCCACGGTGGAGGAGCAGGTGGACCAGTCTCCGGTGCAGAGACAGACGGGGGGGTCCTGGGCGGTGGGGGGGCTGGGGAGGGGGCAGGCAGACTGAGGATACCTGAGCCCGGAGACCCAGATCGTAGGCAGGCAATGACGCGCTCAGTGAGAAGGAACCAGAGCAGGACCTGTGTAGAACGCGCTCGAATAGACAGCTGTGCGGCTCAGAGATGGCAGCGGGAACACAGGCAGGGAACACAGCACATTCTCCCCGAGTCCAGGGACTGCACAGCCCAAATGCTCGAAAACCCAAACTCAGAAACCGGGAGACAGGGCCTCGGAACCAGCAGAGAGCAGTGTTTTCACGTGCACGTCTACTGGATCGTCTCCTTGGAGTGCCAGCAGGGAGCCTGAGGAGGAGCTGTGACCTACAGACACCAGTGCCATCTCGGTTCCTTTTCCTTTTTTTCGTTGTTTTGTTGTTGTTGCTTTGTTTGTTTTTTAAGTGTGTTTTTATTGATTTCAGAGAGAGGAAGAGACAGATAGAGGGATGACAGAGAATATTGTTCTTCTGCCTCCTGCTCGCCCCCTACTGGGGATTGAGCCCTCAACCCGAACATGTGCCCTGATCAGGACTCGAACTATGACCTCCTGGTTCACAGGTTCAACCACTGAGCCACACCAGCCGGGCCCTGCTCCTTTCCTATATGGCAACATCTCCAGAAACTTAGGACACAAGACATGTATGTCAAAACTTGATTTGGCCAAAGGCCCATTCGAGTGGCTGAATTTTTATTTGGAAAAAGGGGAGGTTCCAACTCCATTCTTTCTCCCAAATAATAAGATTCCACATAGCCCTGACCGGTTTGGCTCAGTGGATAGAGTGTTGGCCTGCAGGCTGGGGGCGTCCTGGGTTCGATTCCAGCCAGTCGAGGTTATGTACCTTGGTTGTAGGCACATCCCCAGAGGGAGGTGTGCAGGAAGCAGCTGATCGATATTTCTCATCGATGTTCCTGGCTCTCTATCCCTCTCCCTTCTTCTCTGTAAAAAAATCAATAAAATATATTTTTAAAAAGAAAAATAAAGATTCCACATAGAGACTATAACAGCCAGCCCTTGCTGGGAAGTCTGGATCCTGTGAAGGCTGGGCCCCAATAGGATTCCTTGGGCGGACCACGTTGGATCCCCAAAAGGAAGCCAGAGCAGTCCACCTTGAGGTTCTTGCCAGCTTAGGGGTGGCCCAGGGACACACAGCAGCTTGCAGGCCTGGCCAGGCAGTCAGTCCGCTTCTTTACGTCTCTGCTTTTTGTGGGCACAAAGGCGTGGAGCAGGGTTTGGAGTCCTCTCAGGCCTTCCGGGCAGGCGGCCGGGAAGGAGACCAAAGGGGGTCGTGGGGCCTAGAGAGAAATGGGAAACGCAGGCCCAGCTGGGGGAATCCAGATCAGTTATTTATGAACCAGTCTGCTGGCCACTCGCTGGGGGACTGGCTTTAGTGCGTTTGTGAGTCCTGATCTAAGGAAAGGGGGCATGGGAACAGAAGACCAGGGGGCATGCACGGAGGAGTTTTCGAGGGGAGGTGTGTGCAGGGAGAGTGTCCATCCCAAAGCTGAGCGTGCGCGTGGCCGCTGGGGAAGGGCTGAGAAGAACGGAATCGAAAAGGTCCCTGGCTGTAGGCTGCTCCCCTGTCCAGCGAGAGGTGACTAGCTCGGGTCATGCCTGGCCCACGCCACTCTTTGCTCAGGGTGACTCAACCCTGACCTGGAGTTTATTTTTATATAAATATTTACAGAGCAAATTCAGAAAAGTCTGGTAGGGAAACGGTGGACTTAACATGAGAGAGGAGGCCTCATGAAAGTAAGCTTCTGTTACAGGAGTGAAAACCCAAATCTAGGAGCCCAGACCTTCGCTCCTCTCTCCTCATCGGGGCTACCCCCCGGGGAAGTCCTGTGCGCGCTTTCTCTTCGGGAGAAAGGGACGGGGCAGACAGTGCTGACCTTCACGTGGGTCAGGTTCAGCTTCAGGGAACCGGTTAACGACAGAAGCCAAGTTCTGCCTCGGTGCCCGTGGGAACACACCTCCCTACCCACTCACATCTCACCGCCCACGCCTTCTTCCTCCCCAAACCACACGAGAAACACACACACACACTGTACCTCCTCTCCAGAACCAGAAACTGCCAAGATCACAGCCCTGACCCTAGGAAGGGCTACTAAGGAGTAACATGTATCTTTGTATTTGAGAGGTACTAGGACAGTGAGTAATGCAGAAATTTGGGGTTCAGATACAGTTCCAGATCCAGCCAACCCCTCCATTGCCTTGGATGGCCGCTGAATGCTGAGTTACACGGGAACTTTGGACGGTAGATGTTTTTTTAAATTCCCTAGCAGCTAACCTGAAGCTCATTGGTTGGTTTTGAGAAGGACAGAGTTTGCGTAACGTAGAGTTGTAAGTTGCTCTGGCAAGCACGCTGGTCCTGATCTCCCAGCCTGGGCCCTGGAAGGGAACGAGGAATAAGAGCCCCCGGGAGCTTACAACATGTGAACATTGTGATTGCGAGCTTGTCCTCCAAGGTCACTAGAGAAATTCAGCGTCAAAACCCAGCTCTGCCCCTTCCAGCTGTGTGACCTTGAACCGTGACTTAACGTTCACGGTGCAACTTCTTCATCTGAGAAATGGGGATGATAATGGACCCATGGGTTCTGATGGGGTGATGCATGTGTCACAGCTGGCATTTACCAAGCACCTAGTACGTATTCCCTGTCACAAAATTTTTAGGAAAAAAAAAGGGGGTGGGGGGAAGGAGAGAGAACCGTACTGTGTCCTCCTCTGAACTCCTGGGCACCATCAGGGCATCCCTCTTCCTGGTGCCTCAGAGATGCGTCTCAGCTCGAGAGCAGGATCTCCGTCTTTCCATCTCAAACCGCCTGCAGGGCCTAGGAGGCGGTCTTATGTAGAGGAGGGACTCACCTGGGAGTAAAAGAACTCTAGTCTGCGCTCATTATGGCTCCAGGGGCCCCCAACTGCGCCCTGCAGTTACCCTGGTGCATGCACTGCCGTCCCGAACCATGCTGAGGGCATCGCCACCGTCAGCCCCAGCTCTGTCCATGGTCCCTCCCGGGCCCGAGGCCCTGGAGCCCTCCCCGCCCACTGCTTCGCTCTGGGCCACTGCTGCCTTCCTGGGCATTCCACTGCATCCTGGCCCCCACCAGGAGCGTGTGCCCTCTGCACCGGGGGCTCAATTCCACGGACAGAAAGACCAGCCACCACCATCGCTGGCCATCGGGAGAGCGAGCGGGTCTTGGGCAGGAGGAGGGAAGCACGGGGTGCGTGGTGGGCTCGGTGGCCCCACGATGCCCCCCATCAGCCATATCCCCCCTTGCAGGAGCAGGAGACCTCCCGCCGCCATGAGCAGCACCCTGTCACCCACAGACTTCGACAGCTTGGAGATCCAGGGCCAGTACAGCGACATCAACAACCGCTGGGACCTGCCCGACTCGGACTGGGACAATGACAGCAGCTCCGCCCGCCTCTTTGAGAGGTCTCGGATCAAGGCCCTGGCAGGTGAGATGTGGGGAGGCCCGGGAGATGCTGAGGACGCTGGGGACGGAAGCCTGTCACGGGGAGGCCGTTAGCTTCACGGGAGGGCAGCCTTCCTCAGCTGCTGACGGACGTGGCCAATCCAGGTCGCCCTGTCAAGACCCTGGCCCCCAGCTCCGGCCTTCAGAACCAACACCACGCAACCCAGAACATGCCCCAGCTCCCCCGGCCCCAGCGGAGGGAGGGCCCGCTGACTCTGGGACGGAGCTGTGTTCCCCTCCGCACACCGCTGACTTCTTGGCCTCTGTCCCCGAGTCATGGCCTCCGTTCTGTTGCACTCAGTCTTGCTGTTGGCTTCCACCCACCTCTCCTTCACCTTTCGTCCCCTTGTGTCCTCACTGATTCCCGCTGTCACCTCTCACACCTGTTCTCTCCCCGCCACACCCACCCGCCCATTATCCTCCCCTCTCCCTCCCCACCTGCTCCCTCCACCTGCCGCCTGTTCCTCCATTGTTCCACCTCCCTCTTCCCTGGAGCAGGTGCCCTCTCCTGTCCCTGGGTTTGCTCTCTGCCTGGCCCCTGCCCTCCCCTCCGGCCTGGGCTTTCCCCTTAGGCTCCTCCGAACTCAAACAAACCCGTTGGACGGGCCTCCCTGCGTTCCCTGGGAGGAGTTGTCATGGCGACAAGAGTGCGGCTGCCACCTGACACTCCTAGCGGATGGCCTGGCCCCCGTGGGGCTGAGTCACCCACACACCCCGAGACTACCCACCCCAGCAGACTGCCCCCCTCCATCCCCCCGTGCCGTTCCCACTGGCTGACTGGCCTCCCCGCCAAGTGCAGTGGGAGAGGTCCCAGCTACTCCCTCCTGAGAGGCGGTGCTCCCGGCGTGGGCCGGGTGGCTTCCTGGGAGAAGGGAGACCCTGTCGGGGGTGGTTCCCAAACCCGGCCACATTCTCACAGAATCCACCGGGCCGTTTTTACAAGCTCGACTGCCAGTTCCCTTCCTGGGCGCTTGGGTTAGAATCCTCAGACCTACGATCCAGGCCCCGGGTTTTTAACTCTCGGGCAATTCTTTCAGCACCGGTGAGGCCCCCCACGGGGTGGCACAGCTCCTGGGGACCCCTTATCCTTTCCTCGCGGGCTTCTCTGTCCGGGCTGGGTCTTCAGGCTGGCTGGGGAACACCCATCCCTGTGGGTGGGAGAAGACAGAGACACGGGGTGTGGGGGAGAGTTTGCCTGGGGTCCGGCTCTGGCTGCATGCGGCCTCCGGAGCTGTCCTGACGTCTGAGCACACGCCATGCGCTCCCAGGACCCGTGCGATGTCTGTGCGCCCACGCTGCCCCTGGCCCTCTGAGGAGGCCTCTCCTATGAGCTCTGCTTTGCACTGCACCTCACGATAGTAGAGCCAGACAGATGCTGAATGGATGCGGAGGGGAGAGGCGGGGAAGGGGGGGGGGGGCTGTAGGGGAAAGAGCTGGAGCCTAGAGCCGGTAGGAAGGGAGTCTGGCAGATCGCTCAGCGGTGGGAGTCCTGGGGGCCTGGGCTGGCCTGGCGGGGGCCCCTGGGGCCCAGTGTCGGGAAAGGGGTGGGACTGGAGGCGATGATGACAAGTGGGAGCAGAACAGGGATTTCAGATACAGGGGCGTAAGGAATTTCTCTTTCTCTGCTCTCTGAGCTGGGGATCAAAGCCCATGTCCTGCCCTAACCGGTTTGGCTCAGTGGATAGAGCATCTGCCTGCGGACTGAAGGGTCCCAGGTTCGATTCCCGTCAAGGGCATGTACCTTGGTTGTGGGCACATCCCCAGTGGGGGGTGTGCAGGAGGCAGCTGATGGATGTTTCTAGCTCTCTATCCCTCTTCCTTCCTCTCTGTAAAAAAACCAATAAAATATATATTTTTTAAATGCCCATGTCCTGCAGGGGGACCTCCCAGAGTCACGGCTGAACCCCTTTGGGAAGCAGGACTCACTGTGGGGGAATCCTCTCCTGGCTTTTCCGGCCTCTTAGGCCTGACGGGCAGGTCTCAGAGGCCTGCAGTTCCCGCCTCCGCCCCCCGGGGCCTGGCCCTGCCCCAGCGGCGGCTCCGCCTCCACCCCTCCCCCGGCACTGTCCAACCTGTTTGTCTGGAGCCGCCTCTGTCTCCCCAGCCACAGCCAGGTGTGCCCTGCTGCTTGTCTGGGCGTCGGGGGACCCAGGCATCCTGTAACTCCTTTTTCTAACGCCTTAAGCGGACCACCCCCCTTCACCACCACCGGGGCCCCAGCCTCTGGGATCCCAGGCTCCAGGCAGGCTGACCCTGCGCCCCCGCCCCCGTGCGGGCAGGGCATGGACGCTGGGCGCCCAGCTGTGTAGGAGGCAGCGGGCACCATGAACGGGAACGGCGTGAGCAGGGGGCCGGGGCACAGCCTGAACGGGGCTGAGGAGCTTTACTACGAGGCGGTGGAGGGGTCCCAGAACCCCGGGGGCCTCCTGCTCTCGCCGGCTGCCTTCATTAACCCCGCTCAGTACGCCAGTGTGCTGGACGGCCGCTTCAAACAGCTGCAAGGTGAGCTCCGGGCCCGGGGAGAGGGGCGGAGGGGTCCGGGCGCGGGGAGGGGAGCCAGGGAGGAGAACGCGGGTGGCACGCCGGCTGTGACTCAGGCGTTGGTGCTGGGAGCCGGTGTGCCAGGGGAGTCATTACAAGTGGCCAGGAAATCCGCAGATGCTGACAGCAAGGGGAGGCTGCGACCCACCCGCTGGAAGGGCTGTGCATGTGGGAGTGGGTGTGACCGCGAGGTCCCCCGGGAATGCAGTGACCACGGGGGCGGCCGGCAGCCGGCGGGCTGAGCAGGGCAGCGCCCGGGTCGGCCAACAGGAGGCCTCGCCGAGGTCCCGCTGAGACGCTCATGGGCAGCGGGTCTGAAGGAGGGCCTGCCGGTGTCTGGGAAGGAGAGGGCAGGGAGCCGGAGGCCCGGGAACAGGCTCGCTGGCGTTGCCCGCGTTCTGAGTGGGCCTGAGCCTGTGTGGGAGCTGGGCAGCGTGTCAAAGGGGGCTGGTGCGGGCAGGCTCCGGTATGAGTCTGAGCAGGCGCGGGTCCGTCTGGCCCCGAGTTTCTGTGCGCTTCTGGAAGCCGCCGCGGGTGGCAGGGGGTGTCTGTGGATGCCGCGGACGCCTGGTGAAGTGACATCTGTCTCTGGTGCCGGGCTGTGCACATTGCTCTCCCGGCCGCCAGCGTCCGCGCGTCTTCCCCGTCATCCTGTCCGAGGGCCCAAACGGCCTGCCCCCCGGGGTGCCTGGCGGGGACACCCTGGGGACCCGGGAGCGGCAGGGGGTCCGGGACACCCCTGGCTCAGTCGGCAGACCCTGAGAGGAGGCCCCGGAGCGCCCTGGGTCCCGGGCCGCTGCTAGCACCCAGGCTGGCCCAGGCGCAGGGCTGGAGGCAGGAGAGACAGGACCAGACACGGGCGTGCCGTGCGCTTCGAGGGTGAGGTGCGGAGGAATGCGAGATTAAGGGATGAGTCCTCTCGGTTCCTGAGGTGCTGGTGCTGAGAGGGAAGCGAAAGTGGCTCTGCAGGTCCCGGCCGCCGGGGCTGGGTCCTCGCACGGGGCTCCGGACGGACAGAACCTCGGTGACCGAGCCGCGTGCAGGGGCCTGCGCGTCCCCCTCACACTGTCTTTTTAGTTTCCCTTTCCTGGTGCAGCGGGAGCATCCCTCGCAGCGCCCTCCCGTGGACCAGGCCGCAGGACGTGTCCTCCTTTTTTGAGATCCTTGGCGCTTGCCTCTGCCCGGCTCCGCCTCACGCGCACCCGTGTTCCTCGGGCTCGCTCTCTCCCTGGCCCCCACCTCAAGGTCTGCTTTCTCTCCTCGGTGTTGGAAGGTGGGTGCCCTGGGACCACATCCCTGTGGCCCTCTGAGGGAGCCCACCTCGGGGACACCAGGAGAGCGAGCTGGCCCTGGCAGCCTGCGGTCTGTCCTGCACATCCTCCTGGTCCAAGGTGACCAGACGTCCGCTTTTGGCGGGACAGTCCCGAATTTCAGCAATTTTCCCACGTCCCGCGCCTTTTTTTTTAAAAAAAAGTCCCCATTTTTGGAATTTTTCCAATCTTTCCAAAAACTGGGACTTTTTTTTTTTTTTAATATATTTTATTGATTTTTAAAGGAGAGGAAGGGAGAGAGATAGAGAGCTAGAAACGTCGACGAGAGAGAGACATCGGCCAGCTGCCTCTTACACACCCGTGACCGGGGATGTGCCCACAACCAATGTACATGCCCCTCACCGGAATCGAACCTGGGACCTTTCAGTCCGCAGACCGACGCTCTACCACTGAGCCACACCGGCTTCGGGACTTTTTTAAAACGCCGAGGGACGAGGGGGAAATTGTTGAAAATCGGGACTGTCCCGCCAAAAGCGGGACGCCTGGTCACCTTATTCTAGTAGCCACTTGCAAGAGCCGCTGCTGTACGTTATGTCCGCACCCTCCCCTCTGCCCGCCGCCCGGAGAGAGCAGCCCCAGGGCCCGCGGGGCCAAGCGCCGCCCTTGGCCTTGGCTGGCGCCTGTGGAACAGGCTCGTCGGGCACCTCGCACACCTGGCCCGTCCACCAGCACAGGGACCTGCTGACGCAGGACGTGCGATGCCCGTTTTACAGATGGGGAGAGTGAGGCTCCGGGCGCGGAAGGACCGGCCGCACCACTGTTACCTGGCCGCGCCCCGACCCCGGGTCCCAGCCCTTCCCTCCTGTTTCCCAGCTTCCCCTTCCTCGTCCTTCCTTCCCACAGCATGCGTCTGGCTCTCGTCCTTGTCCTTCCGCTTGCTGGGCCGGGCTCATTCCAGTCTCTCCACTTCCCTGCTTTTCCAGTTATTTTCCCTCCGGCCGCCTTCCTTCCCTCCGCCCCGTCCCCAGACCTCGCGTCCCGCCTCTCACCCCACGACCCCACAACCCCACCTGCTGGCGGTTGGAAACGCTGCGTGTGGGGCGCAGCCGTGACCCCCCGCTGCCCCCGCAGATGAGCGGGAGGCCGTGCAGAAGAAAACCTTCACCAAGTGGGTGAACTCGCACCTGGCCCGGGTCTCCTGCCGTGTGGGCGACCTGTACAGCGACCTCCGCGACGGCCGCAGCCTCCTCAGGCTCCTGGAGGTGCTCTCGGGGGAGACACTGGTGAGCGGCCCCTGGGGAGAGGGGGCGGTCTGCGGGGGGCCCGCCCGGCCCGGGCCCCGGGTTCATGCTGAGGCTCTGCCCCGTGGATTACCCGGGAGCATTGCTTCACGGAGGCGGGAACAGTGGCCCCATTGAAAACGTTTCTTCTCCCACCCACCCTGCGTGCAGTTAATTCCCTCGGGAATCTTAATCTGGCCCAAGCCGCCTCCTCTGCAGCCTCGGCGTTGGCTCCGTGGACTTGGGCCCAGGCCCGAGGCTGCCCCCGTGCCCCTGAGGGAGGTCGAGGGGGCAGGTGGGCACAGCAGGGCCCCGGGGAGGCGGGAGGGGAGGAGCAGGAGGCCCATGTGTCCCCGGCCCCTCCGCAGCCAAAGCCCACGAAGGGCCGCATGCGGATCCACTGCCTGGAGAACGTGGACAAGGCGCTGCAGTTCCTGAAGGAGCAGAAGGTGCACCTGGAGAACATGGGCTCCCACGACATCGTGGACGGGAACCACCGCCTGACGCTGGGGCTGGTCTGGACCATCATCCTTCGGTTCCAGGTACCCGGGCGCCCTGCCCCGCAGCGTGGCTCCCGGAGCCGCCCCTGCCCGTCCGTTCGGGGCGGGATCCCTGGACAGCGGAGGGGGTGGGACCCAGTGTGGCCATCAGGGGGCGCTCCTCGCTAACCAGGGTGGAGACTGGTCTCTGTCCTGGGCATGAGCAGTAGGACCTCATGTTGGTCCACGAGGGACCGGAAGTTTTACAAACTGGCTCTTCACCACCGAGGGTTTGGGAACCACATCTTGGGTCTGGTCACTCCCCGTGCCTCTGCCTCTGCCTCTGCCTCTGCTTACCTCCCAGCCCCCCACACCCTCTGCTCCGAGCAGAGCCCATCCCGGGTCCTGTGCCGCCACTCTCTCCTGGCCTCCCCGGGTGTGGCCTCCTCTGCTCCTTCCAGCCCTGAGCAGGGCTCTGTCCGCTTCACCCTCGAACCCCAGCTCTCAGCAGGTGTTCACCCGCCCGCCCGCCCGAAGGTCCCCGGAAGGTCTCCGACTTCCCGCCCCACTCGGCCGCGGCAGAGCCCTTTGACCCGGGCCCTGCGGCCACTGGCCCAGGGGCAAGGTCCCCAGGCTCCGTCTCTGCACCCCAGTGACAGGGTCTAGAGAGAGTTTCTGCCGCCTTCCTTGGAGCCTCTCTGATAAGTCCGGGAGCTCCCGTCCGGGGAGTCAGGTCTCCCTTCCTTCCCTCTTAGATCCAAGACATCAGCGTGGAAACAGAAGACAACAAGGAGAAGAAGTCCGCCAAGGACGCCTTGCTGCTGTGGTGCCAGATGAAGACGGCTGGGTGAGGCGCCGGCGGGGAGCGGGGCCGTGGGCGGGGGAGGCAGCGAGGCCGGGCCACACAGGCAGGGCGGGCCCAGGAGCCTTGCCTCGAACAGGGCTTGGACCCGTTTCCTCTCTGTTCATAGGTACCCCAACGTCAACGTGCACAACTTCACCACCAGCTGGAGAGACGGGCTGGCCTTCAACGCCATTGTGCACAAGCACCGGTGAGGAGAAGGGGCCGCGGGCCTGTCGGAGCCGCTGGTGGGGGGGGGGGGGGGAACTAACCCAGGGGCACGCACACATGTTGATGGCGCTCCATGGCCATGGCGAGCAATAGCGCTGGGAGAAGAGCCAGGATTTGGGGGCGCAGTGCAGCCAGGAAGGCTTGTGATGGGGAGCCAGGGGCATGGGCGCCGGGAGCGTGGGTCTGGGGTGCCTGGCTCTGGACACAGTGGACGTAGCAACTTAGGATAAAGAAAGGGGTGGCGTGGCGTTTCCTCTGTAGGACCTTCGGTGTTTTTGACATTTCTAATAATCCTCCCGTCCCAGGCCGGACCTGCTGGACTTCGAGTCCCTGAAGAAGTGTAACGCGCACTACAACCTGCAGAACGCCTTCAACCTGGCCGAGAAGGAGCTGGGGCTGACCAAGCTGCTGGACCCCGAAGGTGGGCAGAGCCGTGGGCGCACGGTGCCAGCCCCCGAGCAGATGGGGCCTCTCTGGGGAGCGATGGAGGTTTCTGGAATTAGCCGGTGGCGACGGCTGTACGTGCTAAACACCGCCCCTGAGGAGCACACTCTACCGGGGTGAATGCCATGGTGCAAAACTACACCCTGGTTTTAAGCATGTGAGGGCTGCAGGGGGAAAAGGCAGTCGGGGCCAGAAATAGCGGAGGCACCAGGCTAGTCCCAGCCCCGCCACAGGCAGCTTTGTGGCCCAGAGCCGGTCACCTGGCTCAGCGGCTCAGTTTCCTCGTCTTCAAAGCGAGAAGATGGTCCAGGGGGTCTGTCAGGGCCCTTCCTGTTCCCAAACCGTAGGGTTCTGAGTGAAGCTGTGTGACCTGGAGGGCTCGGCCAGCGCAGGGCTACGGTCAGCGGACCCTGCTGATGGGCCCCTGTGGGTCCGATCTTAACGCTGATGAGACCAGGAATGGCCACTGGGCTCTTGTTCTGTACCTGGCACCGCCCTTGGCATGCTTTCATTGACGTGACCCGCACAGCGCGCCCTCTGACCTCAGTGTCATTGCCGCCCTCGGCTGGTGGAAGAGGAGCCGGGGCCTGTGAGGTCAGCTGGCCGGTGGAGCTGAGATTCAGTCAGGCAGCCTGGGTTTCCCCCAACTGCCCTCCCCTGCAGGCCTACTCGCCCCCTATTGCTCCCCCCTGCAGGCCTGGGTTTCTCCAACTGCCCTCCCCTGCAGGCCTGGTCGCCCCCAACTGCCCTCCCCTGCAGGCCTGCTCGCCCCCTACTGCCCTCCCCTGCAGGCCTGGGTTTCCCCAACTGCCCTCCCCTGCAGGCCTGCTCGCCCCCTACTGCTCCCCCCTGCAGGCCTGGGTTTCTCCAACTGCCCTCCCCTGCAGGCCTGGTCGCCCACCAACTCCAGAGCTGGTTTCCCGGTTCTCGCCGCCTCTCTGAGAGCAGAGAGTAGTCTTGGTGCAGCCGGAAAAGGGAAGAAGGGAGGAGCCCAGTGACTTCCTGCAGGAGACGCTCCCTCTTAAGCTCACCGGGTCTTTCTTGGGTCTTGGTTATTTTCTGCCCTTTTTTCCATCCCCCTTCAATCAATACCCGTGTGGCTACTTGCTGTCACTGTTTCTAAGGTGAAGGCTCTGGCCATGGAATTGGGAAGGCACTGCCCACCGCAGGGCAGTAGGCGTGAAGGCTTGTGCCCTCTGACCCGGAGTGGCAAACGCCAGCTAGCTAGCGATGAACGGAGGCCGGGCACCAGGCTCCTTGCAGAGCATTTGAGGAGCGCACGCAGCTGGGACAGAGGACGTGTAAGGAAAGCCAATGTCTCACAGCTTCCTGCGGGAACTTCTGCGGCTCCAGCCTTCTCCGAGTTTTCAGAGGGGATCTGGAGGGCTTCCGGCCCCCAGTCCTCCCTTTAGGAAGGATACAGTCAGCCTAAGTAAGAGAACCCAGTCCTAACCGGTGTGGCTCAGTGGATAGTGTCGGCCTGCGGACTGAAAGGTCCCAGGTTCGACTGAGAGAGAGAGAGAGAGAGAGAGAGAGAGAGAGAGAGAGAGAGGAGACAACCCAAGGCTTCTGAGTCAGAGGCAGCCTTGGCCCTGTGGTGGGAGCTGGTTTGGCCTGATGGACACTTACTTCCGGGGCCACAGCTGAACTTCGGCTTTGAGGTCAGATACAGCCTGGACTGTGCCCTTGAGGCCATGAGAACCGGCCTCGCACTCTGCTGCTGGGGCTCCTGGGCCTTTCCCCTGCACATTCCCGGTTCGGGGGCTCCATTCTGACCTCTGCTCGCTGCCCCTGAGTATTCTGACTCCGTACACATCTCTCGCGCCCATAAGCCCATCCCCATCCCCACGTGGGAATGCTGTTTCCTTCCTTGTCTTGCTTCCTCCATCAGCTGCATTTGGCAAAAGCCTCCTTGGGTTTCTGAGTTTTGTGCTCTGCTTATTCCTAAGAGGGGGGAAGTCACCTTTTCATGTCCTTTCAATTCCTATGGTGTATTTGTCCTTTTGCTATGAAGGGAGCTGGCAAGATGTCCACCTTGGAGGCCGGGAGGGCCCGGGGGTTGAGGTAAAAATTAGGTGACCAGCCGAAACCAGTTTGGCTCAGTGGATAGAGCTGCGGACTGAACGGTCCCGGGTTCGATTCCAGTCAAGGGCATGTACCTTGGTTGCGGGCACATCCCCACTAGGGGGTGTGCAAGAGGCAGCTGATCGATGATTCTCTCTCATCGATGTTTCTAACTCTCTATCCCTCTCTGTAAAAAGAAAAATCAATAAAATAGATTATAAAAAAAAGTAAGGTGACCAGACGTCCCGATTTCTAACCATGTGTCCCGCGTCCCGCGGCGTTTTTAAAAAAGTCCTGATTTTCCGCAGGACAAATGGTTAGAAATCGGGACGTCTGGTCACCTTAGGTAAGAGGTTCACGTGGCAGGGATCCTTCTGGAATCCTGACCCGAGTGCTCTCTCCCCCCAGACGTGAATGTGGACCAGCCGGACGAGAAGTCCATCATCACCTACGTGGCCACGTATTACCACTACTTCTCCAAGATGAAGGCCCTGGCGGTGGAAGGCAAAAGAATCGGGAAGGTAGCGTCCACCGCGGGGCGGGAGGCGTCGGGGCCGGGGAAGGCCCCCTCGGGGCCTCACCCCCTCCGCGGGGGCGGGCGGGGCTGCGGGGGCGGCCGGGGCCCGCGGGCGGGACCCCACGTCGCTGTCCGGCAGGTGCTGGACCACGCCATGGAGGCCGAGCGCCTGGTGGAGAAGTACGAGTCCCTGGCCTCGGAGCTGCTGCAGTGGATCGAGCAGACCATCGTGACCCTCAACGACCGGCAGCTGGCCAACTCGCTGAGCGGCGTCCAGAACCAGCTGCAGTCCTTCAACTCCTACCGCACCGTGGAGAAGCCGCCCAAGTGAGTGCCCGCGCCCCGCTCGCCCGCCGAGAGGAGCTGGTCAGCGTGGCCCTTCGGGAGGCTGCTCCCCCTCGGCTCAAAGCCCTGGAGGCAGTTCCCAAATAAATCCTTAAGTGATTTTTTAAAAATATATTTTATTGATTTTTCACAGAGAGGAAGGGAGAGGGATAGAGAGTTAGAAACATCGATGAGAGAGAGTCATCGATCAGCTGCCTCCTGCACACCTCCCACTGGGGATGTGCCTGCAACCAAGGTACATGCCCTTGACCGGAATCGAACCTGGGACCTTTCAGTCCACAGGTCGACGCTCTATCCACTGAACCAATCTGGCTAGGGCCACCCTATATATCTTAGAAATTAACTCTTTGTATGGCTGGAACTGCTGTTAGGCAGTTCTATACAGTATACGCTAAAAATGTCTGTTTTCCAATGATGGAGCTTTTTTGGAGTTAGTATGCTTCCGCTGCAAAGCCAGAATTAACCCAGAGAAACATCCATTCCCATACATTCCAGGGAACGATTTGGCCCAGAAAACCCTTTCTGGGCACTGAACAAAGATGTAGCTCCAAGGGTGTTCACCAGCACGACCTTCGTAAAAGAAAAATTAGTCACCGCCGCTGACAGTGATGTTGAAGAAATGTGTCGATTGACTGAAAAGATGCTCATGACAGTTCACAAAACGGTTATCTGTGGGCCACAGGGAGCCAAGGGCTAAGTGTCTGGGTTCAAAGTGCCCGAGTTCAAATCCTGGCTCTTCCACTTACTGGCTGTGAGTTGCTGCCCTCTCTGTGCCTCAGTTTTCTCATCTGGAGAATGGGGGTCACAGGAGGGTGTAGCAGGGAGAACTGAGCACTGTGTGTGGAGTCCTTGGAACAAGGCCTGCCCCACAGGGAGAGAGGCCTGGACCGGCCAGCGGGGAACGGGCGTGTCTGGGTGCTGGCCGGTGTTTTTAAAGTATGGTCTCTTGTGCACCAGCATTCTCTGGCTTTCATGAGAAGAAAAGCGGCAGAGGACACTTCATTGTAAAACGTGGAGACCCTGTGTTTCCCCCCCCCGACCCCCGACCCCGTGACCTTTGACCTGACCCCGCCTGGCCTCCCGCCCAGGTTCACAGAGAAAGGGAATCTGGAAGTGCTGCTCTTCACCATCCAGAGCAAGCTGCGGGCCAACAACCAGAAGGTGTACACGCCCCGCGAGGGCCGGCTCATCTCGGACATCAACAAGGTGCATGGCCCACCCCTGGCTCCGGCCCTGCTGCCCGCTGCCCGCGATTCTCTCCTGCGTCCCGCACGCCCTCCCTCCTCCCTCTGCCTCTCCGTGTGCGTTCCCGTCATAAAGCCATGCCCTAGTCTCTTGTTCAGCCTGAGGGTTAATAAAAGTAACAGGGGTCACCCCCCGCCCCCCCCCCACACACAAATCCGGTGGCTTCCGTTGTTGCCGGTCCCTCGGGTCCCGCCTCCCGCCATGCCTCGGTTCTAACTGACGGCATCCCGCCGATGCGCGGGGCCGAGCGCCCTGGCCTGGCCCTGCGCCCAGCCCCAGGGCCCCCCCAGCCCCGGCCCAGCACTGACCCGCCCCGCAGGCCTGGGAGCGGCTGGAGAAGGCGGAGCACGGGCGGGAGCTGGCACTGCGCACCGAGCTGATCCGCCAGGAGAAGCTGGAGCAGCTGGCCGCGCGCTTCGACCGCAAGGCCGCCATGCGGGAGACCTGGCTCAGCGAGAACCAGCGCCTCGTGGCCCAGGTGCTGCGGGGAGAAGGGGGGCCCTCAGTCTGTCTGGGCTGCAGGGAGAAGGGGGCTCAATCTGTCCGGGCTGCGGGCAGAAGGGGAGCAGGGCTCAGTCTCTCCAGGCTGCGGGGAGAAGGGGGCTCAGTCTGCCCGGGCTGCAGGGAGAAGGGGAGCAGGGCTCAGTCTGTCCGGGCTGCGGGGAGAAGGGGAACAGGGCTCAGTCTGTCCGGGCTGCGGGGAGAAGGGGGCTCAGTCTGTCCGGGCTGCGGGGAGAAGGGGGAAGGGGGTGGCGGGTAAGAAGCCTGCAGGGAAGGGGGAGCTGATGGGACAGGAAGTCCATCACGGGGATACAAAGACCAGGAATCCGGGGAGCCAGAGGCCTGAGCAGGAGAGAGGGCTGGTGAGACGGGACGGGATGGGATGGAGAGGAAGCTGAGCGCCATCTCCTGGGGCTGGCATCTTGCAGCCCCGGTGCTGGGGAGTGAGAGGGGTTGGGGAATGGGGGAGCTGAGCTCCCGCCTCCCCTCCCTGTCCCAGGACAACTTCGGGCTGGAGCTGGCGGCGGTGGAGGCGGCGGTGCGGAAGCATGAGGCCATCGAGACGGACATCGTGGCCTACAGCGGCCGCGTGCAGGCCGTGGGCGCCGTGGCCGCCGAGCTGGCCGCCGAGCGCTACCACGACATCCAGCGCATCTCCGCGCGGCAGCACAACGTGGCGCGGCTCTGGGACTTCCTGCGGCAGCTGGTGGCCGCCCGGCGCGAGCGGCTGCTGGTCAACCTGGAGCTGCAGAAGGTGTTCCAGGACCTGCTCTACCTCATGGACTGGATGGACGAGATGAAGGTACGCGGCCAGGACGGTGGGGGACCGTCCCTCCCGGGCGCAGCGGGTCTGCACAGAGGATGCTCCGGAGCAGGGCCCTGTCCCCAGCGAGAGGAGCAGAGCAAGCCGGGCCCTGTCCTCACGGGCTCCTGTCCCAGCGGGAGCGGACGGGGGATAGACATGGACCTGTCGGCAAACAGAAGAGCAGGTGCACAGTGGCCCCTCTGAGGAGACAGCGGGGCTGCGGAGGGAGTGCCTGCACGCTGAGCTCAGAATGGTGCCAGCAGCCAGCGTGGAGAGCAGGGGAGAGGAGGCCTGGCCGCTGCAGCTGGCACGTCCAGCTCGAGAGGGGGCGGGGCGGGGCAGGGGAATGAGAACAGGAAGGCGGTGGCCAGCTCAGCTCACTAGGGCCTGCAGGCCTGGTCTAGGAGTTGGGATTATTATTTTTGTTGTTGTTTAACCTCACCTGAGGACATTTTTAGGGAGCGTGTAAGAGAGAGGGAAAGACAGAGAAACATGGATGTGAGAAACACATCGATGGGCTGTCTCCTGCCCAAGCCCTGGCCAGGGCCTGGGCCTAGGAGGAACCTGCAGCTGAGGGTATGTGGCCTGGACTGGAATCGGTTTGCAGGCCGACGCCCTATCCACTGAGTCACCTCCTGCTAGGGCAGGAGTTTGGATTTTATTCATAGTAACAGGGAGCCTTTTTAAAAATATGTGTGTGTGTGTGTGTGTGTGTGTGTGTGTGTGTGTGTTTTATTTCAGAGAGAGGAAGGGAGAGGGAGAAAGATAGAAACATCAATGATGAGAAAAATCATCCATCAGCTGCTTCCTGCACACCCCCTTTCTGGGATCGAGCCCAAAACCTGGGCATGTGCCCTGACCATGAAGCAAAGCGTGATCTCCTGGTTCATGGGCTGACGCTCAGCCACTGAGCCACACTGGCCGGGCTTTTTTTTATATTTTATTTTATTTTTCTCCAGGATATTCTTCCACTGATTTTTAGAGAGTGGAAGGGAGGGGTAGAGACCGAGACACAGAGAGAGAAACATCGACATGAAGAGACACATAACAGTGCCGTGGAGTCTTAAAAGCGATGAGAAGGTTTTGAAAAGGGGAGAGGCAATTCCATCTGTTTGTAGGAAGGCCACTGTGACCGTGGGAAGAGGGGCTCTGGGCAGCCAGCGGGCACACGGGGCGTCCCTGTGTGTGTGTGTGTGTGTGTGTGTGTGTGTGTGAGGGCTCACAGATGGGTGTGACGCCAGGAGCTGCCCGGAGAGGACCCAGGAAAGGGGGTGAGGTTAGCCAGTCTGTGGCGGGGCTGGCAGAGGCCCGGTGAGGAGGCCCCGGGGGGCTCTCGATGGGCACCGACGTGCCTGCTGTGCCTGGCAGGGCCGGCTGCAGTCCCAGGACCTGGGCAAGCACCTAGCCGGCGTGGAGGACCTGCTGCAGCTGCACGAGCTGGTGGAGGCCGACATCGCCGCGCAGGCGGAGCGGGTGCGGGCCGTGAGCGCCTCCGCCCTGCGCTTCTGCGACCCCGAAAAAGGTGAGGCCGGGAGGGAGAGCCTTATGGGCCGGAACGTTCGGAACAACACTGGGAAGTCTGGGGTGAGCCGGGAAGGATGGTGGGTGACAGACACAGGGAGGGAGCCCCGCGGAGCAGGGTGGGGGTCTGAGACCGGAGGTGGACGGGCCACAGGGGGCCACGCGGCAGCTCTGAGCCCCGCACCCTGGCCGTTCCAGAGTACAAGCCGTGCGACCCGCAGCTGGTGTCCGAGCGGGTGGCCACGCTGGAGCAGACCTACGAGGCCCTGTGCCGGCTGGCCGCGGCCCGGCGGGCGCGCCTGGAGGAGTCCCGGCGTCTCTGGCGGTTCCTCTGGGAGGCGGGCGAGGCGGAGGCCTGGGTGCGGGAGCAGCAGCACCTGCTGGCCTCGGCGGAGACCGGCCGGGACCTGACGGGCGTCCTCCGGCTGCTCAACAAGCACCGGGCCCTGCGCAGCGAGATGAGCGGCCGCCAGGGGCCCCTGCGGCTCACGCTGGAGCAGGGCCAGCAGCTGGTGGCCGAGGGCCACCCCGGGGCCGGCCAGGCCGCCGCCCGGGCCGCCGAGCTCCGCGCCCAGTGGGAGCGGCTGGAGGCGCTGGCCGAGGAGCGGGCCCAGCGGCTGGCCCAGGCCGCCAGCCTCTACCAGTTCCAGGCGGACGCCAACGACATGGAGGCCTGGCTGGAGGACGCTCTGCGCCTGGTGTCCAGCCCGGAGCTGGGGCACGACGAGTTCTCCACGCAGGCCCTGGCCCGGCAGCACCGGGCGCTGGAGGAGGAGGTCCGGGGCCACCGGCCCACCCTGGACGCCCTGCGGGAGCAGGCGGCCGCCCTGCCGCCGGCGCTGAGCCGCAGCCCCGAGGTGCAGGGCCGGGCGCCCGCGCTGGAGCGGCACTACGCCGAGCTGCAGGCCCGGGCCGGCGAGCGCGCGCGGGCCCTGGAGGCGGCGCTGGCCCGCTACACCATGCTCAGCGAGGCGGGCGCCTGCGGGCTGTGGGTGGAGGAGAAGGAGCAGTGGCTCAACGCGCTCAGCCTGCCCGAGCGCCTGGAGGACCTGGAGGTGGTGCAGCAGAGGTAGGCCCCCCGCAGGCGCCCCCGGAACGGCCTCGGGAGGAGGGGGGCCGGCGAGGGGCACGGCGGGTCTCCCCGGAAACTGCCCGCTCTTGCTCTGTCCCTCTGAGTTCTGGTTCTTGGTTGCTGTTTTCATGGAAAATGCTAAGCACGCTCGACAGCAGGAAAGGTGGTGCAGCCAGCTCCTGTGTGCCCACCACCTGGGGTCCGGGGTGGTTAGCGCCGGCTCTGTCTGACTCATTTTCCTCTTCAGAAGCCAGTCCCCAGTGTTATCATTGCATCTCTGCATTCTCCAGGATGCTTCCGTCCACAAGTATGAGGAAGCCTTCTTAAAGTTACTTTTTAACTGTGTGTGTGGACTTAAAATAGCTAAGGCTTTGACGCTATAAGCCTTTAGAGTAGGGGTGTCGAACTCAATCAGAGAAGGGGCCAAAATCTAAAATCCAGCCTAAATCGCGGGCCGAATGGTTTACTGAACAGTCATAAACTGTCATTGTGATGGAAACGCAGCGGAGTGCAGTGATGACAGCGCGGTGCGGGCCACATTGCAAGGCCTGGCGGGACGGATTTGGCCCGAGGGCCTTGTGTTTGACACATGTGCTTTAGAGAGAGACACTGATTGACCTCATGAAGTAGCTTGATTTGCAGAATAATAAATGTTAAAATCATATAGAAAGGTCGTGTTTTTTTTTTTGGTTTTTTTTTATAGAACCACAATACCATTATTACACAGAAAAAATTAGCAATGCCTTACTACCATCTACTACTCAGTCTCTAGTCAGATTTCCTGATGGTTTTAAAATGGTAATAAATTTTATTTTTTTTTTTAGTTTTCAAATTATCCTATGGCAAGTTGGCAAACTGCAGCCCTTGGGCCAAATCCGGCCTACAGCCTGATTTTGTAAATAAAGCTTTATTGGAACAGAGCCACGCTCATTCAGCTACACATCATCCGAAGACAGCAGAGCTGAATACTTATGACAGAGACCATGTGGCCCACAAACCTAAACTGTACACTGTGCGGCCCTTTAAGAAAGTGTGTGCTGGCACTCTCTGAGAATGTGAAATGTCCCTGGGAGAAGTTGTGCTTCACATCTTGATCAGTTCCGTATTTGTGGTTGTCATTTCCTTCTTAACGTGGGTCTCAGGTAGGCAGCGAAGGCGTAAGGCCCAGAGAAAGAAGGTAGGATCCGGTGAAGGCTGGGGCCCCGAGCCAGGATTAGTTAATTTGTGCAGCTGTTCCTGACCTCTCACTTCCACACCTTTCTGAGCAACGCTAGAGGTGATGTCTTTCTGCTTGTCTAGGGGAGTGAGGGCTCACGCTTGGTCCACAGACACTGTGAGCCTGTAGTAAGCGGTGCAGAGGCTCCTGTACACGAGCTTCAGGCTGACGGAGAGGCGTGCCCATGGTGGTCTAGGGAGGCTGCAGGTGCGGCACCACCTCCCGCCGATCCGACCCGGCTCTGCCGCCCCCTCAGGTTCGAGACCCTGGAGCCCGAAATGAACGCCCTCGCTGCGCGGATCTCCGCCGTGAACGACATCGCAGAGCAGTTGCTGAAGGCCAACCCCGCGGGCAAGGACAGCATCGTCAACACCCAGCAGCAGCTCAACCACAGGTGGTGGAGGGCGGGCCGAGGGGCTGGGAGAGGACACAGCAGATGGAACGGCAGCCAGAGAGTCCGTCGGGCCAGGGGGTGGGGGTGGACATGAGGCGGGAAGGTGGTCTGGAAGGTGCTGGGGGGAGGGGAGCAGTGGGAGATAGAAGGGGCTGGAGCCTGGACGGGGAGCAATCGAGATGGGGACGCGAGGATGGAGCGGGTGGTGGGGGGAGAGGCAGGGAAGAAGCTTCCAGATGTACCCGGACAGGGCGGGGAAGCTGACCAATCCAGACGTCAGACCCGCCCTCCACTCCCAGGTGGCAGCAGTTCCGGTCCCTGGCGGATGGCAAGAAGGCGGCTCTGACCTCAGCCCTGAGCATCCAGAACTACCACCTGGAGTGCACGGAGACCCAGGCCTGGATGAGGGAGAAGACCAAGGTCATCGAGTCCACACAGGGCCTGGGCAACGACCTGGCCGGGGTGCTGGCCCTGCAGCGCAAGCTGGCCGGCACCGAGCGCGACCTGGAGGCCATCGCCGCCCGGGTGGGCGAGCTGGCCCGAGAGGCGGACGGCCTGGCCGCCGGCCACCCCGCCCAGAGCGCCGCCATCCTCGCCCGGCTCCGGGAGGTGCAGGCCGGCTGGGAGGGCCTGCGGGCCACCATGCGGCGCCGAGAGGAGTCGCTGGGCGAGGCGCGGCGGCTGCAGGACTTCCTGCGCAGCTTAGACGACTTCCAGGCGTGGCTGGGCCGCACGCAGACCGCCGTGGCCTCCGAAGAGGGGCCGGCCACCCTGCCGGAGGCCGAGGCCCTGCTGGCCCAGCACGCGGCCCTGCGGGGCGAGGTGGAGCGCGCCCGCGGCGAGTACGGCCGGCTGCGGGCCTTGGGGGAGGAGGTGACCCGCGACCAGGCCGACCCCCAGTGCCTCTTCCTGCGGCAGCGCCTCGAAGCCCTGGGCACCGGCTGGGAGGAGCTGGGCCGCATGTGGGAGAGCCGGCAGGGCCGCCTGGCCCAGGCCCACGGCTTCCAGGGCTTCCTGCGGGATGCGCGCCAGGCCGAGGGCGTGCTCAGCAGCCAGGTGAGAGCCCGGCTTCCGGTCCGGAAGAAGCGGGGAGCAGGGGCCGGGCGAGGGGAGGAGAGGTGGGTGGGTGGATGGGGGGGACACGGCGGCAGGTGGGGTAGAGGAGGAAACAGGATGGGCAGGAAGAAGAGGTTAGAAACATATGGACCATGACTTGCCGAAATCGACATAGACTGGCTTGTCGTATAATTGCTACAGAAATGGACTCTGTCGCTAGAAACGGGATGGAATAGGGTTTGGACTTTTTTTTTTTTAAATACCATATTTCCCGGCGTATAAGACGACTTTTGAAACGAAAAAAAGTCAACCGAAAATCGGGGGGCAAAAGACCAAAATTGCACAAAAATTACCTGCAGATCTTGACGGCAAAGTCAGTCTTTTCTTTGAAGTGGGGGGAAGTCTTATACAGCGAATGTAGGCCTAAACCTGTGTTTTAACTGTAAAAAATTAGGGGGTCGTCTTATACTCCGGAAAATACAGTATATATCTTATTGATTTTTTACAGAGAGGAAGGGAGAGGGAGAGAGAGTTAGAAACATTGATGAGAGAGAATCATCGATCAGCTGCTTCCTGTAACCCCGCCCCCCCCCAAAATCGGGGATGTGCCCACAACCAAGGTTCATGCCCTTGACCGGAATCGAACCTGGGACCCTTGAGTCCGCAGGCCGACGCTCTATCCACTGAGCCACACCGGTCAGGGCAGGGTTTGGACTGTTAAAGCTTCTCCAGCCCGGCTCCCGACAGCCTCTGACACTCCCGCAGCCAGGCACGGTGCTGGCCGGCGCGGCCGGGAGGCCGGCCCTGCCTCCCGGGGGCCGCGGAGACAGAGCCGAGCTCCGCGCTGAGGAGTGAGCTCGCTGCCCCCCACCCCCCCGCAGGAGTACGTGCTGTCCCACACGGAGATGCCCGGGACCCTGCAGGCGGCGGACGCCGCCATAAAGAAGCTGGAAGACTTTGTGAGCACCATGGACGCCAACGGGGAGCGCATCCGCGGGCTCCTGGAGGCCGGGCGCCAGCTGGTGTCCGCGGGCAACAGGCACGCCGAGAAGATCCGGGAGAAGGCGGACTCCATCGAGCGGAGGTAGGCCGAGGGCCGGGCGCGGGGCGGGGGGGGGGGTCCGAGAGGAGTGAGCGAACGCAGGAAGGCCGGCCTGACAGAGGGGCTGGACTGACAAGAGGTAGACGAAGAAGAGCTCAATGGTCAGAGAGGGCCGGAGCCCGTGGTGGGCAAACTGCGGCTCTCGAGCCACAGGCGGCTCTTTGGCCCCTTGAGTGTGGCTCTTCCACAAAACACCACGGCCTGGGCGAGTCTGTGTGGAAGACGTGGCGTTAGAAGAAGTTCACGTTTAAGACACGTGGCTCTCAAAGGGGATCTCAGTCGTTGTGCTGTCGATACTTGGCTCTGCGGACTGAGGAGTTTGCCGACCGCTGGCCTAAGCCGGGTGGGAGGGTCTGCCTCCCTCACACGGGAGCAGAACGGAGTGAGCCAGGGCGCGGGACCCCGGCTCCTGCTGCTCCCCGGGGCCCGGCGGGCGCTGTGCCCGCGGAGGACTGGCAGCCGCTGGGTCAGCCAGAGGGCGTGAGCCCTTCCCGCACGCCGGCTCTCAGAGGGCCATCCTCACAGACACGGGAAGAACCAGGAAGCCGTGCAGCAGCTGCTGGGGCGTCTCCGGGACAACCGGGAGCAGCAGCACTTCCTGCAGGACTGCCACGAGGTGAGGCTCCGGCCGGCCCGACCGGCCGCCTTCCCACCGGCCGGCTCTCCGAGCCAAGAGGTCGTCGGCCGCGGCCCCTGAGCGGGGAACCACACAGCTTCCCCCACCTCCGCCCCTTCTCCCGCCAGCTTCTCCCACCTCCGCCCTTCTCCCACCAGCTTCCCCCACCTCCGCCCTTCTCCCACCAGCTTCTCCCACCTCCGCCCCTTCTCCCAGCCAGCTTCTCCCACCTCCGCCCTTCTCCCGCCAGCTTCCCCCACCTCCGCCCTTCTCCCGCCAGCTTCCCCCACCTCCGCCCCTTCCCCCCCGCCCCCCCCCCCGCACAGCTTCCCCCACCTCCACCCCTTCCCCCCCGCCCCCCCCCCCCCGCACAGCTTCCCCCACCTCCGCCCTTCTCCCACCAGCTTCCCCCACCTCCGCCCTTCTCCCGCCAGCTTCTCCCACCTCCACCCCTTCTCCCGCCAGCTTCCCCCACCTCCGCCCTTCTCCCGCCAGCTTCCCCCATCTCCGCCCTTCTCCCGCCAGCTTCCCCCACCTCCGCCCTTCTCCGGCCAGCTTCCCCCACCTCCGCCCTTCTCCTGCCAGCTTCTCCCACCTCCGCCCCTTCTCCTGCCATCTTCTCCCCACTCCCGCCCCTTCCCCCCCCCGTCCCCTCCGCACAGCTTCCCCCACCTCCGCCCTTCTCCCGCCAGCTTCCCCCACCTCCGCCCTTCTCCTGCCAGCTTCTCCCACACCCGCCCCTTCTCCCACCAGCTTCTCCCACACCCGCCCCTTCTCCCGCCAGCTTCCCCCCACACCCGCCCCTTCCCCCAGCCCCCGGCCCCCCGGATGCCTCCCCCTCCCGTCCCCCTGACACGCACTCGGCCTTTCTCTTCCCCGGCCTGTGCCCGTCCAGCTGAAGCTCTGGATCGACGAGAAGATGCTGACGGCCCAGGACGTGTCCTATGACGAGGCCCGCAACCTGCACACCAAGTGGCAGAAGCACCAGGCGTTCATGGCGGAGCTGGCGGCCAACAAGGACTGGCTGGACAAGGTGGACAAGGTGAGCGCGCGGCCGGAGCGGCTGGGGCGGCGGGCGGGGCCCGGCCACCGTGCGGGGCGGACCCGGCGTCCGGACAGGGCTCCTTCGGGGCCAGAGGTCTCAGGCTCCCATGCCCATCTCCCAAGGCGGGGAATTCTCCCTGAGGCACACAGGTGCTGGGTGTATGGGGCAGGGACTCCGGAGCTTGGAGGAAGCGCACACTGGTAAGGAGCCAGGCTGCGGTTTGGGGTCCCCTCAGGATGACACCCCTCGGCAGGGTCAGCACTTCCTCTGGGCGGGCCGGGGCGGGGTGGGGGTGGGGGTGTGACTCCAGGCTTTTGGGAGCCTCATAGCTTCTGCGGCGACCGCTCACTCTGCCCTCGCGGTGAAAAGCGGCTGTAGGAGTGCATGAACGGACTCTGTAGCGGACTCTGTAGCCAGCAAACCTCATTTATAAAAACAGGGCCGCCGTTTGCCCAGCCCTGCTTTTCAGTCCTGCAGTTCCCGGTATTTGCTCTCCCTCCCAGCTCTTCCTCGGGAGCTGAGCACAGGGAAAACTTCATTTCTACTCAGCGAGTGTTGCTGGACACGATGATATGTGCTCAGCGCCCCGCCGGGGGCTGCGAGGTGTATGAAGACACCTGCCTTCCCTCGGGGCACACCGCTGGGCAGAAGAGACCCTGTATGTTCCGTGTCCCCTTTGTTCCGCAGACATTTACCTGGTGCTGCGATGTGCAGAGCCTTGTATACGGAGGGGGGACAGGTGCTGCCACTGCGGCCAGGGTCTGAGTCACACACACAAGCAGAGAAGTTGAATCCAAAGCAGAGTATCGGGGGCACAGTGAGAGCCAGGGAGGCCTGGGCTCCGAGAGGAGGGCGGGGCCCGGGAAGCAGGGCAGTCGTGAGGCGTGAGTGGCAGGTGGACAGCGGAGCTGCTGGAGGGGAGATATTTGTAGGCAGAGAAGCAAAGCAGCTGGGAACCAGAGGAGGAGGTGGGGTCTGTCTCGGAGCCCAGGGGAAAGTCAGTCTCGGACACAGGGTGTGTGAAGGGGCCCTGGGAGGAGGCGGCGGGAGAGTCCGGGGGAAATGGCCGTGAGAAGCCGCGGGCACCGCGTTGGGACGGGGCGTCGGGTGTGGGTTGTGCTGAAGGTTTGGGAAGTGGCCCCAGCAGCGTTGACACTGACACTACGTGTTGTGATGTCTGCCCCCCCTGAAACGAGGCTTCCGTGCAGGCGTTAGAACGGGGCGGGCGCAGGAGGCACCAGAGGGCAGTGGGCGAGGAGACGGAGCGGGGTGGGCAGTCAGTAAAGGGCCCGGTGCCATGCTGGCTACCCCAGAAGGCAGCTGGCTGGTGCCCAGTCCTAATGTAGTGCCCAAGTCATCCCAACCAAAGCACCAAAATGCTGTTTGTCCACCGGCTCCGTCATACAGGTCAAGGGACTGTGCTTCCCTCCCCTCCCCAGAAACCAGTCCTCCGGCGGAGAGGCTGCGAGGGGGGGACAGGAGGGGTGAGGAGCTGAGAAAAATGAAACAAGCCGAAACCGGTTTGGCTCAGTGGTAGAGCGTCGGTCTGAGGACTGAAAGGTCCCAGGTTCGATTCCGGTCAGGGGCATGTATGTTGGTTGCGGGCACATCCCCGGTAGGCGGTGTGCAAGAGGCACCTGGTCAGAGTTACTCTCTCATCGACGTTTCTAGCTCTCTATCTCTCTCCCCTCCTCTCTGTAAAAAATCAGTAAAATATATTTTTTTAAAAAAGAAAAGAAAAATGAAACCATAACAGATAACAAGACGGTGCGCGATGTAACACCAGAAACCACAAGCTTGAGGGAACTCGAAATGGGGGAGATGGCAGAGGCTTCTCAGTGGAGAGATGTGAGCTGGACCGTGAGGGGGAGCTGAGTTGGAGCAGCAGCGAGGGAGGGAAGTTTTTTGGGGGGGGGGGTCCAAACCTCGGAGAAGAGCAGGTTAAGGAGAACACACGAGAGCCCTGTATTGTTGCTCACTCTTAGGCCTCTGCTGCCCGTTAGGCCTCTGCCCCGCGCAGTGGGGTCCAGGCCAGACGCTCACACCTCTCTGCCCACCACCAGGACGGGCGGGAGCTGAGCCTGGAGAAGCCGGAGCTGGAGGCGCTGGTGTCAGAGAAGCTGGGGGACCTGCACCGGCGCTGGGACGAGCTGGAGACCACCACGCAGGCCAAGGCCCGCAGCCTCTTCGATGCCAACCGGGCCGAGCTGTTCGCGCAGAGCTGCTCCGCCCTGGAGAGCTGGCTGCTGAGCCTGCAGGCCCAGCTGCACTCGGACGACTACGGCAAGGACCTCACCAGCGTCAACATTCTGCTCAAGAAGCAGCAGGTGTGCGGGGCCTTCGCTGCGGAGGAGGCGTGCAGGAGGCGGGAGGGGCCGCCCGGAGCCCTGGAGATGGGGGGGCCGTTCTCAGATACCCCCAGACTCGGCTCCGGAGCTCTTTGGCGAGGGCAGAGCCCGCTCATGGCGTTGGGAATCTGCTGGGGAGTCACGGGCCACAGCAGGTCTGCAGCTGGCAGGCCAAAGCTGGCCAGCAGGGCATCGCCACGGATGCCAGGGATACTTGCTGGGGGGATAGCCCCTGGCCTCCCGCACACCACACCGTGGGCAGCTTTGCGTGGGCGCTGGAGAAGAGCCAAAAGCCGGAGCCCCCCTCTCGTGCCTTGTGGTGTCCCCCCATCGCCCTCTACTGGCAGGGCTCGGCATTGCACCAGCTGGAGAATTGTCTCCAGGGTCCATCCAGTTCTCAGGCCTTCCACGGGGAAGGAAAAGTGGATCTGGGACTGAGAGGCACAGTGACCAGGGCCCCTTCCCAGACTCTATGTCCGTTAAAGCGTGAGGCCCACTCCCTGGGCCGTGAGCGATGCTGCCCTGGGGAGCCCAGGGGGATGGGCTGACATTGGCTGGGTCCCGCTGAGGGTGACGGCGGGCAGGCGGGCAGTGGTGACGCGGTCCTCTCGGCCGCAGATGCTGGAGCGGGAGATGGCGGTGCGGGAGAAGGAGGTGGAGGCCATCCAGGCCCAGGCCCAGGCGCTGGCGCAGGAGGACCAGGGGGCGGGCGAGGTGGAGAGGACCTCGCGGGCTGTGGAGGAGCAGTTCCGGGCCCTATGCCAGCCCATGAGGGAGCGCTGCCGGCGGCTGCAGGCCTCGCGCGAGCAGCACCAGTTCCACCGCGACGTGGAGGACGAGATTGTGAGTCGGGACCAGGGCCGGGCGGCCGGTCCCCCCGGGAGCCGGTCCCCAGGCGGGCCGCCCCCACCCTGCGCCGGGGAAAGGCCAGCCGTGCCCTCCTCCCTTTGGCACGAACACCCTCCCTCTAGGCCACATGTGTCAAACACAAGGCCCGCGGGCCAAATCCGTCCCGCCAGGCCTTGCAATGTGGCCCGCACTGCGCTGTCATCACTGCACTCCGCTGCGTTTCCATCACAATGACAGTTTATGACTGTTCAGTAAACCATTCGGCCCGCGATTTAGGCTGGATTTTAGATTTTGGCCCCTTCTCTGATTGAGTTCGACACCCCTACTCTAGGCCACGTGGATCCCCCGGAAGCTCCTTTTCCCTGGAACCAGAGCTGGCCATCTCCTGCACACGTGCGCGCGCGCACACACACACACACACAGACACACACACACACACACTCACACACACACACACACACAGACACACACACTCACACACACACACATACAAACACTCACACACAGACACACACACACACACAGACACACACACACAGACACACTCACACACATACAAACACACATACAACACTCACACACAGACACACACACACAGAGACACACACACACAGTCTCACACACAGACAGACACACAGACACACACACTCACTCACACACACACACAGAGACACACACACACTCACTCACACACACACATACAAACACACAGACACACACACACAGACACACACACACAGACACACACTCACACACACATACAAACACACATACAACACTCACACACAGACACACACACACACAGAGACACACACACACAGTCTCACACACAGACACAGACACACAGACAGACACACACAGACACACACACACACATACAAACACTCACACACAGACACACACACAGTCTCACACACAGACACACACACAGACACACACACAGACACACACACACTCACACAGACACACACACACACGCACCAGGGGCCTGGAACACGTCCCCTCCACTGGCCCCCCTCCAGCTCCCGCTCCGCCTGGCCCCGCGGCCCACCCTGACGCCCCTCTCTCGTTCAGCTGTGGGTGACGGAGCGCCTGCCCATGGCCAGCTCCCGGGAGCACGGCAAGGACCTGCCCAGCGTCCAGCTCCTCATGAAGAAAAACCAGGTGAGGCCGCGGCGGAGGCGAGAGGAAGGTCCCAGTCGCCTCCGGGGACGAGGAAGACGGTTTTTCTTAAGACCCGGGGTTTCCCTGCCCCCCCCTCGATGCTGGTGCGACCCTAGTCTCCGTGGCTGGCCTTCCCTCAGAGAGGACCATGGAGTGGAAGGAGCTTCCCCGTCACATCCTGGGCGGGAGGGGGGGAGTGCGGGGGATTCGGGAAGGAAGAGGCGCAGGAGCGGGAGGGGGTTGGTGTTGAGTAGGGGTAAGTTCCCAGCCAGCTCCTCCGTGTCCCCCTCTGCTGCTGGGAAACAGACGCTGCAGAAGGAGATGCAGGGCCACGAGCGCCGGATCGCGGACCTGCGGGAGCGGCAGCGGGCCCTGGGGGCGGCGGCCGCGGGCCCGGAGCTGGCCGAGCTGCAGGCCCTGTGGGAGCGCCTGGGCCAGGAGCTGGCGCTGCGCGGGCAGCGCCTGGAGGAGGCCCTGCGCGCCCAGCAGTTCTACCGGGACGCCGCCGAGGCCGAGGCCTGGATGGGCGAGCAGGAGCTGCACATGATGGGCCAGGAGAAGGCCAAGGTGAGGCGGGGCAGAGCCGGGCTGGCCCCCGCCTCTCCTCCCCGGGCCCCTGCCTGACGCCGCCGTCCGGTCCCCAGGACGAGCTGAGCGCCCAGGCCGAGGTGAAGAAGCACCAGGTGCTGGAGCAGGCCCTGGCCGACTACGCCCAGACCATCCACCAGCTGGCGGCCAGCAGCCAGGACATGATCGACCACGACCACCCCGAGAGGTGAGCACCGCGGTGGCCGGGACCCCGCGCCTGGGGAGGGGCCGCGTGCACACCGGTCCGTCCGGAAAGGCGCGGCCGGCGGGCTGAGGGGCGGGACTCTGCGGACGGGACGGGCTGGGGTCCCAGCAGGGCATCCTAAGGCCCGGCCGCTCCCCTCCCCGCAGCACACGGATATCGATCCGCCAAGCCCAGGTGGACAAGCTGTACGCCGGCCTGAAGGAGCTGGCCGGGGAGCGGCGGGAGGGCCTGCAGGAGCACCTGAGGCTGTGCCAGCTGCGCCGGGAGCTGGACGACCTGGAGCAGTGGATCCAGGAGCGCGAGGTGGTGGCGGCCTCCCATGAGCTGGGCCAGGACTATGAACACGTGACGGTGAGTGCGGGGCGGGGGGACACCGGCCGCAGGCCAGCTCCCGGCGAGGTGGGCCCCGCTGGGAGACCGGGGCCCTCCTACAGGGCACCCCGGGGTGGGGCAGACCCGGCTGCACGGCACTGTGCTCCGGGTTCTGAGGCCTTTAAGTGGGAGAATTGGGCAGAAAGGAGGCGGGGGCCGTGCACAGAACCGGGTGGGAAGGAAATGAGCGACCACTCTTTCCCAGGGGAGCTAGGCAGGGAAAGATCCCTGTCTGCGGGCTGCCCCGCGGCCTTTGCTGAGGGCCCGGGAGTTCAAATCCAGGGTCACTGGGAACCACTGGCATCTGTCATGGGCTCAGCTCAGCTGGAGCAACCTGTTTTGGTCCGTGTGGCCCAGGGGAGAGAAGGGGGTGCTCAGTTTGGGGTGAGAAGCACCCCCCCTCCACTGCCCCATGCTGTGAGGCAGGGCCAGAGTCAGAGCTGTCTGCGCACCCGCTCCCTCCCCCAGATGCTCCGGGACAAATTCCGAGAGTTCTCCCGGGACACGAGCACCATCGGCCAGGAGCGCGTGGACAGTGCCAACGCACTGGCCAACGGGCTCATCGACGGGGGCCACGCCGCCCGGGCCACGGTGGCCGAGTGGAAGGACGGCCTCAACGAGGCCTGGGCCGACCTGCTGGAGCTGCTGGACACGCGGGGCCAGGTGCTGGCGGCCGCCTACGAGCTCCAGCGCTTCCTGCACGGCGCCCGCCAGGCCCTGGCGCGGGTGCAGCAGAAGCAGCAGCAGCTGCCCGACGGCGCCGGCCGGGACCTCAACGCGGCCGAGGCCCTGCAGCGCCGGCACTGCGCCTTCGAGCACGACATCCAGGCCCTCAGCGCCCAGGTCAGGCTCGGGCACGGGGGGCCAGGGGTGGCTGGGGGAGACTCTGCGGAAAGGCCGGGCCCTCAGAAAGACCAGGGTCAGCACCCTCTGGAAGGCATGTAGGGAGGAGGTAGAATTGCTAGGGAAACATCTCTGGCCAGAGGACATCTCGCCACCACGTTCACACCTCTGACGACAAGCCTCCCTAAGGGCCGTGACATCATCACGTGGTCCCGTGACATCGTCCCGTGGTCCCGTGACATCGTCACGTGGTCCCGTGACATCACGTGGTCCTGTGACATTGTCACGTGGTCCCGTGACATCATCACGTGGTCCTGAGGCTGGAGGACTCATGTGGTACCAAAACCCACCCGTCAGTCCCACCCAACTGGAGCTCCAGACCCACACAAACCAAGCAGGGATCCTTCCTGCAGCCGTTTAAACTCAGTCATCCCCTCCTCCCCCGTCCAAGTCCCTCTTTCAGGCTGAATATCTCATTCTGGCCAAACCTGAGGCTCACGTCTCGGACAAGCCTCTGAAGGCCCAGCTGGCTCGTCGCCCTCTTAAAGGGCTGCTCCCCAGGCCACGCCCAGGCTCCCACTGGGGACCCAACAGGGAGAGGAGGACAAAGCTTACTTGGCACCAGCCCCCACCTTTCCCAGCCCCACCCCCTGCTCCTCTCTCCTCCGGCTGGGGAATGGGCAGGCGGGCAGGCAGAGGCCAGGGTGGGGTGTCGGGGAGGAGACTGCGGCTCCTCAGAGTCTCCGGCCCTGCCTGACCCTGAGCCGGGCCCTGCAGGTCCAGCAGGTGCAGGACGATGGCCACCGGCTCCAGAAGGCCTACGCGGGAGACAAGGCCGAGGAGATCGGCCACCACATGCAGGCCGTGGCGGAGGCCTGGGCCCAGCTCCAGGGGAACGCCGCCGCCCGCCGCCAGCTGCTGCTGGACACGACGGACAAGTTCCGCTTCTTCACGGCCGTGCGGGAGCTGATGCTGTGGATGGACGGGGTGAACCTGCAGATGGACGCCCAGGAGCGGCCCCGGTGAGGCCCCGGCACCAGGCCCACAGGGGTCGGGCGCTGGCGGCTGGGAGAGGGCCGAGGGCGGCAGTGCCTGACGCGGTCTCTGTGCCCCCAGAGACGTGTCCTCCGCAGACATGGTCATCAAGAACCACCAGGGCATCAAGGCAGAGATCGAGGCCAGGGCCGACCGCTTCTCGTCCTGCATGGACATGGGGCAGGCGCTGCTCGCCAGGGGCCACTACGCCGCTGAGGAGGTGGGCGAGGCCGTCCCATGGCAGCCGCCTCGGGGCTGTGCTTTCTCCCGAGTCTTCCTGCTTCCTCACCTTCCTTACAGGAGCCTTCCTCTCTCCCCTCCCTGCCGCTCTCTCTCTCCCCTCCCCACCCCGAGCTGTCTGCTTCCTGAAATCAGAAATCACCAGTTCCCCTGGGTCAGTCCCCCAGAGGCCACCCCCCAGAAGCCCAGCAGGGTGCTAACTCGCTTCTCCACCCCCAGATCTCGGAGAAGCTGTCTCAGCTGCAGGCCCGGCGCCAGGAGACCGCGGACAAGTGGCAGGAGAAGATGGACTGGCTGCAGCTTGGTGAGGGTGCCGGGCCCTGCCGGCAGGGGCTGGGGGGTCTCGAACCCTGTAGTTTCCGGGGTAAGACCAGGAATCCTGGGCGTGGAACTCACGGCTCCCGCCCTGGGCTCCGCCCTGTGCCCCTGCTCAGGGGCAGGAGCGTTCTCTGTGGCCGCTCCTGACGCGGTCACAGTGCTCTGCCGGGGTCCACTCTGACCTGCCCCCTTCCTGTGCTCCGGCCATCCCTGCAGTTCTGGAGGTGCTCGTGTTTGGGAGGGACGCAGGCATGGCGGAGGCCTGGCTGTGCAGCCAGGAGCCGCTGGTGCGGAGCGCGGAGCTGGGCTGCACCGTGGACGAGGTGGAGAACCTCATCAAGCGGCATGAGGCCTTCCAGAAGTCGGCAGTGGCCTGGGAGGAGCGGTTCAGCGCGCTGGAGAAGCTCACCGCGGTGAGGGCTCGGGCCCCGGGGTGCCCGCCCCGCCCCGCTGCCCGCGCCCGCTTCCCCTCCTGCTGGGGAAAGAGTCCCCCTCCTCCCCCTGCACCAGCACCTCCGGGCGTGAGGGCCACGTTGTCACCACAGCGCCAGGAGCCGCCATTCCCCCGAGTGACGCTGTGAGGCGCCGCCTCCCCGTTTCTCCTCATCCCCGCCTTCGTCCGGAATTGTAGTTTCCTTCCTGTTCATCAGACTGGAGCTGAGCCACTGCACCTTCCCAGCCCCTGGTCCTGTCACACGGGGCCCTCTGTGCCCCCTGGTCCTCTCACATGGGGCCCTCTGTGCCCCCGGTCCTGTCACACGGGGCCCTCTGTGCCCCCGGTCCTCTCACATGGGGCCCTCTGTGCCCCTGGTCCTCTCACATGGGGCCCTCTGTGCCCCCTGGTCCTCTCACACGGGGCCCTCTGTGCCCTCGGTCCTCTCACATGGGGCCCTCTGTGCCCCTGGTCCTCTCACACGGGGCCCTCTGTGCCCCCGGTCCTCTCACACGGGGCCCTCTGTGCCCCCGGTCCTCTCACATGGGGCCCTCTGTGCCCCTGGTCCTCTCACACGGGGCCCTCTGTGCCCCCGGTCCTCTCACACGGGGCCCTCTGTGCCCCCGGTCCTCTCACATGGGGCCCTCTGTGCCCCTGGTCCTCTCACACGGGGCCCTCTGTGCCCCCGGTCCTCTCACATGGGGCCCTCTGTGCCCCCGGTCCTGTCACACGGGGCCCTCTGTGCCCCCTGGTCCTGTCACACGGGGCCCTCTGTGCCCCTGGTCCTCTCACATGGGGCCCTCTGTGCCCCCTGGTCCTCTCACATGGGGCCCTCTGTGCCCCTGGTCCTCTCACATGGGGCCCTCTGTGCCCCTGGTCCTCTCACATGGGGCCCTCTGTGCCCCCGGTCCTCTCACATGGGGCCCTCTGTGCCCCCTGGTCCTGTCACACGGGGCCCTCTGTGCCCCTGGTCCTGTCACACGGGGCCCTCTGTGCCCCTGGTCCTCTCACATGGGGCCCTCTGTGCCCCTGGTCCTGTCACACGGGGTCCTCTGTGCTCTGACCTGAGTGTTTTACAGCTGGAGGAGCAGGAGAAGGAGCGGCGGAGGAAGAGGGAGGAGGAGGAGCGGCAGAAACAGCCCCCTGCGCCAGAGCCCACGGCCAGTCTGCCGGACGGCCAGACGGCGCCTGACGCCTCCTGGGACAGGTGCGAGCGGGCGTCTGGGGAGGAGGCGGCGGCTGGAGGTAAGCACCCGGACTTACAAAGGTCTGTGTCCCCTGCTGCTCCAGAGCCCACCCCCGGCCACCAGCCCCCGCACAGCCGGCCAGCGTCAACGGCGTCTGCACCGATGGGGAGTCCCCCCAGGTGAGCCACACCCCGCGCCCGGCAGAAGGCCCGCCTGCGCCCGGCACACTCTCACGGCCTCTTGTCCTTGCAGCCCCTGTTGGAACAGCAGAGACTTGAGCAGGGCAGCTTCGCGGAACGGCCTGTGAGTTCCTCCTGGGGTGTGGGTGCTGGTATCCGGAGGGACGCAGGGGTGGGGGGGTGCTGGGCGGTGGGGACGCTGAGGGCAGGAGCGGGCAGCAGCTCAGAGAAAATGGGGGCAGGAAGCCCCGCTCTTGGACTGGAAGCTCCTGCGTCCAGGCCGGTTCGGTTCCCGCTCCCTCCTCCGGTGACACAGACGCTCTCCCCACAGGGGTCCGGCCCCGGGGACGAGACCAACGGGCCCCAGGGGGAGAGGCAGGCCCGGAGCCAGGGCTCGGCCCCTCCCGCCCTGCCCCAGAGCAGGTCGTCGGAGTCAGCCCGGGTGGCCACGCTGCCCTCGCGAGGCCCGGAGCTCTCCGCCCCGGAGCAGATGGAGGGCATGCTGTGCCGCAAGCAGGAGATGGAGGCCTTCGGCAAGAAGGCTGCCAACAGGTAGCGGGGCTGTGGCCTCTCCAGGCACCACCTCTGAAGAGGCTTCCCCGGACCGCTCCCTGAGTGGTGGGAGCAGTGGGGGGTGCCCTGCAGGAGGAGGGTCCTCCGGGGAGGGACAGGCCTCCGGAAGGCCGGGAGGGTGTACGCTGCCAGGCCTGCGAACATGGTGGCCCTGGAAATCCCAGAACACCCACGCTCTGCCCGGGGCTCCCAGCCGCACAGAAGCAGGTCGGTCTGCCTGTCTCGCTCGGTCACCTGCGCCGTGTCCCTCCAGGTCGTGGCAGAACGTGTACTGTGTCCTGCGGCACGGGAGCCTCGGTTTCTACAAGGACCTGAAGGCAGCCGGCGCGGGAGTGCCGTACCACGGAGAAGTGCCTGTCAGCCTGGCCAGGGCCCAGGGCAGCGTGGCCTTTGATTATCGGAAGCGCAAACACGTTTTCAAGCTGGGGTAGGAACAGAGCCGTGCCCTCGGGGGCGGGGGCAGGAGGGGGGGGTCAGAGCGAGGCAGGATGAGGAAGGGTAGGTTCAGGCCAGGCATGTGGGGGCAGGAGGAGAGATGGAAGATGGGGAATTGTATTTCACACCAAGGGGAGCAGGAGCTCCAAGACTCGGGCCTGATGGCTGACCGGGTCAGGCTGAAAACTGTCCTGGACGGATGTCTGAGTGCTGGACAGGGTGCTGGCATTCCCCTGCCTCCAGGGACCTCCAGGCGCCGGCCCCTGCTGCCAGCAAGCAGCCAGCGCTGGAGGCATGGCCTGGGGTGGGAGTGAGGTCACCCTGGCCCCTGTAGCCAATCAAGAAGCATGTGCCTTCGCACAGTCCTGAGACTCGGGGGGTGTGCAGAGGTGTCCGATCAGCTCCGAGGGCCCCAGCAGGCTTGTTCTCCTCCCAGCACTGACTGGACCAATCCCGAGGCTCAGCTCTGTCCTGAGGCTTCTCTCTCTCCCAACAGCTTGCAGGACGGGAAAGAATATTTATTCCAAGCCAAGGATGAGGTGAGCTGCCCGCTGTCCGCCCACACCCCATCTCCCCATGGCCATTCTCAGGACCCTCCGATTGTAGATTCTCCTTTCTCCCCTCTTTGCTCTCTTTTCCCCTAAGTGTCGCCTTCTTTGGAATCAGACAGCCCACAGGGTGCCGCCTGGATGTCTGTGAAGGCCACACCAAAACACGTTCCCTGTCCTAAGGGGACTTTTTCTCCAAGGGCATGAAATAGTCAAACCGTTTTCCTGCCGCCTCCTCCCAAGCTTCCCCACCGCGACGCTGACCGGTTGTCTTTCTGCCCCCTGCAGGCAGAGATGAGCTCGTGGCTGCGGGTGGTGAATGCAGCCATCGCCACCGCGTCCTCTGCCTCCGGAGAGCCCGAGGAGCCAGCGGTGCCCAGCGCCACCCGGGGCATGACCCGGGCCATGACAATGCCCCCAGTGTCCCCGGTCGGGGCCGAGGGGCCCGTGGTACTTCGCAGCAAGGACGGCAGAGAACGAGACCGAGAGAAACGCTTCAGCTTCTTCAAGAAGAATAAATAGTTGGGGGCAAGACTCCCCGGCCAGCTCCTCCCTCTGTTCAGGAAACTGCCAGGGACTGTCAATAGGGGCCGCCCTCTTGTCAGGACAACTGCCTGCTGCTAGGGTCTGTTGCCAAGGTCAGCCCATCACCAGGAACTGTCTCTGGGGACAAGTCAATGTTCCCATGGACAACCCTTCTCTCTGCTATTTAATTCCAGACTGGTGGTGGGACCCAGGCAACCCCCGATTCTACTCCCCCCACTTCCCTCTTCCCCAGCCTTAAACCTCTGTTCCCACCACTGTGCGGACAGTGCCTCGTCCTCCATGCAGGCCACGTGGGCAATGGCTGCCCGGCCTCAGGGTCATCTCCCACCGAAGCTGGGACCAGCCAGGAACCTCTAAGAGCTGAAGCAGGACCTGGGGGCAAGATGGCCGGATGATGGCGTCAGAGACACTGAAGCGCCCCCTTCCTGTCCTCCTTCATCCTCCGACTCGAGTGGCCGCTCCATGTCCAGCGCCTCTTAATGGCTTCCAGGTGTGAGCTGTTCAGGGGCACCCACAGCCTTGAGTCTGGCCACGGAGACAATTAAACAGCTCCGCTTCTCTTACTGCCTCTGGTGTCTTTGCTTTCTTGACCACAAGCTCCCTGCCCGGGCCCATGTTCCCCCTTTGGCGCCAGTCTCCTGTGTGTCAGGTTTCCTTCTGTCCCAGCCTCCACGCCCTCAAAGGACCACATTATTTTGAGAGCTTCCATTCCTTGGCCTAATTTCCCCACGAGAGTGACCTCCAGTTTGACCGATGTCACAGAGAAGTTCACCACGGCTCAGGATGATGTGAACAAGCAGTGATGACAATCTCCCTGGTGGACAGCATTCTTTTTTTTCTTTTTCTTTTTTTTAAGTTTACTTTTTTTCTTTTTAATAGATTTTATTGATTTTTCACAGAGAGGAAGAGAGAGGGATAGAGAGTTAGAAACATCAATGAGAGAGATTCATCGATCAGCTGCCTCTTGCACGCCCCCTACTGGGGATGCGCACACAACCAAGGCACATGCCCTTGCCCGGAATCGAACCCGGGACCCTTCAGTCCGCAGGCCAACGCTCTATCCACTGAGCCACACCGGTCCCAGCAACAGCATTCTTCACTTGTGATTCTCTCAACTGTTTTCAAAAACAAAGACTAAAAAAAACAAAAACACAAAAATCCGAAAGACTGAAGAGCGTTGCCACAACCTAGACTCAGCCTTACCCAGCCCAGCTGGAGAACAGAGCACATAGAGGGTGATGACCGATCCCACCCTCTACTGAGGACACCAGAGGAGATCCAGGGCGTTCAGACAGGGGGCAGAGAAGTGGCAGGTTCCAAGTCCACTGCAATAGCATAACAGTCCCTTGGGAAGCCACCAAGTACATCCTGAGTGTATAAATACACAAACAAGGGGATATTCTAGACCCAGTGAAGTAGGGAAAAAAGATTCCCCCTGGCCTCTAGCCTGGTAATTGGAGATTTCAGAGCAACAGTATTTGCCTCAGTGGCCTCCTACAGGAAAACCTTTGTTCTGTCATTGGTTCCCATCACACACAAACAACCATCTCTTTGGGGGCTCAGAGAACATCTTTACAGGAAAGCAGCCCTATCTTTAGCATAATTGGCTGAGGGCCTTGGTTGAGCAGACCCCTGACTATCATCAGCCGTGACAAAGACAGGGTCAGGTGTGTGCAGGCTCAGCCCCAGAATGGCTTCCAGCCATGCGATCTGGTCTACCAGATGGCCCAGAGGATAATTATCCCTTACTCTTAAGAAAATCAGATTTAGAAATACCCATAGTAAACTTGTAAGTAAATGTAACTAGAACAATCTGTCATGGACTAAATGGAAGAACACATCGGCACCATAGCCTCTTGTTCTTCAGGCACAACCGTAAAATCCCCATTATACAAAGGAAAAGTCAGCATTGTGGAATGTTCAAGGAATGTGAGTATCTGCACACTAAGAAAGCAGGACTCGCCAAAACCGGTTTGGCTCAGTGGATGGAGCATCGGCCTGCGGACTGAAAGGTCCCGGGTTTGATTCCGGTCAAAGGCATGTACATTGGTTGCAGGCACATCCCCAGTAGGGGGTGTGCAAGAGGCAGCTGATCAATGTCTCTCTCTCATCGATGTTTCTGACTCTCTATTCTTCTCTCTTCCTCTCTGTAAAAAAAAAAAAAAAAAATCAATAAAATATATTAAAAATAAATAAATAAAAGCAGGCAGGCCTCAGGGTTGAGAGGAAAGCAATAATTGGAAATTTTAGGAGGAAATGTATATGGGGGTGAGAAAATGGAGCGATTATCATTTTAATGTGTAAAAGATAAGTGAAGGTCCTACAGAATGGTGCAATCAGTCATTGTGAATGGAAAAGGAATGAAAGTGGGACTTGAGCGTCACGTACATACACATGGCAGCTAAAGCTACCCGAGGGCATGCAGCCTTGAGGACAGGACAGAGCAGGTAAGAAGCCCAAGTTCAGGAAGTACGTGTTGGGAGACACGTTTAGATCTGGGCGGAAGAAAAGTTCCAGGAAAGAAGACAGAATGTTATGGAGCAGAGAGGGATGTGAGACAGGTTCGAGCACAAAAAGACATTAGTGTGGGCACCACACATCAGTAGGGAGATATGGACAGATAAAAATGGAGGAATTATTTAAAGAAAAACATGTTTACATTTTTACCTAATACCATCTCCAAGGGTGAATGCTGGATCTGTGTCCAACACAGCAGCTGCAAGCCACATGTGGCTACTGAGCACTTGAAATATGGCTAGCTGAATTGAAATGCAAAATGGTCGCTGGATTTCAAAGACTGAAAAGGAAAGAAAGAAGTTAAGGTATCTCATTAACAATTTTTATATCACCTCAGCCGGTATGGGGCTCAGTGAATAGAGCAGACCAAAGGATCCGGGGTTCGATTCCGGTCAAGGACATGGTTGCAGGCTCCTCCCTGGCCCAGGCCACAGGAGGCAACTAATCCATGTGTTTCTCTCATATCGATGTTTCTCTGTGTCTCTCCCTCTCTCTTCTACTCTCCCTAAAAATCAATGGGGGAAAAATACCCTTGGGTGAGGATTAACAAAAACAGACAAAAAAAATGAATTTTTATATTGATTATATGTTGAAATGATCTTTTAGCTATATTGGGTTTCAAAAGTATTAAAGTTCATTTTACTTTTTAAATGTGTGTACTAGACAATTTTAAATTATATATATATAGATAGATAGATAGATAGATATAGATATAGATATAGATATAGATATAGATATAGATATAGATATAGATATGGCTCACATATTTCTATTGGGACAGCACTGCTCAAAATGGACTACAGACCTAAAAGTGAGAAACACTGTTAAGCCTGAAGAGGGAGTGATGAAAGCTCTCCTCCATCTCTGCACAGACAGTCACTGTCCTGGCTACAGGTGGAAGGGTGGACTGGTTTCTAGAGAACAACCTAGCGATTTCACCCTGAGTTTATGCCCTCCCAAAGGCTCACATGGACCCAGAAGGGCATTCCTAATCAACATAAGGATGCTAATTTCAACTCTGTGTACAGGGGTGGGGAGCTGGAGGGAACCTGATGCCCTACATCCAGAGATGAATCGGGAGAATAAGGTGGTTGCATACTGCGGAGTGTTGCTCAGCTGTTAGCTATGACACTGTAACATAGCACTTAGTGAAAAACGTTAGAAGCGATGAGCTCTACAACACAATTTACATAAATTAGAAGAAACCAATGGTAAAAAGATATTTGCAACCATCTAGGGGAAATTGAATACAAATATCAGATAATATTAGCATAGCATACGCGGGACGTTTTAATTGGAGGCAGGTAGTGAGGCCTTCATAGGAGAAATTACATGATGTCTGGGATTTGCTTTTCAAAACTCCAGCCCTCCTCCAAAGGAGTAAAGGGGCTAGATGAAGTGTCAGCAAAATGTAATGGTCAAATCTGGGTAAAAGGTCCATAGGTGTTCATTATAATATTCTCCATTTGTGCCTTTTGGAATTGTCCACATAAAATATTTTAATGGGGGAAAAAGCAAACGTTGTCCTAAGAAGACATGTCTTGCAAGAACACAAACAAAATAATGGCAGGCCCTGGCGCATTAAACTGACTCATTAGAATGATTGCCCGTGAGGGCAGGGAAAGGAGAGGAAGGGAGTAAGGAAATGGGTGGGGCCCTGCGGAACTGGGTCCCTTTCCCAGAGCCGCCCCTCGCCATTGGCTCCGGAGCAGCAGGCACTGAGCCTCGAGGTGCGCCCAGCCGGAGTCGGAGGCATGGCCCCCTCCAGCCATGAAGATATTTGTGTACTCGAGTGCTCAGTGTCCATGGAACCGAGTGCAGCCGCGTGGGCAAGTCTTTCCTCATCACCCTGGGCTGCAACAGCATCCTTACCCAGTGAGTACTCCGGTGACTTCTGTTCCTTCTACAACATCCTGAAGTCCTGCCGGGGCCGTGCCCCGGACGGCCGGATGGTCGGTGTTCAGCGAGCAGACAGAAGAGGCCTCGCTGTGCAGTATTTCCGGTTCTGTGGCTACCTGTCCCAGCAGCAGAACATAATGCAGGACTGCATGCGGCAGGCACCTACCAGCGTGCGATACTGCAGAACATCTCGGACTTCCAGGACAAGATTGTTCTGGATGCTGGCTGTGGCTCTGGAATCCTGTCATTTTTTTGCTGCCCAAGCTGGAAAAAGGAAGACCTGAGGCGGTGGAGGCCAGCACCATGACCCAGCTCGCCAAGGTCAGTGGCCAGTGGAACCCCTGCCTGTCCTGGTCCTTCAGCTATATGCCCGCTCTGACCTGGGGAGCTGGCCCTGCTGGGAGCCCCCAGGAGGCCTGACCCCTTGGATTTAGGGGATTATGGGAACATCACTTCTCTTTGGTCTTTTATCCTCAAAACCTGAGCTGAGGTGGTGTCCCCTCCATGACGGGTAGTCAACTATTAGGTTCAGGGGTGAACTGGGGCCTTCAGAGGCTTGGTGGCCTTGTGCTTCAGGGGACTGTGCAGTCACACAGGCCAGGGTGAGATCTCGGACCTGGCCAGTGGCCTGCCTCTCTGAACCCCTTCCCACATCTGTGAAATGTGCGTAAAAACAGCGTTTCATTTCCTTAAAGCTGTCAATTTCTTTGTTTTAAAAATAAGAGTAAGGAAACAGGGGTGGGGGAGGGGGGGGAATGGAATAGTACCGTCAGAGCTATGCAAAGAAACTGTATAAAAACAGAAGGGTGATGAATGAAATGAAAATTTTAAAAGGGTTGATACTAAGCCAAGGACATTAGTTCTGATGATCTCAGAAAATTCTGGGAATTGGAGAGAACAGAACCCAAAACACAGTGCACAAAGGTGGGTGATAGCAGGTTCAGACCCTCCATTTGTGAAGCCAGTATAGTGAAGATGAGTGAAAGCTATTTCAGAAGTGGCTAAGGAGGTCCCTATACATGTTTTAAAAGTTTGAGGGTGGAGAGAAACTGGAAATGGCCGAGAGAATAAGGGATGGAGGGAGGTAGATACTAGTACGTGGGAGACAAGCATGACTGTTATTAGAATTGCAAGAACAGTGCCTCTTCTGAAATAGTTGGGAAGCAAAACGATGCCAGTGAAAGAAACATATCAGAACAGTTGGCGGGGAAGAAGGCAGCCTCAGGAATGTGTGCCTGTGGTCTCAGAAGAGCTTCTCTGAAGCCATCACAGTGAGGAACGGTGGTTGACAATCACCCTGGCAGGCTCTACTCAGAGAGAAACAGTCCCTCTCTCTACAAACATCTATTCTTTGTTCAAGGGTGACAGTAACCCACCTGACAGCTTCCCTTTGGCCACCAGGAGGTGCCCTGAGACCACAGCTGTCTAGTCCAGAGAGGGACTCACAGTTGCCTAGTCCAGCAGCTGAGTGTGGATGTGGAGACCCTGTCCCCACCCAAATCAAGGAGCCTCGCTGGGCCTTTGCACCGAGCATTCCTTTGGTGTGCTCAGGGAACCAGCCACGTCTGCTGGTATACATAAGCAAACGGAACAAGACCCAGGGGAGCCCCCATAGAACGCCTCCTAGACCTCTCCCAGGTCTGCTGTCTTTGGTTCTACTTCGTCATCAATGAACAACATGCTTGTAATGAAAAGTTCTTAATTATGTGCAAAGCTTTACGAAAAAATGACTAGGTTTTCTCAGAACGTGTATTTCTAAAATGTTGTACCAAGCTGGCAACCCTTTTAGGGGACCCAGCGAGGCAACCCTTTGTCATCAGCTGCCGGCCCCCGGCCCCGCTTCGGCTCCCGCTTCGGCAGGCGCGGGCAGCACCCCCATTGTGACGGCAGTGACCCCGGCTTTCTGAGCTCATGGGGCAGTGTGTGCGTCCGCGCCTTTCTGACGCCGAGCCCGACCCCCGCTTCCGGAGCGCTGATTGGCGGGCTGGGGCCGGGGGCGGGCTGACCTCTCTCCGCCGCGCCGTCACCAGCTGGCCCCGCCCCGTGCCGGGGTCGCCGGGAGCTGAGCCAGGGGCAGTGATTTACATGCGGCCGCGGGATTGGTCGCCCGGCTCCCGCGAGGGGGAGGGGACGGGAGCGCGCACTCGCGCGTGCGTGAGCTGGCGCGCGGGGAAGGGCCGGGTCGCGCGGAGGCTCGAGCGGCCTTCGCCATTTTGTGGGGTTCTCTCTGACGCGGGAGCCGCCGCCGCCGCCGCCGCCCCCCGGAGGTAAGAGGGGCGTCTTGGGGGCTGTGGGGAGCCCGAGGCGGGCTGGGCGGCCCGGGCCGGGCCTCGGCGGACGGAGACGGCCGCGCTGGGGCTTCTCGGGGAGGTGCGGGGAGACAACGGGAGGAGGCGGGGCAGGGGTCGGGGCGAGCCTTTGTTGGGGCCTCGGAGCCGCAGGTTGGGCCCCTGGGGGGCCGCGGGGAGGGAGTAGGGGGGTGTCCTGGATGGGGAGCCCAGGGGCCTTATTTTGAGAGAATCTTGAGAGGTGAAGCCCGAGGGAGGAGAGGTGCACAGATTTCCCTCCAAAACCTCGCGAGCGGGGACACTCAGAAACGTGCCCCTTGCCCCCGGCCTGAGCGCTTCTTTCCTGCCCCAGAGGAGTGTGAGGACGTGGGACGGCGAAAGCTGTCACTTCGTGCTCCTTTCACAGAGGTGATGGGGAACGCGATGCTGACTGACCCGACCTCCTGCCGGTGCCCCACGGCTCTCGCTGCTCCCCGAGGACACCCCTCTCCTATGGAAAAACCACCGGCTCTGCCGGGGCACCAAGAACTTATGTGGAGGCTTTCACCAGCCGCAACGCGGCACCCCTAACTTGAGGGGATTCTGTTTCTTCCCTCTCAGGCTCTCAGGATGGTGAAGCTGTTCATCGGAAACCTGCCCCGGGAGGCCACCGAGCAGGAGATCCGCTCGCTCTTCGAGCAGTACGGGAAGGTGCTGGAATGTGACATCATTAAGAACTACGGCTTCGTGCACATAGAGGACAAGACGGCGGCCGAGGATGCCATCCGCAACCTGCACCACTACAAGCTGCACGGGGTGAACATCAACGTGGAGGCCAGCAAGAACAAGAGCAAAACCTCCACCAAGTTACACGTGGGCAACATCAGCCCCACGTGTACCAACCAGGAGCTGCGGGCCAAGTTTGAGGAGTACGGTCCGGTCATCGAATGTGACATCGTGAAAGATTACGCCTTTGTCCACATGGAGCGGGCCGAGGACGCGGTTGAGGCCATCAGGGGCCTTGACAACACAGAGTTTCAAGGTGAACTGCTCTGGGGTCTTGGTGGCAGAACTGAGTGGGGTCTAGGGCAAGACAGGCAAGAACACAGGACCCTGGGGCTGGCAGGGTGGTCCCTTCCATTCTATTTTAGCTGGGAATAATAGGAAGATTGTATGTTTACCATTCTTGAGATTTGCCAAATCCTTTTCAGATTGTTGACAACCACATAAAATCACAAACTCCGGGTTACTTTACCCTTCAGGCTTCACTCATTTCAATGCTGTTGGGAGTTTAAGTCTGTGGCTTACCTGCGGCTTTTGTCATGGCCAGGAAGCCTTATGTTTGAGAGGTCAAATGTGTAGAATTGATACTTTTTTTTAAAGTATATATTTTAATTGATTTTTTAAAGAGAGGAAGGGAGAGAGAGAGAGTTAGAAACATCGATGTGCCTGAAAGCAAGGTACGTGCCCTTGACCGGAATCGATCCCGGGACCCTTCAGTCCGCAGGCCGACACTCTATCCACTGAGCCAAACCGGTTTCAGCAAATTGATACTCTTTACTACTATGCGTGATGGATTGTGGTGGGCAATTTGGGGGGTGGGGAATCTGTATTTGGGGGGAATATTTGTTCAGCTCCAGCAGAGCCAGAAATCACGAACTACAGATTGTCCTCAGCTTATGTCCCAATAAACCCATCGCAAGTTGAAAGTATCGTTCAGTTGAAAATACATTTAATACTATACCATAAAGCAGTGGTCGGCAAACTGCGGCTTGCGAGCCACATGTGGCTCTTGAGCCTCGGTTTGCCGACCACTGCCATAGAGCATCATTTGTTTGCCCTTGTTATCTGCTGGCTGAAGCAGCTGTGGCTGGGCACCACTGCCCAGCATCATGAGAGTAGCATACCACATATCGATAGCCTGGGAAAAGATCAGAATTCAAAATATGGTTTCTAATGAATATGCTTTCAAACCATCATAAAATCAGACCACTGTTTGTTGGGGAATATCTGTATTCTGCCCCATCTATTATATAATCCTAAAGGTAAAAAATTCTAAAATAATTAGATTGAATGGGAATGATGGTCCTGCTTCTGAGGAGATCCCGTAAGATATTCTAGTAAGTGATATATTATTTATACCAATCATAAAGGTACATAGCTTGTCATTAATACATAGGAGGTCATCTGATGGCTCTAGAACTGTACTGTCCACAGATTAAATTGAAATTAAATAAAATTTAAAATTCAGTTTCTCAATTGTACTGCACCCACCCAGAAGGCATAAGAGGTGAGTGGCTACTGTATTAGTGCAGATATGGAACACTTCCATCATCATAGAAAGTTCCATTGGACAGCACTGTTCTACAAGGTTTTTGTTGATAGTGTCATCTTGAACCACATTTACAGCCACTTCTCAGGGTCATAGATTAACAATTTTTTGTCTGAGTGCCAGTAAGAGTTGTTAAGAAGTACTTAAGGGCCCTCTGCTAACCCTAGAAAACAGAAAAGAAGTGGAAGAGGAAAAGTTGACCAGAAAAGGGTAAGAAAGTTTGCAAAATAGAGATTACAGAGAGTGCAGCAAAAGCTCTGGTCACAGCCAGTGAGGAAGGGACGTGTGTTTTAATAAAGCAAGTTTAATTATTTTAAGTAGTAGATATCTGACTACACACGATTCATAAGATTTTTTACAATGTTTTTACAAAGATCCTTTATTTGGTTTTCATGTTCTTACCCTGACCCCTCTGGAGGAGTTACAAACATAGGCATTTTTATAACCACCTTTATCTCACCCCCCCATGACAAGAGAAAGTTTAGCATCTATAATAATAAAAGCATAATATGCTAATTAGACGGACTTCCTTCCGGACAACCTTCCAGAGGAAGCCAGGGCTGTGAGGGCCAAGCCCATTGCACAAATTTTGTGCATCAGGCCTCTAGTTGGATAGTAAGTTGCAGTTTTATAGAAAATACAATCTAGATACCAATTTATCACATTTTTTGATAAATCCTTTGCAGGTGTTTAATGAAGGTAGCATCTTAAGAATACCACTTTAGGCATCAATTGAACCTTTATATGTTAATGGCTGCCATTTAGGCTTCTGACTTGACTTCTAAAAGGAAGCAGCAGAATCTGAGTGTATGTCTTTCAGGATCTGTTCCTCTCTGCAGCAGCAGTGAATGCACCCCTAGTGAGTTAGCAAACAGCTTGCATTGGAAAACCTTAAAGCAGCCTTCCCAAGTAACCACTCAGGCAGCCACATTGGGACTATGTAAGAGTTTAGGTGTCTTGTGTTTTCCCCCAGTATGTAAACAGGCATTACACTGAAGTGCTATTGTGTGTCAGCTACATCCCCAGCCTCTGGATCCTAGCAATGATAGGAGTTCAGCAATTAGGATCACAGGTTGCCCATCTCAGCTTTTAATACTCGTTTCTGTTCCAGAACTCAGAGAAAAGAAAAAAAAAGAAAAAACTTTTATTGGGCTAGTTTTCTGGAAAATGTTGGCAATGCATTTCAGTAACTTTTAAATATATATATTTTTATTATTATTATTATTTTATTTCAGAGAGGAAGGGAGAGATAGAAACATCGATGATGAGAGAAACATCAATGGCTGCCTCTGACACGCTCCCCACCAGGGACCAAGCCTGCAACCTGGGCATGTGCCCTTGACCGGAATCAAACCTGGGACCCTTCAGTCCGCAGGTGCTCTATCCACTGAGCAAAACAGCCAGGGCGCATTTCAGTAACTTTTGAAGGTCTCAGGAAATCTTTACGTTTTCCAAGTGTTGGGTGTTGGTAAAATTTACTTTTCTTTCAGTTTTATTTGCTCTGGTTCCTTAAGATAATAGAGAAGCACAATATTTTTTCAATTATTATAAAAACTTTAGGGGGTTTAAATTAAAAGCATAGTTATAATCTTTGGGAAGATTGTGCTAGGGGAAAAAACTATCCTATTATATATCTTTTAGTTCTAGGTAAAAATGTAAATAAATAAATAAAAATAACCTACATCCTTTTCAGTTACTACTAGAAGTAGCTTTTGCCACAGATGTCTATAAACTTAGAGGTTCCAATCTTTAGATCTTTACAAGTTCCTAAAGCAGGGGTAAAGACTGGATGAATTAACAGATACATCAAGGAAAAATCATTGCTTTTTGTTTCTGAGAGAGAGAGGGAGGGGGGGGGGGGCACCCAAAATCTATAAAAGAGCAAGTTAAATTGCAGTTTTTTCCTTAAAAATGTATTTCTAAGTTTCCTGGATTGACTGATTTTTAGATTGGCATGGTTACTCTGACTTCACAATTGGAGCACAGTTCGTATCTGTCACACAGATTAATGTCACCTTGCATGGTTGAAAGACAATTTGTAACCCTCCAGTCTCAATTATAGTGAACCCTACACTTTCTATATGAATTGGAGCAAAAAGTATGTGTGTTTTTGTTCTTTGCATAGTTAGCATGTGGCCCTTAACTTCTAAGAACATTCAAATCTCTGAAAACAGTAGGATGGCTAAATGCTGCTTTCAGAGAATTATTGCTATTTGATTTCTGTTGACTGGATCAATGGAGGTGGTGGATACTGCCTCAGCTAGCACTTGGAAGTAAAAATCTGAGCACCTTTATTTCTGCTAAAGGGTTTAAGTTGGAGCCAGCAACTGCTGGAAACTGGGGTGGTAGGACTTCGACATTGGGCAGAACCGAGTGTGACTAAAGTGATGTCACTGCATGGCGCTGTTCTGGCTGCCGTCCTGAACCGGGCCGTTTCCAACAGGATGGTGGAGCGTGCGGCCTCCTATCGCATAGCTGCGTCCAGAACAAGGTCTGTCAGAGAGAGCAACCTGCTGACGTGGAGGGGGGACGTGTGTTCTGAGCAGCCCTTAAGAGTGATGTCTGTACTGGCTGTGTTTTGGCTATCATTTGAAAAGCATTGACTTGATCTCCAAAGTCTTAGGCAGTTTGAGACTAAATACTGCCCCAAATACCCGTTTTCTCAAACTGCTTTTAAGACCTTGGGTGCGTTCATCAGTAAGGGTGCCTGGGCTTGAGGGTACACAAACCCAGGGCAAAACTGTTTCTTCTCTTAGCTGCTCCTTAGTGCTGGTCATTCCCTGAATGTGGCTTGTTTGTATGGGTGCCCAGAGGACTTTAGACAAATGCTGCATTTTTCTGACAAGTAGATCATCCTCTCTAAAGAACTGTAAACGCCATGTAGGATGAAATGTTAATTATTCATTACATGGGAGCACAACATCCCTAAGAAACCAGTACTGCTTCAAGATCTCATTTTGCTGTTGAGAGACCTTGGTCAAATAGTATTCTTTTCCACAGTAGGCATGCTGAAAAAGTGGGGTGGGGTTGAAATCTGAAGTTTTATAACTTATAAAGTATGCGATGAACCAGGTATGATTTGTATAACCAGCATAGCCTTCTGAGACACCTGCAGTAATGGCTGGAGGAAAGTTGGCTGTGGTCTTTAAGCCGCAGTAACTGTTCAGACCTAATGTGGCCCTGAGTGAATCAGGGAGAGGTTGGTAAGATCCTTTCCAAATCTGGTATCACTGAGGTTTTGTTGGATATTTGATTTGGAAGAATTGGTAGGTTTTGAATTGCTACATCTCATAGTCCCATTTAAAATAAATAAAATCCCAGTCTTAGCAGTGAAAAGTGGAAACTTTCCATTTCTGTTTTGGCGGGTAGGGGGGTAGTAATGGAGACAGAAGATGAATTCGGTCTACCTAGTGTAAGTAGAAAGAGTTTCTGGTCTCTGAGGACCCAAATTTTCTAGCTCTTATCTATATTTAAACTTTAACTGCTTTTGGAGGGGTTGCTGAAACAGAATCTCAGGAGTGTGTGTATGTATGTGTGTTTAGTGCCAACTAGTTTACTTTCATTTGGGGGAGGATAAAGAATTCTCAGTGAGTTATAATAAATCTTGTATCTATTTTCTCAAGGCAAAAGAATGCATGTGCAATTGTCTACAAGCCGCCTTCGGACTGCGCCCGGGATGGGAGACCAGAGCGGCTGCTATCGGTGTGGGAAGGAGGGGCACTGGTCCAAAGAGTGTCCGATCGATCGTACGGGCCGCGTGGCAGACTTGACTGAGCAGTATAACGAACAGTACGGAGCCGTGCGCACGCCTTACACCATGGGCTATGGGGAGTCCATGTATTACAGCGACGCCTATGGAGCACTGGACTACTACAAGCGCTACCGGGTCCGCTCCTATGAGGCGGTGGCGGCAGCAGCAGCAGCTTCTGCGTACAACTACGCAGACCAGACCATGTCCCATCTGCCTCAAGTCCAGAACACAGCTGTGACCAGTCACCTCAACTCCACTTCTGTTGATCCCTACGACAGACACCTGCTGCCGAACTCCGGTGCTGCTGCCCCCTCAGCTGCTATGGCTGCCGCCGCGGCCCCCACTTCTTCCTATTACGGAAGGGACAGGAGCCCCATTCGTCGTGCTGCAGCTGTGCTCCCCGCAGTGGGAGAGGGCTATGGCTATGGGCCAGACAGCGAGCTGTCTCAGGCTTCGGCGGCTGCACGGAATTCCCTGTATGACATGGCCCGGTGTGAGCGGGAGCAGTATATGGACCGAGCACGGTACTCAGCCTTTTAAAAACTGGAGGTGAGAGTGGGGCAGGTGTGGTTAAAAGATTCCATTTAGTTCCCTTGAAAGAGACCCATGCTTTAGAGGGGAAGGTAAAGCCACCTGTTTGCTGTCAGGACATTAGTATCCTAAAGGTATAAATTACTTGCTTAAATATTTCTTTAGCTTAACAGAGGTTCATGTGGCCTGTTGAGGTTTTAGTGTTTTGACTCCAACAATCTTGTTCCTTCTGAGAGAAGAAACTGAGTTAGTGAGAATACTGTGTTAAGTGTAAGCTAATCTGGGTTACAGAAATAGTTAAGAGAACTAACATTTATTAAGTGCCCTCTGTATATATCATATAATTTAACCTACACAATAAGCCTTTAAGGTATGTTCTGTTGTAGAGAGAAGGGAACTAAGCCTCAGGTTAAGTACTTTGCCTGGAGTCATCTGATAATTGAGTAGAGCCAAAATTCAAACTCAGGCCTGGCTGACTCCTAAACCCATTATCTTTCCACTAAAGTCACTGGTGTAAACTTAAGAGTACAGAGTACAGGTTCAGGAGTTAATAATGCATGTCACAGTGAGAATTTTAACTATAACTTTAGACTTCCAATTGGCTAATAAAAATCTACTTGAGTCATTAAGCTTTATCAGAGGAACCTTTTCTAATATATAGCTATAAGCCAAATACAGTTTATAAATTTTCGGTGTTTAGTTATAAGACACTTGCTTGAAATCTGAATGTTTTGATGCCACTGTCCCATGCAGTCCCTTATCTAGAGCAGCGGTCACCAACCTTTGTGGACCACCAGTTGGCGACCTCTGCTCCAAATGTTTCTTTAAGGTTTCCTTAAACCAGTGGTCGCCAAACTTTTGGACCTCATGGACCACCTGTTGGCGACCCCTGATCTGGAACGCTGATCTGGAACATCTCATTGGATCGTAAGCCGTATCTCTGCATAGTCAGTGATACTTTCATAGCCTGATGCGTCCCTTTTTCCCCAGCAAGTTTGGTTTGGTTTGAGAATATTTAAGGAACTAGATAACTGGGTAATTTTGGATGTGTATAAAATCCCACTGGTGACCCTGGGAATTTAATGTTTCCTACTTCAGAAAATGTATGCAAAGACGTTAGAAGGGCAAGAGTAATAAGACTGATACATCTCTTCAAGCAGAAATGGTATCACGACAACTATTTATTTTCCTGGTTTTCCTTGTACCTTGAAATTGAGAATCACTTGAATGGGAGGCCTAATAGCAAAGTTAAACTTAGTTACCATGAGTTTTCAGGGTACCTAACTTATCCCTTTGGTAGATACTTAGAAAAAAACAAAGCAGTAGGAACTGCCCTTTTTCATAGAGAGAAGCAAATTTGGCAGGAACTTATGACCATGAGACCAGGACAAGACTGGGATCTCCTGAGACCACTGTCCAGTCGTGTGTTCATATACATGAAGTTGATAACCTTACAACTTGTGTAGTTTGCCATTACTTTTACTTTTAATACAGCTGAATCTGCCATGAAATGGGATATGCCTCTAAAATAAGGTGATATTATCCATCAGATAACTCCTCTTGAATGTTTCAAAGTTAAATATTAAGTTAGTATATAGTATTTTAAAGTGAATTTTGAGTGCAAACAGTGGTTGTTCAACTAACCTCTTTTTAACGATGACTTTTAAAGAAACTTACCTTCCAGGTGTGAACCTCAAATGGACTGAATAACCCTGAGTTGGTTGCAGTCCCAGGAGCCTGATGGTAATGAGGCTGCCAGGATGAAATACTCCAGAACTGTTGGGGATCCAATTTCGGGTTTCACTCTAGCAGAACTGATTCAAGAACGTCACAGCTTTTGAAGTCCATTGGCACAGATCAAGACCAAGATTTGGCCCTTTGTCTGTAATAAGTAGAGGAGCTTGGTGTGAGTTAACTTTTTTTTCCCCCCAGCCATTGGTGTCTGGAGCTTCCATCATCAGTGGAAGAACTAGAGAATTTTAGGATTTCTTCTTTTGATTTGATAAGGGAGATGTGGTCAATTAGGGGAACTACTCTTAATAGAATTATGGTTCTAAATCTATGACTGACCTGTAGGTATGTTAGAGGGTAAATAAACACTCCTTGATACTTATTTACTGTGAAAGATTAAGATGAAACAAATTTAGAATAGAGCAGTTAGCCATATTTGAGATCTTAGCATCTTCTGCTTTTCCTGGACCCAAAAATTAAATTACAGTTCTTGGTAGTCTGTATGCCCTTTGGTATAGTGAGAATAGCTTTGTATCACAGAAGTTGTCTTGCCTAAAAAATAGGTAAGAAAATGAGAAATATGTGTTTATCAACACAGCAGTCTTCCAGATAGATTGCTTCTAGTTCTATTATAGCTATAAGTAGATTCCTATATATAGTCATGATCATGAGTCCTGGGTAATTACATGGGATAAGTTTGATCCAGTCTGACTCGGTTTTGTTTTGTTCTTTGTTCTTTTCCCCCTGGAATGCAGGACAGGACCAGGGCCCTTGTACTCGGAGCCAAGCTGCTCTCCAGGCAGTGTGTAAGCCTCTTGTGTTGTGCTCTCTTTCAGGTAGGATAATTGTGGATGAACCCTCGGGCTGCGGTCATATAAGAGAACTTGCTTCGCGCGGTCCCCTTTGCCGGGATGTTTCCATTGCTTCATGTTTCAGTAAACAAAGGAGTTTGTGACCAACTATGTTTTCTTTCTTAATTTAATTCTTCTAAGTTGACTTTTCTTTTTTCTTAATATAAGGGTCTATAGCCTTTCATTCTATTCCTTATATTCCCAGCCTCTGAGCAGCCTTAGGTAAGGATTATGCTGGCACCCCTTTTCCTGTACAGTGGAACCCTTACCTTGCTTTCCGTAGGAGTTGAATCCTCCTTCCTGTCTACCTGAAACATCTCCTTAACCTTTAAAATGACCATTTAGTGGCAAGCAACCTTTTCCTCTTCGGTTAGCTTTGGACTTAACATTGAAGCTAATCTTCTGCAATTGCTAGGACCACTGGGGTGGGGATGTTTGTTTTTTTATGTCTGACATGTGATCGTGGTACAGCATTTGCTGAAATTGAGCCTTGTTTTGCTCCACTCCCCCTTTTTTTTTTTTTTTTAATATTTTGACAAATAAACGTTTCTAACACTTAAGTATCTTTGTGTGAAATTTTACAACCATTATCATCTTCGCAGTTGTGCTCAAATTACAAAATTCAAGTGAATTCAAATTTAGATTGTAGAAGTATTCAGTGAAGTAATGTGGCCTCAGCAGAGGATGGGGAAAAGTTAGCTAACTAGCATTTGAGACATTGATAAACATGCTCCTCCTTTCTAAAAAGCAGAGCTACACTTTCCAGTTTAAAGGCTAGCATACCCAGGAAGCAGGAACAGAGTAAGCTGCACAGGGAAAAGCCTGCATCGGGAAAAGGATGAGCCAGAGCATCCCCAAGGACCTTTCAAGTTAATTCCATTTGACTTCAGAGTGTGTTTGTTTAAATTCACTTACAAACTATTTTAAGAGTTCTCTTTCCATTGTGTTAATATTCTGCTAGGATTAAACTTTGGCTAAAATGAATAAGATAGTTGTGATAGGTCAAAAGAAAACATGTCATAATATTTTGAGCAGAAAAAAGAGGATATTAATGATTGGCACTGACAACATTCTGCAATGAAATTTGTCCTCTAGAATTTTTTACAAAAAGATTTATAGACATTTTTATTACTATTACTTAGATCCCCATAAATAATTTTAATGACAGATTCAACCCTACTTAAATTTTATTGTATCCTATATGGATTTTGACATGTAAATTCTGACTGCCCTGGCTGCTGTGGCTTGTTGGTTGGGCACTGTCCTGTGCACCAAAAGATTGCTTGTTCAATTCCGTCAGGACACATGCCCGGGGAATGGAGGTCCCCAGGTGGCAACCATTAATGTTCTGTTCTAGCATCAATGTTTCTCCTTTCTCCCTCTCCCTTCCTCTCTAAACATCAATTTAAAAAAATTTAATTTTGATTACCTGTGACTGTAATTCAAAGTATTTCCCCCACATATTTTATCCTTACACTGAAAATAATCCTGACCTGGGGGAAGCAAAATTTCCCCCTGCTTTCTGGGGGTAGGATACAACAATCCAGAGAGGTTAACCTGTCAGTACATATATTCCAACTAGTAGTGAAGTACACAAAAAAAGAATAAAGCAAAGATACTGGGATTTCCTTGTGATTGATCTGCAACATACCCTGCAAAGCAAAGAAATATGTACAGGTTTGCTGGCCTCACCAAAATCTCCAGTTCTGTGTTAACAGTGGATTCTGCAAAAACAGTTCTACATCAACACTGTCAGTAAAACACTATCAGTAATGTTGGAAGTGTTTTATATCTGTGCTGTCCTATTTGTAGTTACTAAGTATTTAAAATGTGGCTTGAGAAACTGAGTTAATTTTTTTTGCCCTGAAAATGTGTCAGATTTTTTTTTTTCCCCCCGCCTTGAAAACACAACTGGACAACTGGAGAACAGCTGGTGAAATGCCAAGGGAGGAGGGGTCTGGCGTGGCTACAATAGATCTACACAAAGTCCTAACAGTATGTGTGGCTGAAGCTCAGTGAGCAAAGGAAAGAGTAAATTTGTAGAGCTACGAGGAGGCAGAGCACAAGGGGCTAAAGGCTTGTCCATGGAATCTGATCTTTAGTCTAAACAAGAAACTCAGGATTAAGGGGGAGGTGGAATAAACGGTGATCCAATACTTGACTTGGGATGGTGAACACAATATCTATATTAATAAGAGTAATATACTAATTAGACCAGGAGACCTTCCAGACAAAGCCATGGTGGAGGGGCTGAGGTAGAGGCAGTGAGGGACGATCAGGCCTACAGGGGAAAGCAGTTGTGGGGGTCAGGCTGGTAGAGGTAGCAGTGGAGGGGGGGGGGGGGCGCTCAGGTTGGCAGGCAAAGGTGGTTAGGGGCAATCAGATAAACAGTGGTTAAGGGTGATCGAGCAAGCAGGCGAGCAGTTAGGAGCCAGTGGTCCGGGACTGCAAGAGGGATGTCTGACTTCGGGATTGGGCCTAAACCGGTAGTCAGACATCCTCCAAGGGGTCCTGGACTGGAGAGTGCAGATGGGCTGAGGGGAACCCCACTACCACCACCTTGCATAAATTTCATCCACCAGGCCTCTAGTCTATATAATAGAGCTAATTAGACCAAATAGAACCACTGGCTTCAGACCTTCCAGATGAAGCCAGCCTGTTAGAGCTGACTGAGACGTAGCTGGGGCCGTGAGGACAGAGCCCCTTGCATGAATTGCATGCATTGGGCCTCTAGTGTATGTGTGTATGTTGGTATATGACAAGTTCCATTTTATTCAAGCTGTGTCTGAAATATTATACATTCAAGCAAAAATATCAAATGGGAAGTAGGATATGAGGCTGGAGTTTGGGAAATGTGAACTGGTGATATAAATTGGGGAATTCTGTATACAAAATGGCATGTGAATCCACAGGATCACCAGAGACCAAAATCTGAACCATGGAGCCTCCAAAATCAAGAGCTCAGAGAGAGCCAACACCGGTTTGGCTCAGTGATAGAGCGTTGGCCTGCGGACCAAAAAGTCCCAGGTTCGATTCTGGTCAAGGGCATGTACCTTGGTTATGGGCATATCTCCAGTAGGGAGTATGCAAGAGGCAGCTGATCAATGATTCTCTCACATCGATGTTTCTAACACTCTATCCCTCTCTGTAAAAAAATCAATAAAATATAAATTAAAAAAAAAAGAGAGGAAACAGCAGAGGAAATTGAGAAGGTAGGAAAACCCAGAGGATCATGTCCTGGAAATCAAATGAATTAAGTGTTAAGGAATATAGTAATCACCTATGTCAAGATACTAATACCAAGAATATAAACAGGTAGATGAAGACTGAGAATTGACCAGGGACTGAGGGGGTTAACTGCAAAGCAGCACAGGTGACAAACATGTTCTATATCCTGACTGGGTTGATCGTCATACACTCAAAATATGTCAAATTATACTCTTAAAAATTGTGTAATTTGTGAAAAATGGCAATAAAGCCATTTTTTAAAAAGCACATCACATAATACTCCTCTGTTTAAATCAAACAATGTAAGGCTATTTCACTCAGAATAAAGGCCAAAAAAGCCCTAGATGATCGTCGTTTAACTATCCTACCTTCTCTTCTACTCCTCTCTCATCACTCCACTCTTGCCCCCGTGTCCTATTAAAATAGCTCGGCTACAATCCCAGACCTTGGGGCCCTTTCTCAAACTGTTCTATTTGGAATTCTAGAAGTCTATTTGGCTCTCATCTCATTCAAGTCTGCTCAAATCTCCATCTCTCAATGAGGCTTGCCACCCTATTTATTACAGTAATCTGCACACCTATATATTCCTCTAGCTCAGTGGTTCTCAATCTTTTTAATGCCTCGACCCTTTAATACAGTTCATGTTGTGGTGACTCCAACCATAAAATTATTTTCGTTGCAATTTCATAACTGTAATTTTGCTACTGTTATATTATAAATTGTAATGTAAATTTCTGTGTTTTTTGATGGTCTTAGGCTCTACAGCAGTGGTTCTCAACCTGTGGGTCACAACCTGAGAACTGCTAGCAGGGTCACCTAAGGTCAATGATTCTCTCTCCACTGATGCTTCTACCTCTCTAAAATCTATACATATATAATTTATTCACTCCAGAACTGTAGGCATCGGAGCACTTTACACCTTACAGAGTACCGCACTATTTATTGAATCAATGAATACTGTTAGTCTCCATCTTTTAAAACTTGCTAATCCCACCCATCAGACCAAGGAATAGATCAATAAAAGTTTAGATTTGTGATAGATCTTTTAAGAGAAAAAGGGAACCACCCTCTAAAAAGTGGTGAATAACCAAACCAACTAGATAAGATAAAAAAAAATGGGAGCAAAGTACCCAGCCTAGATATTCGTCATAGTCATAATCTTAGTCATTGACCACTTCTGGCCCATAGGAGTAACTATTCCCACCTCCAATCCTCTTTACTCCAACAGTATTCCTGGAACTGTTATCTTAATCATGACCTCTCATCAAAAACAGCTTCCAAGTTCAGCAATTATTTGTATCCTGAGGGTAGAATAAAAGATTGTAACTGACAGAAAAATGCAATAGAGGACACATGGATCACCTATCACAAGGTTTCACATAGGGCAAATATTCAATAAATTACAAGTTATATTAATACAGAGGTATTCCCATCTAGGCCACCTATGAACAAGAAGCAGTCAGGGTAGAAGCATTTAGTACAATTCTGAAAAATCGCCCAACTTAAGACAGCTTTTTCTTATTTCCCATCACCACAACCACTCTTCCTAAAGGCATGACTAGCATACAGTAGGTGCTCCGTATTTGTTGAAACGATTCTGGGAAATGCCCTAATTAGGTACTGCCCTAAGTGTTAAAACTGGAGCAAGAAAGTATAGACAAAAATAAAATCTGGAAGACAATGTTTTTAATAGAAGCACAGAACTAAGAAGTGGCTGCCTCTTCCCTGCCCTCACCAATCCATCCTCATTGTTAAATAATCTAAAACTCAATGCGAGGTCCTTTTTTTATGCCATTCATTGTAAAGGCTGTAAGTACAAGTAATGAGGTACTAGTGAATGTTTGTCAGCTATACAAATAAGATGGTGAAAGGTATTAAAAAGTGTTACTTACTGGCCTAGAAGTAGTAGAATACTGTTGAAGCCATAACCCCACCACCACCACCACCCCATGACATAAAAAGTGAATGTTCCCTCAAAAATGTCCTTTTCTTAAGACCTCTTCCTTGGAAGTAAGTCAAACTAAATGTATTGACTGGGAAGCTGGAATGGTAATAGTAAGGGGCGGGAGATGACTGTTTCTCAAGCAGGAAAAGACCTACAGCTCAAAACTACTGGTAAGCAATTAGTTTTACAATTTCAAGGTGGACCGATGGGGGTATGTAAGTCTTTACTGGAATAAGGCTGCCTGACTCTGTCCTTCTGTATTAACCCTTTTACCTTTTACAATAAAGAAAATAAACAGTGATGTCCTCCCAGAGCTGAATGTCAAACTTTACATCCTCCTCTCCTTTCTGGGGACAAATGAGGCCAAACAAGAACTCTCTCACAGCACACACATTCCTAAGTTGAAAAGCCATTTATTTCACTGGAAAGAAAAACAAAGTGATCCAACTCTGTGTCCACCTGCCACAAGCCTTTGGGCCAGAGACTCAGAGGCAGTGACTCTCCCCAGGGTCGTTCCCAAATCCAACACAACGGAAGCAGGAGGTGAGGATGGCACAGCCCCACCAGTTTCTGCACTCAACGAGGCCTGCTAGGAACAGAACATGAAAGGGAAGCTACAGAAGTATTGAAGGACAGGAAGATGGGCAGGAAGGAGGAGAAGAAGAGGTGGTCTGAACTTAGCAAGGTAAATTAAGGTCCACGATTCCTGAGGGACTGAACGCACAGAGCCGAGAACTTCCCGGAGACGGGTACCATGAAGGGCGTATTCTCATGCACAACTGCAGCGTGGGATTTCAGCCCACACACATCCCACCTGAAAGAGAGCACAACACAGGGGCTTTACAGCAAAGCTCAAAAGGCCTTTCCCACTTAAAACCTCCAAGAACATCTCTACAAAGTCTGGTAACATGACTTGTTAAGTTTACTTACTTGTACCCATCTCCAGTATGTATCACAACACTCTAAAAGGGAAAAAAGCCTGGAGGCCAGAGAATAACTAGGAAGGTCAGGCAATCCCAGTCTGGGAATTTTCTTTAGATTAATTGTAAATTTTCTTTCATGAGAGTAGGTAAAGAATTGCATTTCCCTTGATGTTAACATTAGCATTTCTCAGAGAAAGTAATTCCACATCACCAACTGTATGTAGAAGGTAGGGGAAAGGGAAAGGTTCCAATTAGCTCTCTGGGGTAAAAAGTCAAAAGTATGTTTGAATCTGGGAGTTACTACCAAGGTCCAAGTTACTACCAAGGTCCAAGTTGCAGACCATTCAAAATCGAGACAAAAGCAGCATCAATTCAACAAACTGTAAGACCTGAGGACATCCCACTCTGCTTAAGAATGTACTAGAGGGCATATGTGAATTATACACAGTTTCTTTTCCAGCCCTGAGTAATTTCCTACCTAATAACCCTAGGCAAGTTACATACCTTCTGCCCAATGTCTGGGGCACACTGGGGAATGCGCAAAACGCAAGGGCATTATGAATCACCCTTTAATACAACAGCAATCTCAGACACCTGGAGCCCATGCTGGCAAGCATCACTCCAGTAAAACCAAATGGCTCATGGGACTCAAAATGTGTAGATATAGAAAAACGCCAGAGGACTTGAGGTAGAGCTGGTAGTTCAAGAGGATTAAATGCCCATAATTAGTGGGAACGGAGTGATCTAGTTAAGGCAACGATTTTCAGCTCATGGCACACGTAAACCGATTACTAAAATTCTGTGGCACACCAAAAAGTGTACCTTTTGTCCAGCTGACAAAAAATAAAAGTATAATTTTGACTCATTCACCCTGGACAGTTACTGTTGTGCTGGCTGTTATTTTTTTTTATCATTTAACCTTCTAAGGCAGCGGTCACCAGCCACACCTGCTGCTCCAAAGGTTTCCCAACGGTCGCCAACCTTTTGGACCTCACGGACTACCAGTTGGCGACCACTGATCTAAGGGAAAAGAGGTCAGTGTCCCTGATTAAATAGTCAGGTATTATATTTTTAAAACTCTTGAGCATATGGATTGAAAATCACTGGCTTAGCCGAAACCCGTCTGGCTCAGTGGATAGAGCATCGGCCTGTGGACTGAAAGGTCCCAGGTTTGATTCCGTTCAAGGGCATGTGCCTTTGGTTGCGGGCACATCCACAGTAGGGGGTGTGCAGGAGGCAGCTGATCGATGTTTCTAGGTCTCTATCTCTTTCCCTTCCTCTCTGAAGAATCAAAAAAATATATTTTAAAAATGTGTATTTAAAAAAAAAAATCACTGGCTTAAAGCAAAACTCTCAACCCTGGAGAATAAAATTCACAGGCGATATCCATCTTTAAGAAGTGGAGAGATGTCCAAGCTAACCCTGTGGGGACAGTGTATAGAACAAAGTAAACGGGTTCTTATAAGACAGATTCTAAGACAAAGCAAGTGCACTCTTCAGGAAATGAATCTTGAGCTGTGTGGAGAAGGGGGTTTGAGTCTATGCCCCCGATTCCTTATCGAACTCAATTTTATAAATTAAAGATACCTTTCCTCCTCTCTGCCCCAACCTAACATCAAATAACGTTTTTTATAAAGTTCATAGAGGATGAACTGTTCAGGAATGTCAGAAATATGCTGCTTCAAGATTGTGATGCTGCCATTTGGGTAGTCTTCATAGTAACTGGGACTTGAGCAGTGATGACCAGTTAACTATACAGTTATTGATTTTATCACTACAGGTCATAATCAGACCTGTCACACATTACAAAGCAGAACAGGAAACTTGCAGACCTTAGTAATGTCACATACCTAGAAATTTCAACAAAGGCTCTGAAAAAAAACAACACACCTTAGTCTAAATGTCTGGGTCTTAGTTTCAGTTCATTTATAGCACATAGGTGTGACCCAAGATTCATCTCACCATTCTGTTTTTCCAGACACTGAATCAGATGGACTCCTACTACCAGGATCCCTGGAAAAATAGCTGTGAGTGGTAAGGGTGTTTACATATTTCAGAAAGTTAACTCGTTAGGACTTTTTCCTAGCCTCTGAACCATGCTAGTAACCTTACCTTAACCCTGCAAAAGCAAGCAAGCAGAGCAGCCTAACTGGAGCTTTTAGGCTGTAGGAGGGACGGCAAAACCAGAACAGGTGACACCCCACCGCTCTCACCTCAAGCTTTAAAAGGCTGAATACCGCGCCCGATCGTACTGCGCCCGATCGTACTGGGACCGATCTGCATACTGCGCCCGGTCTGCGTACTGCGCCCGGTCTGCGTACTGTGCCCGCTCTGCGTACTGCTCCCGCTCATACCGGGCCATGTTGTACAGGGAATTCCGCGCGGCCGCTGAAGCTTGGGACAACTGATTGTCATGCCCGTAACCGTAGCCCTCTCCAACAGTGGGGACTGGGGCTGTAGCGCGACGCAGGGGGCTCCGATCCCGCCCGTAATATGAAGAGGAAGCTGCAGTAACAGCAGCGGCTGTAGCAGCAGCTCCCGAGGTCGGCAACAGGTGTCGATCGTAGGGATCGAGAGAGGTGGAGGTGAGGTGATTGGCCATGGCTGTGTTCTGGACTTGTGGCAGCTGGGACAAGGTCTGCTCTGCGTAATTATACGCGGAGGCAGCTGCAGCCGCCACCGCCTCGTAGGAGCGGGCGGCACGGCAGCGCTTGTAGTAGGCATCGAGCGCTCCGTACGCGCTGTTGTAATACGACTCCCCATAGCTCATGGTGTAAGGCGTGCGCACGGCTCCGTACTGCTCATTATACTGCTCGGTAAAGTCTGCCACGCGGCCCGAACGATCTATCGGACACTCTTTGGACCAGTGCCCCTCTTTCCCGCACCGATAGCAGCCGCTCTGGTCTCCCATCCCGGGCGCAGTCCTAAGCCGGCTGGTGGACAACTGCACGTGCATTCGTTTGCCTTGAAGAAACAGATGCAAGAAGGGTTGCTATCACTCTCAGTCATAGCCCCGGCCCCTACCCCCGACACTGGTCATAGCCACGGCTTTACCTCCACAATGCTAATGCAGGACTCAATGCCACGTTCGTTTGTTTGTTTATAAAGTCCAATAAATAATTTTAGTATAGTGACCTGATTTCAGACAAAGATTAGATGAAGAAATGTTTCCACTCTAACACCTAACACTAGTGTAATGCTTAAGAAAGAAACCAATCTTGCACAAAAACAAGTATCTCATTCTGTACCAAATAACTGAGTGCAAAAACTCCTCTGATCAGTGGACCACCGAATGTCAAAAGAAACCACAAGATTGCTCAGCAAGATTCTGGAACTCCCATCTTCACTATCAGAGGCTCTGATTTCATTAAGCAAAGGAATGCAAAGACTAGTACCCCCAGACTTCCGCCCCTCTCCAAAATCAGAGGGAATAAAATAAGACTCTGAAGCTAACCCTAACAGAGGCTGATCCAGACTTGATCACTGAGTGAGACAGGCGATTTTCAGGTTTTTGAGGAAAACACTCATGAACTGGGGCAAGAAGAGTGAAATACCAGTTGAAGGACCGCCCACTCATTAACTGGTTCTGCCATTCCTCCTAACAAGGGTACTTGACAATCTGACTAACTTAGATGACCCCTCGTGGAATCAAAGGAACCAGGACCGAGTTCTCAAGTTGCCTAAATTTTTAAAAAGATTATGAAAAATATGGAAGAATGTGAAAAGTGAATAACCAGTAATATTAGTCGGTGGACCAATCTGTTCATTTTAGCAAGGTTAAAGTACTTTTCCCCCTTAAACTAGGGATCTGAGATTCTAAGAATATGCACTTATTACTATATTTTTGCCAAAAACTACAATTTGCATTCAGGAATGCAAAATATCACTTTTGAAAACCTAACCAAAAAGAAAGCAACAACAAAAACATTTTTCTCTAAAAGTTTAAATTAAAAAAAAAAGTTTAACTTTTAAAACTTTTCACAGAAGCAGTTTCCACCTTACATGATCTACCAATTTAATGGTAAGCAAAAGTCCAGCAAAAACTTTCTAATGCAACTGGCTGTGATGCAACCAAACATGCAGATGTCAAAGAAGTGAATGGTGAGAACTAGGGGAGAGTCAACAGGTCATCTGTTCATTTAACATTACAGAAAGTAGTAAATACACAATTTCACCTGCAAAATTAAAATTAGATTATGTGAGGCTAGAAAAGGAAGAGGCAGAAGGGTCAAAACACTAAAAAAGCCATGGTTAAACATTGGTGAGTGTAGGCTGCAGGTTAAGAGTTAAGATGAGTGCTTTAAGGTGCTAACCTATATCCCTCTGGCATTTGGCCACAAGGCCACTTTGGCATCTAACAAAATAAAAGAAATAAGTGTAACCAAGTAACCAACCAAGTACATCCAAGATATATAGGATCATTATTAAATGTCCTGAGATAAGCTAGTTTTTAAAATATCTATATGTTGGCCCTGTGGATAGTGTCAGTCTGTGGAATGAAGGAGCCCAGGTTAGATTCGTCCCCATTGGGGGTGTGGAGGCAGCTAATAGAAGTTTCTCTCTCATGGATGTTTCTAGCTCTCTATCCGTCTCCCTTCCTCTCTGTAAGAAAAAAAAAAATCAATAAAATATATTTTAAAGTAAAAATAAAATAAAAATCTCTATTTTTTATGACAAACAATAAATACAGTTCATCCTTTAACAAAATGGGTTTGAACTGCGTGGGCCCCCTTATGTCCACAAAATTCAAACTAGTATTGTCCCAAGAGCCAACTGTATTTTCAACTGAGGGTGGGAATCCACTGATGCAGAAGGCCAACTGAAATACTAGGATTTTCGGCTGTGGAGTGAGCCAGCGGCCCTAAGCCTCGTGTTGTTCAAGGGTCAGCTCTACACCCAATATTGAGAAACTGAAACGGGAAAGGACCACTAATATAAAATGTTATTCTACATAAAACTCTAGTAGGCAGCATTAAGGAGAATGGCAAATAGTAAGAAAAATAGGACAAGAATAAGTATAAGTAACGGAGAGCCTGGAGTTCAATGCTAAAGGATGTGTCCCTCCTTACACAGAACTGCTACAAGCAGACACCACCACCTCTTCTGTATCTGCACATAAGTATAAAAGGGTGTCCAAAAATTAGGTGTCAGGCCACAAATCCTCAACAAGAGCTGCGATTTCTCCCAATTAAGTTGTTGACACGAAATAATTCTCAACTTACCAATTAAAAAGGAAAACAAACTAAACTCTAGAGACCTGTGACATTTCTCCTCAATAATTAAAGCACAGCAACACCCACGATTACTTGGGGGAATGATCAGACCTCCAGCTCTAAGAAAGGTCCAATTTGAGGAAATAAACAGCAAAGATAGCAGCAACAGGAAAAGCAGCGGCCACTACCTGGTTTGGACTAAAAAGGTTGGGACGTAGGTTAAAAGTGTAGCAAGGAGTTGTGGGAATAACCCAATAATTTACAATCAAATGGAAAGGGCTCTTTTTTGACACTGGGGGCAAAGGGGGTAAAAGAAGAGTTAACTCACCATGGTTACCACCCCCTTCACGATTGCTACTCTTGGCACAGATTAGATCTTAAACCAAGAAGAGCCACCTTCAAAACACAGTGACAGTGCAAGCATCACTCACACCGCCCTTCAGGCACACTACAACAATCCATCTAGTCACCCCTCTGTTCAAGAACTGTACAGTCACCCTCCCCCAACCAGTGAGAAAACACTGCCACTACTGCCTCCCCCCATATCTCAGTACGTCCGCCTCAGAAACCCTGAAATTAGCCTTTTAATTGTAAAGTGGCCTCAAAACAAACAATCTTGGTAACAGCACCAGGGGCAACCCCTTAAAAACACCTGAAGGGTTTCAGGGTTTTGGGCTTGCGTGCTGGGTCCCCAGTGTAGGTGTGCAGGAGACAGCCAATCAACCATTCTCCCTCATCGTGGACGTTTCTATTTCTCTTCATTGATGTTTCTATTTCTCTCTCTCTCTTCCTCTCTGAAATCAATAAAAATATACTTTAAAAAAAAAAAAAAAGACACCAATTATCTAAAGACTAATCATCTTTACTGAAAAATTATGAATTGGGATGAGGTGGAGAGTTTAACAAGGATTCTACTCTTAAATGTGTTGCTGAAACAGCTTTTGCCAGTTTCTTCCAATAAAAAAATGATGCATAAATCTGATACAGGCATGCCTTGCTTTATCATGCTTTCAAATATTTTTCTTTTTTTCAAATTGAAAACTCTCCACCACCAAAAAGATTGCAACTCACTTTGACTCCCTTTATTGCCATACTGCTTCACTGCAGTGGTATGGAACTGAACTGAGTATCTCCCAGGCAGGTCTGACCTGTGCTGCCCGCCCCCTGCCCTTGCCCCCAATACAAAATCACTAGGCAAACCTTAAGAAAGGAATGCTGCACTAATAGGCATAAAAAAAGGGGGGGGGGGGGGCCTTAGGGGCTCCAAACTAAAGCCAAATGGCTTTTCCTCCCAGTCTTGATTTGCCTAAGGTAAAGCCTCTAAACCCCAAGCATTCTTTTCAGGTCCATTACTTACTCTTCGCCATCAGCCAGCCAGCCACCAGCTGTATTTCTCTACCCCACACCTCCCTTGATCGTTCCAGCCTACTTTCCGCACCCAGCCTGTGCTCAGCCCTCTTCCCCAGAGGGTGGTTCACCTTGAAACTCTGTGTTGTCAAGGCCCCTGATGGCCTCAACCGCGTCCTCGGCCCGCTCCATGTGGACAAAGGCGTAATCTTTCACGATGTCACATTCGATGACCGGACCGTACTCCTCAAACTTGGCCCGCAGCTCCTGGTTGGTACACGTGGGGCTGATGTTGCCCACGTGTAACTTGGTGGAGGTTTTGCTCTTGTTCTTGCTGGCCTCCACGTTG